>NC_142088.1:62804375-63156250 GCF_054644295.1 Miniopterus natalensis
AGTGGATAAAAAAGCTGTGGCACATTTACACCATGGAATACTGTGCAGCTGTGAAGAGGAAGGACCTTTTGGCCTTTGGCGCAGCATGGAGGGAACTAGAAAGTATTATGCTAAGTGAAATGAGCCAGTCAGAGTAGGACAAGTACCAAATGATCTCACTTATATGTGGAATATAATAAACAAAATAAACTGATGAACAAAGTGGATCCAGTAACATAGAAGCTTGGAACAAACTGAGGAATCTCAGAGGGAAGGTGGGGAGGGTGGTGTGAGTGGGGAGAGATTAATCAGGGAACTTGTATGTTTATGGGCATCGCCCATGAACGAAGACATTGGTGTGGGGAGGACCTGGGGATGGGATGGATGTGGGGTGGAGGGGATCAGTAGGGTGAAAAGGGGGGCATCTGTAATGATCTCAACAATACAAATTTAAAAATAAATAAAAGTAAATAAATAAATAAATAAATAAATAAAATGACTTAGGAAACTTTACAAACTCTACTATATTAACAATTATTGATAATGACTTTTTAAAATTATATTTTATTTGTATTGCTGATAGTATTATAAATGTCCCCCATTCCCCACCCCATCCACACAGACCCCTCCCTCTGGCCCTCACCGCATTGTTGTCTGTGTCCATGGGCTATGCACACATGTTCTTTAGCTATTCTCTTCACCTTCTTTTATCCTGTCCACCCCATCCATCTCCCCTTTGACATCTGTCTGTCTGCATCCACACTTCTGGTTCTATTTTGTCATTTTATTTTGTACATTAGATTCCACATAATAGGTGAGATCAACAAAATGAAAAGGGAACCCATTGTATGAGAGAACATATTAACCAATGATACACCTGATAAGGGGTTAATTTCTGAAATGTATAAATAATTTATAAAACTCAACACCTGGAAGATAATCCAATTAAAATGGGCAAAGGACCTGAATAGACAGTTCTCCAAAGAGGACATACAGATGGCCAAGAGGCATCTGAAAATATGCTCGACTGTACTAATCATCACAGAGATGAATATTAAAACCACAATGAGATATCACCTCATATCTGCCAGAATGGCTGCCATCAATAAGTGAACAAACAACCAGGCAAGGATGTGAAGAAAAGGAAACTCTGGTACACTGCTGGTGGGAATGCAGACTGGTACAACCACTATGGAAAACAGCATGGAATTTTCTCAAAAAATTAAAAACAGAACTACCTTTTGACCCAGCAATTCCACGTCTGGGAATATATACTAAGAATTTCAAAACACCAGTCAGAATATATGCACCCCTATAGCAGTGTTATTTACAATAGCTAAGATCTGGAAACAGCCCAAGTGCCTATCAGAGGATGAGTGGATAAAAAAGCTGTGGGCCATTTATACAATGGAATACTTCATGACTATAAAAAGGAAGGATATCTTACCTTTTGCAACACTATGGCTGGACCTGGAAATTATTTTGCTAAGTTTAATAAGCCTGTCAGAGAAAGACAAATACCATATGATCTCACTTAAAGGTGAAATATAATGAAAATGTCTTTTTATTAGATATAGTGTGGCATTTGCAGATATGAAGAACCCAGCATGGCAGATTATAGAGTGTCCCAAATATTCTGTATGCTTCCATATATATTTTACTATCAATGATAGTTAAATTGAGACTCTGGGTGAGTTCTATCTAATTGCTTGTGAGAAGAAGTATTTGGTCTCAGGGACTCGGGAATAATGAGTCTCCCACATTCCCTGTTCCCTTGCCCCAACAACTCGTTAATGCCCTATAATGGAGGCATCAAAATATAGAAGGCATTGAACTTCTTGAGTTACCAGGTGAATATTTAAACTAGATTGTTACCTAATTCACATAAGACTTTGAGATTTTGCTTTATTAAGCCACTGAGATTTGATCTCTTTGTTTCTGCAGTCTAACCTAATACCTTCCCTAATCATCTCGAGTATCCCTTGGTAGCCATTTTCTCAATAATAACCAGGAAATAGAGCATGCTTTTTTTATTTTTTAAATAGGGAACATTTATATGGCTCATAAACTGAAACCAGATTTTCCTTAAGAGTCTGTTAATTTGGGCTGTATTAAACACGGATGTGTTCTCTCCATGCATGTGGTGAGGTTTGCTGTAAAGTGACTCTGTTGGGTCTTAAATTGGAGAAACGCCTCGTGTCAGAATCATTAGAGTGCCAAGGACTGCAGAGACGACTTTCTCCGTCTCCTGCATGGATCCTAGGAGCTCAGAGAAGTAGAAAAACGTTTATGTAACTCTTTTGTTTTCACCATGAAAAATGCCATGGATTGAATTGTGTCCTCTCAAAATTCATATATTTAAGCCCTACCCCTCAGGGCAACTGATTTTGGAATTAGGACTTATACAGAGGTAATAAATGTTAAATAATAAGGGTGAATCCTTAATCCAACAGGACTGGTGCCCTTATAAGAAGAGAAAGAAGCACCAGAGATTGCTTTCTGTGTGTGTGTGCACAGAAGACTTTTGATAGCCTTTTTTTTTTTTTTTTACCAAGATCTGTTTTAGGTCATTTGTAGTATCTATATCTATTTTTTTTCAATATGTTGGCTTGCAGATGATAACAACTCACCTATTGTTCTTTTTTCACAGATTCCTTTCATCCCTTTGAGGCAGTTTTAGCACCATTGTTTGAAATAAATACTAGTTTAGAATCTTTCTATTCCCAGGACTCAACACAGGGCTCCAACTGTGCAGCAGACTTCTGATATACTTTGAGAATACATGAAACACTCTGAGGCATTTTGAGGTCTCAACACAATCAGTGTATCTTTCTCCTGAAATGATCCATCTTGGAATCTTATCTGAGGCATCTACAAATTTTCATAGACAAGAGAGGGCTTGTGTATGGTTTTGTTTTCATTGAAATAACTATGGATACATGTAGCATGATCAAGATATTATGAATGTTATTTATATTTATTTATTTTTAAATATTTCTTGATTGATTTCAGAGAGAGGAAGGGGGGGAAGAGAGAGAGGGAAACATCAATGATGAGAGAATCATAGATCAGCTGCCCCTTGCATGCTTCCTACTGGAGATTGAGCCCTCAACCCAGGCATGTGCCCTGACCAGGAATTGAACTGCTATCTCCTGGGCCATAGGTTGATGCTGAACCTCTGAGCCACACGAGCCAGGCATGAGATTATGTATTAATTCAAAAAGATATTTATTAAATTTCTACAATGTATTTTAGGAAGACAGCAGTAAAAGAAATAGACAAAAACTCTGATTCCTACACCTCGCATTTTAGTTGAGAGTGATCAACCAAAAAACAAAACAAAACAAAAACATAAAATATACATACATCAAGTGGAAAATTCCATAAATAGGGTGATTTGTCAGTCCTTCTATAAAAATAGAGTGCTACCTGCTATTATTTGAGAAATACAAAATACCAAAACATGCTGATTCTTAGTATTTAGCAGGATAACTATTATGACCAATTTTAATTTTATATATCAATACTTCTTTTAAAAGGGACTTTTTGATGTGGGTAAACTTGTAAATATCTTACCTAATATACCTTTCCCTGCTGAGCTCATGAGATTTCTTCTACTCTGTGTGAGGCTCATGAAGCTTCCCCTTTCTTAGCTAAAGGTCATGAGAGCCCCCTATTCTAGCAAACTACAAATTGATTCTTGGAAGCTTTCTTTATTTACCTTCCTCTGGGAGGGAAAAAAGGTCTCTCCCACCCTCTGAGAGTTACACTCTTTCCTTTCTTTAATGCCATTTTTTTAAAGGGTAAAGATTTGCTTGTAAATTTGAAACCTGTGTTTGCTTATTTCTAATATGTGACAGTGACATAGCAGAGAAATTCTCCCATATGATGATCTTTCTGGCCAGATAAATCAACTTACAACTTACAACTTGTGGGAATAATTTGGAATTCTCATTGGACACTTCCTCCTTTTCAACATAAACGTTCACATCAATAAACTCTCCCATGTACTTAAAATATGATTTAATCAGCATGAAGAGGTATGCCAGGGAAGTCTTTGACCAACAGCATTTGCAACATAAGGCCAAAATATAAGGTGTTAAAGGACTCAACAATATGATAGAGCATCGCCTTATGCCTCTTGCCTTCCAGCTTTTGACCTCCCCAATCCCCCACACTTTCTTTTTGTTTCTGCTCTTTTCCCTGCCGCAGGAACCTCGACTAGTTTGTAAACCATGAGGCTTGCAAAAATAACCCTGGGAAAATATTGTTCTGATGGTCACTGTTACCCCAAGCAAAAGGCATGACCCCCAACTATGAGTTTCATTTCAAGCCAAAACTTGCTGCCTAAGTCAAAAACCACAAGAGCAGCTACTCAACTGTTCACTATCCTGTCAAACTCTGGCTGCTTCATTAGGACGCGACTTTACTTCAGATGCTCTACTTTACATCATCTGAATAAACCCGTTAACCTCTATTTGACGGACACTAAATTTTCAGGACAGACATTAAAATTTTCACTAGGGCTTGAGGGAAATTGATAGACAAAACATAAGACTTCAGCACTAAGTTGTATTATGCAATGATATAATTTAATGTTTATTCTTATTCTTAGAAAAATTTCTTAAATTTGGCAAAACAAATTAAAAATACAAACAGTGACATCCCAATGTGCTTCTAATGGAGGACCAGTAACATGTTTGGAACTACACATGTGCTTTGTGTAGTTTCTTTTTTGTAGAGAAAGATACATGGAAAAGAGGGGGAAAGAGGGAGAAGAAAGGAAGGAAAGAAGGAAGGAAGGAAGGAAGGAAGGAAGGAAGGAAGGAAGGAAGGAAGGAAGGAAGGAGGGAGGGAGGGAGGGAGGGAGGGAGGGAGGGAGGGAGGGAGGGAGGGAGGGAGGGAGGAAAAACAAAGAAATAAAAACTTCTGAGAGAGAGACAATGGGTAAGAAAAACGTTCTCTAGATCTAATTAATATTTCAGGTGGGCTGGATCTTTTATGAGTTTTTAAATCCTAATAGTAATGGAACGCTTTGTAAGAGCTACAAACTGTATACTCCTAGAGTTTTATAGCCCTGTAATGTATTTTATTTGGCCATTTTCTGATGTCTGCACAGAGTTTCAAAATCAGTGAAATTAGATATGTACTATGCTTCCCACAACACAAGTAACTCATCAAATACATACACACAGCATAGCTAAGATACAGCACTTAAGGCTCTATAGGTAAAGGGATTAAGGAAAAAATCATAGACACAGACAACAATATGATGATTACCACAGGGAAGGGAGGCGGGGGAAGGCAGAAGAGGGTATGGGGGGATAAATGGTGCCAAAGGAGACTTGACTTTGGCTGGTGAACACACAATACAACATACAGATAGATGATGTATTATAGAATTATATACTTGAAACCTATATAATTTAATTAACCAATGTCACCCCAATAAATTCAATAAAAATTAAATTAAAAAGGGTCCAAATCAGTGGCTATCAGGCACACATTGACTTAAAATTTCAAGAATCCTAAAATAATATCTTAAAAGAATCCACAATTGAGAAAAAGACTGTCCCAGGTCTAAATTGGTCCAAATTGAAGATATTAACTCAGCAGAAATGGAGTCTGTGCTCAAACTCAAGCTCTGCTAATTTAGAAAAAATAGGATTGAAAGAAAATAAAAAATGGACAGGGCCTTATAAATGTGTCCTTGAAAACTAGTCAATTTTGTTTTATCATAAGAGTGAAATGATTTCAAAAGTATTTTCAAATTGCCTTGGGATTGATTAAAAAAGTAGGTAGGACTCATGCAAAATGAATAAGATGAGATTGTCCAGCTTGACTCAGAGTTGCACTCTAGGTGTGAAGTGCAGCAAAAGACAGCTAAGTATATTTGGGTTAGAGGAAAAAACCTGTAGCTAGTATTATTTGTTTGGGGGCAGTAAGTGATACAGAGAGAATGACCATCTGGGAGCCAAATCTCTGTAAAGGGACATTTATCAGTGGAACAGAAGGACTTCAGCTCTGCAATCTGGTTGCTATATTTGTAGAAAAAACACCACTTAAAAACTTAGACAGCTTTTCTATTTCATAGGTCTTTTTTACATAAAAAAAAATAACACTGGTTAATATGTTACTCTAAAAATTTGCAGCATCCTATGTGTCTTATGTTCATCTACACTCTGCACTGTCTTGGTTAGATGTCAATAGATTAACCTTGGAAGAGATATGTCAGGGGGGTAAAATATATTACCACAGTATCATTCTTCTTTTTGTCCATATTGCATACACTAAGTCACACCTCTTCTCACAATACCCCAAAATAGTTACTTTTATTCTCTACCCTTCCCCCAACCATATGGTCCTCCCATTGCTTGCAAATGCTTTCAATATGTTCCTACTCATCTTCTGAAGTGAAGGATGGTTTGTCTTGGTTTCACTTTTACTCAATACATCTTGGGAATTCAAGTTAATCTTAACAACGGATTTTCACATGCAGAAATCAGGCACAGAAAAATTAAATATACAAACATTGTGTGGGGAAGCTTTAATAAGTTAAACCTTTAGGGTTTTAATCCAAGGAAAAGTTAGGCTTAAAAGTCTATTTTGCACTATAAGTCTATAGTAATCAGGCAGTGATGTATATGTGAGTGTGTATAGACACACAGATCAATGGAACAGAGACAGGAAACAGACCCACATGAATATTGTCAACAGATTTTTTTTTTACAAATGTTAAGGGCAATTAAATAAAGAAAGGAATAGACTTTTTTAACAAACTGTGCTGAAACAATGGGGTGTTAGTGTGCAGAAAAGTAAAACAAATCTAGGTCTCTTATGTCACTTTCATTATTACCTTCTCATATAGGTTTTGTATATGAGGTCCTTAACAACACATAAGCCAATTGATACACATCTGGGAATCCTTGGTTATATAATCTAGATTTATTCTACATTGATTTGTAAGTTTCTTTCTATTTTATCTAGCTTTAGGCATCTTTAACAATGAGCGTCAGCTCAGAGAGAGAACAGGGCTTACCGTCAATCTTAATATGCTTGTTCTGTTCTGACTTCACATTAACTTTAAGAGACCATTTATCTTGTGAGTTGCCAGCCAGCCAACCTAAAGGGAAGTGGTTCAAAATAGAAATGTGGGCAAAGTGAATGAAGGGCATATTATGGGAATAAAACAACAGCTGAGTAAAGATTATTAGTTTCAAGTAACAATGTGCAACAATCTAATAGAAGAAAGTTTTCAGTTTTCACAGATTTAACTTGTTTTGTTCAAGGGAAATTTTAAAGATGAGATGCTGTGTCAACCAATTAAGATTTGAGGCTGTAAAACAATTTAAACGTTTATTTGGGATTTTAATGACTTGACTCTGAGAGATGCAGATTCAGGTAGCAAAGCAAACTATGCTCTGAAGAGGGCACAGAAAGGCAGGGTTAGTAAAGGCAAAAACCACAACGTGTAATTCTTTCCTGCAGTTGAAGGATTGCTGCCAGGCTCACAGGGAGTGGTTAGTTCCAGTTTGCAGACAAGGGAGGTGGAAACTACAAGGAAGGCAGTGAGGTCCCTGTGTGTCCATACAGCAGTTGCTGTTCCAAGATGTTTACGACTCAGCCTTGGGCCGAGTTTAGCAGCAGGTTAGCAGCTTAACGGCAGCTCTGAGAAATGAGACAGGAGATGTGCACAGGGGGCCCTTCCCTAATAGCCTCCTGACTCTATTTTAAGTGACTCCCTTAGCAATGCTTATTCCATTTTCTTTCAATTATCAGTTGTTATCTAACATTATTTTTTAGGCTTCCTCATACCAATAAAAAAAAGTGGTGATCACTACTCATTTGGAATTTTGCTCCTGTTATATTTTAACATCCCTCAAATGAACAATTTTATTTATGTTGAAAATTCCCCAAAGTGGCTACTGTACTTTCAAATTATCTTTTGTAAACTTGGATAGATTTTGGAAAAATAGAAATTAGAGTTAAAAATCTAAATACATTTTTAAAAAAATCTAGAATCTCACCTGGAGGAAATACATATTTAAAATTCGGAAAAAATCATGAAAGGGTGGCAATGGTTGATCAAAGATGTTGCTGGTGCACTTTATGGCTCAGGCTCAATCTCATGGTTGGCTGTCTGCAACTGCAGACTCAATAAATTCAGTGGATTAAAAAAAAGAAAAGAAAATTATCATATATTTTAAATAGGAGATCTAAACCAAAGTTTGTCCTACAAAGACTGCCCACTATAGCTAGTGTGAACATTATATTGAGAGTATTAACAGTTTCTCAGGACAGGGCAGTGAGTGGATAATTTTTATAGGGTTCTGGGGTATGGGCTAGAATGGTTTCAGATGGATCTTTGTAGGTACTGGGTTAACTCAATAGGCAAATCTATAATATAACTTTTCAATATTGTAGTACACAGCATCAAGAGTCTTGAAGTGAGCCCTAAAAGAATAAATTGGTGTTTGAGTTGATCAGGTGAGCAGTCTATTGTCCTGATAGGAGTAATTTTTTTTTAAAATATATCTTTACTGATTTCAGAGAGAGGAAAGGAGAGGGAGAGAGAGAGATAGAAACATCAGTGATGAGAGAGTCATTGATCATCTGCAGCCCGCAACCCAGGCATGTGCCCTGACCGGGAATCAAACCCTGATCGCCTGGATCCTAGGTCGATGCTCAACCTCTGAGCCACGCCCGGCCGGGCAATAGGAGTAATTTTTGATCAGAAGCAAACTATTTGTCCAGATAAATTGGATTATAATAATTTCCTGAAACAGTTAAGCCATATCAATACAGATGGCCTAAATTTCCAGCAATAGTTAAAATTAAACTATATAAACAAGGGGATCCTAATGCTCATATTTAAGGGGAGGAAAGCCAAAACAAAGGACAAACCATATACTTTGAAGCCTCAGTTCACAATTCAGTTTTCTGCTTTCTGAGTATCTAACCATCAAAAGATTCATTTATATTTTGAGGCTATATATATATATATATATATATATATATATGCATTAAAAATGCAAGATATATATATATATATATATATATATATATATATATATATATATAAATGTTGTATCTTGCATCTTTAATGCATGTTAATTTAATTACACATGTAAAGAATCTAAACCAGTATCTGTCATAAAGAAGTTGCACATTAAAAGCAAGTTCCTTCTTCCTTGAGAGGGTTGAAACAATAAGATTAATAGTGAAAATAATATTTTAAATCCTTCAATGTAGGAGGCAACACATACATTTCTTTTTATGTTCACATGGAAAACTTATTTAATTACATTTGTGATGTACATTAAATTGTATTGATTGATTGTTACCATGTTAGTTATACAAGAAAGTTTAAAGAACACATTTATGATAGTTTCATTGAGTTAAATCTTATTTTTTAGTTACATATAATAAAATTTATTCTATAAATTTACAGTTTGATGGGTTTCAGAAAATTTATACACTTGTTCAATCCTCATCATGAGTGAGTTTAGACTACTTTAATGATTAAATCCAGGTTTGCACATTTTTGGCAAAGTATTACATAAGCAATGAAACATACTTCCCATTTCAGCAAATGAAGAGGCAAATAATATCAGTGTGTTTCATTATTAATGTTGCTAAATATGGTTGTTTGGTTAATATGGTATATATTACATGTCTCCATTTCAAAAGTAGCTCTTCCCCTTATGATGATACTTTGAAATCATGTGGATAACCTGTTCCACAACTATCTTTAACCAATAATTTAGCACCTGCACATGCTATTCGCCTGAATCAGTTATTAGATTAAGGTCTTCAAATGAGTGATTTTTCTAGTTTTCCTCCCTCCCTCCCTCCCTCCCTCCCTCCCTCCCTCCCTCCCTCCCTCCCTCCCTCCCTCCCTCCTTCCTTCCTTCCTTCCTTCCTTCCTTCCTTCCTTCCTTCCTTCCTTCCTTCCTTCCTTCCTTCCTTCCTCCTTCCTTGCTCCCTCTTTCCCTCCTTCCCTCTCTCCTCACTTTCTTTGAAATATTATGTGTCCATGAATTTTCATTTTTCTTTATAAATTTACATAGTGGGAGGCTCCTCAGTCTAGATCTAAATTTGCTTATTTTTTTTGGTGTGTTTTCCTTCTAGTCCTTTTTAGTAAACAGAGGTAGAAAGTACACACATATACATATATATGTATATATGTATATGTGTGTATATATATATATATATAGTGTGTGTGTGTATGTAGACACCTAATATTATATATAAGGTAATATATAGTTAATATGTAAAATAAATTATGTATAATATATATATATTTGTATATGAATACATAGCTTGGTTGAGCAAAGCCAGTCTAATTTCTTCTCTAAAATATTCTTCATTTTGAATTGCATTAGCAAGTAATAAAACATAGCATTGCCTCAAAGACTTTCCAATAGTGTCCTGTGTTTTTCACACATAGTAGGCAAAATATTATATTAGCATAGTTTTGATTTTTATTTTCCTTATTTTGCATGAAGTTGAGGATTTTTCATATATTTAGGAGCCATTGGCCACATTTTTTTCAAAATATCTGTTTATGACTTTTTCTCATTTTTTTCTATCAGATGCTTGATCTTCTGTAATGTTAGTTGTTTATAATAAAAAGAATAACCTTTTACCTTTTATATATAATGCAAACATTTTTTCTAACTTTTCATTTGTCTTTCATTTTGCCTATTTTGTCACTGTATATATACATAAAATTTTTTCCCCTTTTGGTATGGCTGGATTTTAAGTCACAAGTTGAAAGTTTTTTTCTACTGTCTTCTAGTTCTTGTATAATTCTCATTTTTTACATTTAGATTTCTGATCCCTTTGTGGCTTTTGTGCCTGAAGGATTTAAAATACAGGTCCCTGTTTGTTTTTTCAAAATGTTGTTCAAAACACTTTTTCTTAGTGTTTTTTCTCTCCCTCAAAATTTTAATACATGCTGGAATCTATTTTTCAACTTTCTTGTATTTTTCCATTGTTCTGAATACTTATGTGTCAATTTCATGTTACTTTGATTTGTAAGGATTTAAAGTATTTTTATATTAACTTGGGGATAATTGATATTTTTATAGTATTCTGTCATCATATCTAAAAACATATATATTACTTAAATGTACTTTTGTGTCTTTTTCAGTGCTTTGAAAAATGTCCTTTTTTTAAGATTTATCTTCTTAAGTTTATTCACAAGTATTTAATCTTTATTTCCTATTATGATTGAGTTTTTCTCTCAGTATGCCTTCTAATGGGCCATTATTTCTACGTAGGAAAGCTACTGATTTTTAGGTGTTAATTTTTAGATTTTTTAACTTTTTGAATTGTTTTATCCTTGTGTTAGTTTTGACATTTATTTTCGGAGGTTATCTAGTTAAACTGTCAAGTTGCCTGCAAATGAAAGTATTTCCATTGCAGGTTATTATGCCTCTAACTATTTTCTCTTTTTTGGTTGCATTGAAAAATGTATTCGATAAAATGGTCTATTTTCATAGAGTGAGTAGACATTCTTATAATGACTAAAGGGATGGCTTTTACTTAGTCAAGTATTCTTTCATTTAGTAAAATGTGGATTTTAGGACTGAAGGTTGTGTGTGTGTGTAAATTTTTATATTATTATTTTATTAAAATCAAGAATAGATGTTGATCTTTTTATCAAAAGTCTTTGCAGTATAAGCACCTATAGAGACATTTCCTCCCTTATCTCTCTTTTAAATATAACTATTTCAAAACGTTATGACTCACAAAATGTTGCAAAAAGAAAGAGAATTCCTATGTCTACGCAGATAATATCGTACATAACCATAGTACAGTGCCAAAACCAGGGGGCTGACAGTGACATAAGCCTAGTAACTCAGGTGGTAGTTCACCGTCACTCCGACACTTCATTTGGTTACCCCTTGATAGTTACACCTTCCTTCAATCCTAACGTCCACAACAGTTTATCTGCTCTCATTCTATAATCTTGTTTTATAAATGGAATCACGTAACATATAAAGCTTGGAGTTAGGTTTTATTTTTGTTTTATTCAGCATGTTCCTTTGAGTTCTATGCGAGTGTCTGCATGCACCAACAGTCTGTTGCTTTTTATTGCTGAATAGTGTTCACGATACGAATAGATCACAATCTGTTGAATCACTGACCTGTTGAAGGACATCTAGCTTGTTTGCAGCTTGGAGGTGCTACAAATAAAGCTGCTATGCACATTCTTGTGTGGATTTTAGTGTGAATATAAGCTATTATTTCTCTAAGATAAACATCCAGGGGTGTATTTGCTGGATCAGACAGAAATTATATATTTAGCTTTATATGAAACTTCCAAACACTCTTCCACAGTGGCTGTAAAATTTTATATCTCCAACCATATATGAGATATAGAGTTGCTCCATATCCTCAGTAGTACTTTGTACTATCAGTCTTTTTAAAAAAAAATGTGGCCATTAGAATAGATATGCATTTATATTTCACCTTATATTTTACCCCCATTTCTCTAATGGCTAATGATATTGAGCATTTTTTATGTCAATAATTATTATCCACATATCTTCTTTGGGGGTAGTATCTTTCTTACTATTGAATCTAAAAAGTTTGTTATATGTGGAATGGAAAGAACAATATACATGAATTTCAAAAACAGAAATAGACTCATAGATAAAGAGTAGAGACTGATGACTGCCAGAGGGAAGAGGTTTGGGGGACTGGGTGAAAAAAGTAGTTACAAAATAGACATGGGGATGTAAAGGACAGCATAGGGAATACAGTCAATAATATTGTAATAAGTACGTATGCTGCAGATTGAGTATTAGATATATTAGAGGGAACACTTTGTAAAGTATATAATTAATTGTACTGCCACTATGCTGTAAGCCTGAAACCAATACACAATAAAACTGAATATAAACTGTAATTTAAAAAAAATAAAATATGTTTGACATTAGATGATGTGTTATGGAAGTGTGCACCTGAAACCTGTGTAATTTTGTTAACCAGTGTCACCCCAATAAATTCAATAAAAAGGGAAAGAATACATTTGGCCTTAAAAAACAGTTCATTGTATATTCTGAATACAAGTCTTTTGTTTTGAAATATTTTTTTCAGAAGTAACAAAATGAACACATTTTTGTTGCATTTGAAAATGGGAGACACATGACAAAAATTCAATTTTTTTATTAGATGGACAATTGATTTCAAAGACTTGGGCCTCTACACGTATGCCTCTGATACTTGGCGATTCCTATATTATAAACTTAGGGAGACACTGTATTTAGAAAGGAGAAAACAACCTTTTTTTAAAAAAAGAGACTTTGACATAGAATGTAAAAGTGCTCAGGAGCAAGATATTATTATACTTTGATGAAAAAGGGAGCAGTTTTCAGTGATTTTAATTCTTGGCTGGAATTTAAGTTCAGCTGAAGCAAAGAAGACAGAGGAGAAACCTAAAAATGGTCGGGCTCCTCCCCTGGGGCCTTTCACAGCTTCTACTCAGTAGTATTCCAGCTGAGGCTTTCTCCAGCCGGGACACAGGACTCCACAAGAGAGAAGTGGACACTCTTAAAGCTTGAGCTCCATTGAGCTCCATAGTCCCAGGATGTCATTTCTTCTGCTTTCTCCTGACCCAAACCAGCAGTATTCAAAGAGAAGAGAAAGTCCATCTCTTGATGTGAGATAAGGCATTGGCCTACAAGAGTGAAGTAGCATCCAATTTTGGAGTCTATTATATAGACATTTTCTTTTTTGGGGAAAATCAAATATAAGCTTCTTAACAGATGAAACCTTGCTTCATAGTTTATATTCCCCAAAATTCTTACCATAGTATTAATAAATAATATTTGATTATTGCTTGTTTTCTAACAGTGTTAATTTTTTTTCTATTATGATGAATTCTATCAGTAATAACAGTATTTCAATAGACAACACATGTTTTACTGACATATACATAGCCACCGTATTGTAATATGGATTATACAGTTTCCACAAGCAGAGATATAAGTCATTAAGAGACAGTGCCATCAACATTGGACTTATTTAAATGCTATTACAAATTTTACTTATGTTTAAGGTACTAGAAATTTTTTCCAATATGTTCAGATTTCATTTCATGTGAAAAGCTTAAAAAAAGAAAAAAGATCAAGAAAAATAGAGAAAGTCAGACAATATAGTACTTGCTCCAATATCCATTTACATTCAATAATCAGAAAGATATATTCATGCCCACAGTTAAAGATAAGGCCACCTACTCCCATCTAAAAAATGTCTGATAAGTAATGTTGTATGATAATAATTTTTCATACTAAAGATCTCCCTAAGAAATTTTACTCTTGCTGAGTTTATACCATGCCATCATAATATAACCAATGACACTTAAGGTTTGTTGGATTGTGTAAACAATACTCAATTGAGCACAACTGAATACTTCTTTAAGGTAAAGTATATGTTCTTATCATCTTTTTTTAAAATATTTTCAAAATATATTTTTATTGATTTCAGAGAGAGAGGGAGAGAAGTGATGAGAGAGTCACTGATCAGCTGTCTCTTGCAAACCCCCACCGGGAATCAAGCCAGAAACCTGGGCATGTGCCCTGATCGGGAATCGAACCTCAGTCTCCTGGATCAGAGGTTGGTGCTCAACCGCTGAGCCATGCCAGCCAGCTTTATAATTTTTCTTTATCCTTGCATTTTGCCCCAGCAAATGCCACAGTCCTTAGACATAAAGGGTAATTTAAATATTCTTATTATTTATTACATATCAATAATATTTATTAAATTTGATTCCTTGTATACAATTTTGACACTCCAAAGCCAGATTAAATTAAATTAATATTTTAAATCCTATTTGGATGAACTAATTTTTCTTAATCTTTTGGAAAACAAATATCTTGGTTCCCTCTTTTTCCTGAGAGTGCTAAAAATGGCATTTCATTTGTTTTTTAAATATATCTTTATTGATTTTAGAGAGAGAAAAGGAGAGGGAGAGAGAGATAGAAACATCAATGATGAGAGAGTCACTGATCGAGCCTTCAACCCGGGCATGTGCCCTGACCGGGAATCGAAACCCTATGGCCTGGATTCTAGGTCGTCTCTCAACGGCTGAGCCATGCCTGGCCGGGCTCATTTGTTTCATTTTTTAAAGGAAGTTTATGTACAAAACCAACATATTCTATATATTTCTGTAACACCAACAGTCCAGGAAACTAAATTACACAGTAGAAAATGCACTTAATTATAAGAAAGAGAGTGGTTCACATTACGATTCTTGATTCTGCATTTAACAGTTGAAAGACAATAAATAAATTTACCTTCTCTGCATCTTAGTTTTCATTTTTTTCAATGAAAACAATATATTTGTTTAAAGTATAAAATCTAATAACATATGTAAAAATAATATAAACTTAGATTTTTATTTTAGCTTCTTGACTGATTAGTAATATTTTGTTCATCTTTATAACTACAGGACTTACAATATGACCTTATAAACAGCAGGGGATTTGTAAGAGTTTAGCAATGGAGTAAAAGAATGTAAACAGGGGAAAGCATTGGTATTTTTAGATGTGGAGTGATGACTATTAACTGCATATAGATTTCACCAAGATGACATCTGTAGAACCTTTAGACTTTTTCATGAGAATTTGTAATACACTCACAGTCCGCCTTTTCCAAATGCAGGAACTCAGTGCTATCACTAACAAGTTGTGATTTGGCAAGTCCCATATGCACTCTCATGTTCATTTTCTTCATTTGTTTAATTGGGTTATTAATACTTCACCTAGGTAACTGTTGTGAGGGTCAAAATAAATAAAAGTAAAAACCCCTCATAAAACATAAATTAAAATTAACCAAGGCATTGATTTCAAGAGAGCAAAAGCTTTAGCCTGACTTGTTTCAGTAGAGAAAATATTTTTTACACAACAATTGAGACAAAAATTTTAGTTAGCTAAAGTTCAATTTACCCCCCCTTTAATAGCAATTAACCTTTTTTCAAACTATCATCTGTTCAGATAAAGTAGATTTCAAGTACCATGCCCTCCTCATGAGATATAAAGATTCATAATATGACAGAATACCTTGGAATCTGGTTAGGAAGCCCCGCTTCTTGCTTTGTTGTGGTAGCATCTATCTTTTAAATGACTACTGAGATTTTATTCGACTTGATCAGATTCAGTTTGTCAACGTCACTTCATCTTTTGTTAGACAAATGTAGCATTATACATTTCCTGTAAAAACCGGGAAACAAAGCATCTAGGTCATCCTTTCTTAGGGTAAGTTTTTAAAAATGTCCTACCCACTTAAAAGTTTCTTTGATAATATGCTAATGGTGATGCAATGAAATATTATTTTGCCAAATTGCCCCAGTGGATTAGGAAGACTGTGTAACCTTGTGTCTCCCTAAGTATAAGTGAGAGAGGACCTCATTTATTTGTAAGAGCATAATTAGGTCATTATTTGATTGATGCATTTTATAATTTTATTACCTTTGGAAAGTGTCATTGACAATACCAAATGCTTATGGCTGGACTGTATAAGCAGGTGTAAGTAGCATGTGCATCAATCTGGTCAAAAATATAGTTCAGCCTCACACGGTGTATAATGCAAAAAGCTCCACAGAGGTATTATTTTTCAAAAACAGTGGAGCTTTGCTATTGTATGCAAGTTATGCTTTTTGCAAAATTGCATTTCAAAAGCTATATATATAATAAAGCAGATGGCCATAAAATCAATTGTATTTCCTCTGTAGCAATGCTGTATGCAGATGTTATACTCTTTATCAAAAATTTGTTCTCGCAGCTATAAACTAACAATGTGTCATAAAATTGAAATACTACACATTGGAAATATAGAATTACTTAAATATAAGGCACATGCTCTCATAATCATAGTATTTCAAAGTTTCAGATATTCAGAGACCGATCTCCTAATTTTCACTTAAGGGAATTGGAACCCAGTTTAATTATTTGCCCAATATTAACTGTCTAGTTGGTGATAAGTATACGACTAGAGTCTAAATCTCTACACTCCCAGACTAATTATATTCTAATTACTTTAGACCAACCTCCATTATAAAAACAAAAAAATTGAAATTATTTGCAAGTGAGTAGTTTGTCTGAAGTGAGATCTGTCTGGCAGATGTGTTATTAGATCTTGCATCTGCACAACCCGGATATGTTAGAGAATTTTTATCTACAACTAGATTATGAGACCCCTTTTGTAGGAAACATGTACCAATTGCCAGATGTAGACAATATGCCTCAAAGAATGGAAATGTATCATTTTTATTCCAGATTCTGTTAGAAAAGGCAGAGAGGAATAGATTTTTGCTACAGTGGATATAAGAAATTTGCAAAACTACCTTTCTACTGTTTTAACTAACTTATTTATTCAACAAATTTTTATAGAAGACTCAGGTAAGACAAGACTTGTTTTAATCCTGAGGATAAATAATGAGAAAAATTCATGACTGCTTATTGAATGTTGCTATGCTTCCAGAAAAAGGTAACTTGAAGAAAGTATAGTGAGTCCATAAGGTAGTTAATTTCCAGTCTTTAGTGTGGAAAGTTTCTAGTTACTGTGGCCTTATATTTGGATCTTACTATATAGTCCTGTAACATTCAAAGAGGGAGACACAGAGGGAGGTTTTATTTTTCATTACAGTAGGAAATAATCCTTCAAAAACACTGGTATTCATAAATTTAATTATTCTACCAAAGATTATGAAGAGATAAGGAGTTATATATATTCTTTGGTCTTTAGTCTTTATGAGGGTAGTTCAGTCACTTCTTTCCATCCAGCCCCTGGAGTTTAAACTTCTCAAAGTTGGTTGTTTGTTCTTTTGGTTAGTTGATTGAAATGGGATTTAGATATTACCTTTTAAGGTTAAAATGTTAAGGTTAATATTCTGAATGTTGTGACAGTTGCTTTTTTTGATTAGAGATATCATGGACCCAAACTCTGAACTGTAGTAGTACCACAGGAGACAAGGTAGTGACCAAGAATTCAGAACTCTAGACTTACCATTCAGAAAATGTTAAAAATATGTGTTGATACAAGTTATTGGATAGACTATACTAACACTATGCCATTGTACATAGCATTAGTTTATAGCATTGTTTTTTAAATTTTTGTTAAGAGATACTACAAGTAACTAACTAGTTGTATTGCCAGATTTATGCTATTGAATTAAATTCACAAGCTCTCCTAAATTGGTAAAATTTGAATTTTCAGTAGCAATAGGTTTTGGCTATAAGGTCAAATTATCCATTGAAAGATACACTAAGTAAAATCTCTCTTAAGGTAAAAGAGAGAATGTGAGTTGACTTCTAGATGCAGATGTGCTGAGAATAAATTTTAAGGATGAATGTATGGCAAATATAGCTATTGGTAAAATGTTTTCAGACATATACGTAAACTAAATTTCTTTATTTAAGAATGGATGTTCCAGGCTCGTGTGGCTCAGTGATTGCACATCTACCTAGGATACAGGAGATTGTGGTTCAATTCCTGATCAGGGCACATGCCTGGGATGCGGCCTTGATCCCCAGCAGGGGCATGCAGCAGGCAGTCGAACAATGACAATGACTCTCCTTCATCACTGATGCTTCTATCTCTCTCTCCCTCTCCTTTCCTCACTCTGAAATCAATAAATCAGTAAAAATATATATTTTTAAAAAGAGTAGTTGTAATAGTATTCATGGAATTGTGAGAACACAGACATAAGGCTTGTGTTTCTAAAAGCAAATATCACAATTCATATAACAGATCAGCACTTAATATATGGTGGTTATTTTCTTTCCTTTCCATCTAAAAGAATTCATATGTAATTATCTGGTTGTGTGTATAAACTGAGATCCATTGTTTGCCTTTTTTTTTTTTTTTTTCAAAAGACACCAGTGTAATATTTGAGTATTTTTAATCAAGTAGGCTAACACAAAGGACCATATTTCCAAGCCTGAAAGTGGTTCTGCATAACATAAGGAAGTAACAATCATTAAAATAGGTAAGAAAAATTTTACATGAATTAATCATGTAAAATGGGGGGGCAGTTCCTGGGTGGCCAGAGTTATCTGATTGCTCTGAGACTTTAGAGAGCTGAAGGTGAAGGGCAGTTTGTATTTCTAATCTGGATTCTAAGACAGTCCTTCCAGAAAGTGCAGAATAATTCTCTAACAGTAATTAGCGTGGCTCTTAAAAAAGAAAGCCCACTGCCCTGGCCGAGTAGCTCAGTTGGTTAGAGCACTGTCCCAATATGCCAAGGTTGTGGGTTCAATCCCTAGTCAGGGCACATAAAAGAATCAACCAATGAGTGCATAAATATGTAGAAGAAAAAATTGATTGCCCCCCCTCACAAACACACACACAGGCACACACACATACATAAGCAGTCAGAGCTAGTAAAAAGATGTCATTTAAAATTGCAAAATGGCTCAAGGTTGAGCGTCGACCTAGGATCCAGGCGATCGGGGTTCGATTCCCGGTCAAGGCAAATGCCCCGGTTGTGGGCTCGATCAATGACTCTCTCATCATTGATGTTTCTCTCTCTCTCCCTCTCCCTTCCTCTCTCTGAAATCAATAAAGATAGATTAAAAAAAAAAAAATTGCAAAATGGCGGGGCTGGGAGGATGGCTGGACATGGAAGAGGACATAGAGGGGATGATGAGTGTCAGAGAAAAGAAAAGAAAATATAGGAAAGAAGCTCCATGAAAAAAAAAAATCATGGGACAATTCATCATTCTGGAAATCTCAGTACGAAGTGTTCTTTCTTGGTTTTATCTTTGTTGTTAACTGATATGGTAATTGCTGAAAATCAAAATGTTATGTATAAATGTGTTATACTAATTTTAATGTGTGCAAACAGAGCGATTTTACTTTTGTTTTGGAAAATAAATCAAACTTACATGATCACAGGTCAAACAAAAATAGATTTTGCTGAATTATGTTTTTTCTTTTTCAAAAACAACTAAAACAAAACAAAAATAGAAATCAATACTAGGAAAAGCCCAGCTAAATGCTTCTTCACAATTCCTCGAAAAAGTTGGTAAGCCAAAGTAAATATTGTCGTAGAGAACAGGGGCATCACAATACGCTTAGCACCCACGGCCAACCTTAGTGTTTAAGACTAGGACAAGTTATAAACTGTTAAAGCGAGAAGTGGAAGCTTCCCTAAAGAACAAATTTAGAGAAAGTTGTGTGTGTGTGCAAACCACACACGGTTTTTATCTATTTAATGAAAATTGGCATAATACCTTTCTGTTATTTCAAAGATATATAAAAGATTTAAAACTTATTATTAGTTAAATTTATTTTAATTATCTCCACTTGTCTTTTGATAATTTGTCTCACAATCTATTATTGGTATACGAAAAGTAAAAAGTAAAAATCTCTAAATGGATACCACAGATTCAGGTAGAGACAAGGAGTTAAGGGAGTGACTGTTTGAGGACAGGTAGCAAGTTTTGACTTGGATGATGTTGTTCTGTTGAAACCTGTAAGGCTGCTGAACGTGAAGGAGTCAGTTCCTCAAGGCTGTACTTTAAAATCTTGGAAACTACTTAAGAAATTCATAAATACTAATATGCATTGGCTTTAACTGGGATATGCTGGCCAGAGGAACAAAGTGTGACTGGGGCAATGGGAGTTGAGCCTTCCCTCCAATATCTCACTTAATTTGTATCTCAGAAACACAAATTCCTTCTCCAAACAGGAAATTCTTTTCTTGTTACCTTTAGAAGCAGGGACTATTTTTTTCCTTTTCTGACTGGATGAATAAAAATAATGATATAAACAAAAATAAAATTGTAAGAAAATTTGTAAGAGATTTAGCCACAAAGTGGGAAAAAAATATTGTAAATTTTTATCAAAGACATGAAAGAAGACATATAAACCAAGTGCCAGAGTAAATGTAAAAGTACCAACTGTGTTTTAAATGATTTATAAAATTAACGCAGTCTTTATTTTAAATATATAATAATATTGTTAAATAACTTGAAATGTGTCCTCATGTCAACCTAAAATTGCAATTTTATAACAATATCCAAAAATGGTATAAAAATTAATTATTAAAATCAAATAGTTACTTTATATAACATGAATACATTCTATATAGATATAGCAATCAAATTTGTAACATGGCATAGAAACAGACATATAGATCACTGAAAAACAATAAATGGCCAAGAAACAGATTCACAAAAAAGTGACTTTTAAAATATGAATAAAATTTTAAATTATATTGATGTACATTAATTATTATCCTTTAGAAGAAAAGAGTTGTCCAATTTAGATTATACACATGCAAAAATAAAACAACTCCCATAAATACTAGAGAAATCAAGATTGAATAAATTATTTTTAAATAACCAAAATATAGAAGAATAGTTTTATAGAATTTTGGAGAGGAAATTTTCTAAACAATACAACAAAAACCAGAAAGTGAAAGACTGACAATATGGGCACATAAAAATTAAAATTTCTGGAAAAAAAGTTATAAAGAAGAGTAAGAATAAATAGAAAAACAACAAAATAAACAGTAGACTAGGGATAAATATGTATACGATATAATAGATAATATATGTGACATAGAAAAACAAACCCTATAAAAACTGGGAAAAAGATATAAGCAGGCAATATACTGATCAAAATACCAGAAGTGGCCCAGCCGGGCATGGCTCAGGGGTTGAGCGTCGACCTAGGATCCAGAAGATTGGGGTTCGGTCCCCGGTCAGGGCACATGCTCAGGCTGCGGGCTTGATCAGTGACTCTCTCATCATTGATGTTTCTATCTCTCTCTCTCCCTCTCCCTTCCTCTCTCTGAAATCAATAAAGATATATTAAAAAAAAAAAAAAGAAGAACACCAGGAAGGTCAAATGAAAAGATGTTCAACCACTAAAAACTTTTGGGGGAAAAATTAACATCAATATTAATGCAAATTAAAAACAAAAACACAATGAATTACTCATCAGTTCAAAATTAATTTTTAATCTTTTTTTTTTGCTTATAGCAGCTTTATTTATAAATGCCAAAACTTGGAAGCAACCAAGATATCTGTGGTGAATGGATAAAATGCTGTACATCCAGACAATGGAATATTATTCAGCACTAAAAATAAACCCACTACAAGAATGAACAGATATGTAGGAACCACAAGGGTGGGTATGTAAATGGACCAGTAAACTATCATTATAACCAAATATCATTTAAGCTCAGTAAAGGAAATTTCTTTAAACATATGAACAGCAGGCATTTCCAATGGCTAGACCAGCATTTATAACCTTTATTGTAAATGAAACTGTGAAAGATCATCTAGTACAATTTTCATTATTCAAAAATGTTTTACTTTACAGAGAAAGAGGAAAATCTTTAATTGGCGCTTAGTACTAATAGTGTAATTTTACTTTTCTCAACCTACATAGACCAGAAGTATCCAGGAATTATTTATAGCTGGAAGGCTCCTGAGAGATGGGAGTAAAAGTCCCGACAGAGCTCAGCTCACCTTTGATAGATAAATGAATGAAAGGATTAATAGATAAATAGATAAATGCACTTGGAGAATTCACTACTTTAAAAAAATAAAACTTAAAGGAAAAATAATAATTTTGATGTTGGAATATCTATCTTTCTTGTAATTTCGCTATTGTAAATTTTCAGTACTCACAACTGGATCTATTTTTAGTCTTTGTAGAATGTATAGGACATAGTGAAAATATGTTCCTTAACTTGGAAAAAGATATGACTTATTTTCAATTAATTCAAAGAAACTATTCCAATGAGAGAGATGATCTTTAGGTTTGTAAGATATATACTCCTGCACTTCCCCAGGAAATTTTTCTCATACTAAACCTTTACGAGAACTTTGCAAAAAATGTTAATTGTAGAAATAGAAAAACTGATGAGAGAAGAGAAAAAAAATATTACCATAAACAATTGTGAAAAATAAGATTTAAAAGGAAAGAATGTAAATTGATTTAGCATTTTTAAATGCCAATTTGGCAATATCTAGCACTATTTAAAATTTGCATACTTTGTTTCAGCAATTTCACTAATGAAGGAATATCAACACTTGTAAAAAGAGGGGAATTGCTACATTCTTTTAACAGTTAAAGTTGAAAATAATTTTTGCACAAATTGTGCAAAAATACTACAGTAAATATTGTATATGATACAAAGGGAGTTACATGTGAGCATTTACTGCAATTATAATAATGATTACCATTGTTGATATTTGTGTTGAATATTTTCCATTTCTCCTCCAGATCCACTGTCCACCCAGCTCCAGCCTGCTTGCTCTGGACCTGGGAGGGTAACGCCTGTGGACTACAACCACAGACCTCCTATTTGACCTTTGATTCTCTTTGGAGCCCACCAGTAAATAATCAGAAAACTAAATGAAATAAAGTTGGGATATTTTATTTCTATGACTCCCTCCATTGCCAAGTCACAGGAGATGACATGTTTCTCTCTACTAAAAGCCCCGGTTCAGTTAGGGACCATCTCTGATTTCTATGCCCATTCCTCATTTCTCCAGGCCTAAAAATGGTAGGTAACAGCTTGCTGCTACTGTGAGCCACTAAGTTCTGCACTATCCTTAAAACCTCCCCAAGCCTTTGTAAGTAGTCTTTATAGTTATCTTTCTTCTGAGTACCCAAGTTGAGTGACCAGTTGACTTTTGTCAGTACCCTTTTTCACAGTATACTTAACTACTTCTTTTTCTTCATTGCTGGCAGAGCTCTCATTTTATTTTCAGGCCTCTGCCTTTTCCTTGCAGCTTTTTGCTCAGAGAAGGTAACGCCTTTCCTCAATATAATGATCAATTCAGATTACCCTGAGTTAAACATAGTAGTTCTGTTCACTGTCCCAGCAATTTCTTTAGGGGTGGTTACTGGTAAATGAAGAGAGGTCTAATGAGGGGCTTCTAGGAACCGCTCTCATGAACTTAAAAGAAGAAAGCCCAGGAAGGGGTAGTCTTCTCTGGCATTGGCAAGCCTGGCTGTGCTGCCTGGAGCTGACCTGGGTGCTATACCATTGTACCACCATAGCTCAGCAGGCAGATGAAGAGAGCTGAGCCTTTAATGATGACAGTGAGTTGACAGATCTATCAATCTGAGGGTAGCCTTTCTTTTGAGTATCTTCTTCTGTGACATAATACATTTCTTAATATTTATCCCATTTTGAGTTGGGTTTCTCTTACTTGCAACTGAGGACATGCCCATGACATGAACACCCTTGAATGCTGGAATGAATGAGGTAAGTTGGCTCTTTTGGAGTTTCAAATATTTCCAAGAATAATTAAAGGTGATTTTGGAGAAAGGAAGGATATGGGATTGAAGTAGATGAAAGTAAGAGGGCACATTTAGTACTTACAATGCATCCTTATCGTTTGTTTAGATTTTAAAAATTAGTATCCATGTAACATTTATGCACCTATAAACAACAAACATTAAAAAAATAATAAATAAGTGAGAGCAGCTAGACCTTAGAAACCAAAACTATTGGAAAAATTCATTAGAACATAAAATGCTCAACAATGAGAATTATTTTTCATCATTGAATCCTTGGGCTTAAAACAATGATCTCACTTCATGGAGAAGTTTAATAAGTATGTGTAGAATGTAGAAAAAGAAGGAAAAATGACATACCTGGAGCTCCCCATCAAGGAGTTAGGGTATATCCTGTCTTATGCATCCTGAGAGCAACTATAACACCAGCCAGATACAGAAACAGGGCATACCCCACCCCATTCCCCTGAGGACTAGTACATTTACATAAATCTCATAAGATTGGGTAGAAAAACAATCTTATGAGATTCATGTAAAATTAAGGTTGGCTCTCTTGAGAAATGGAGATGAACACCTGACCTTGTGCCATTTGGTCACAGTTAACATAGTTTTCTGGAAGCCTACACAGGTAATGAAACAGATCTCTGACTAGTCACTCCTGTGGTAAAAGGAAAAATCTAAATACCCGGGGCTGTGCAGGTCGATTTGACTATAGCAATATTAACAGAAAGTTTTCCAGCTCTGCTTGAAATAAACACAAAATATACTGAAAGCATTAATCATACAGGAGCTCCTATTTATGAAGATGTTAGTACACATAGATATATAATCCTGCAATAAATTTAAATTATATAAAATTATATAAAATTTAAATTATATAAGCTACTAATCACTAAAAAAATTAAACAAAATATTGATTACATTTTGTTTGTCCTCTTAGCATTTAAGACTTTCAGGAATATTTTCATAATCTTTTATTTTACAGAAGACCAGAAAAGATTGCATCATTTCATACAGCAAGTTGAGATATTTAAAATCATTCTTCTGAAAATTTATTTGAATAATAGTCATTGTAGCAACCGAAATGTTTAAAGGCAATGTGAAAGATTATAATTGTGATGGATTTGAGAAAGCAGTTATCTCCTATCATGTGTGTTTCTTGGTCATAGTCTATCTCTTACCCTTCCTCTCCTCCCCCTCCCCAAGTTTAAAGGCAGGATGGAAAGGGAAACGTGGTTAGTGTGTCCTAAAGAGACAAGCATAACCAGGACTATAGAATAAACGCACAATGGACCAGGCTTGATCGTTTGCTGTGGTGTAGTCAGGGAAGGCTGGATCACGGGCTAATTGGCCTCAGGATTTTCAACACCAGCCTTTGGAGCCCTTTATTTGATCATTGCTGCAGGGTCACTGACTATGCGAGGCTGTGCCATAGAAACCAACATACAGTAAGAAAAGATGTGAAAAGTGAGGAACAGCTGTTAATTAGACAGTGGTGAATGAGCTGTGCAGTGAAAACTTGGGACTGCCATACCTTGAGAAGAAATTTGGCCCCTGTAATTGCCAGCATGTTAGTGACAGCAAAGGATGTCTGCAAAGAATGGTTTTCTAAAGGTTGAGACTTTATTCTTGCCTCAAAGTTCCTAGCATAGCACAGAGCTTTATCATTCACCGATCACTGTCACAAAAATAACAAGGGCTTCCAGACTTTTTACTGAACTTTACAGATGTTTGCAAAGCATTTATGAGGCTCTTAAAGGTAAATGTGTTCTACCTGACTTATATAAACACTATTAGGGTGAATGCACACTCTCAGCCATTTTTCTTTTTTCAATGTCTTTTGTGTTTGCAGATATTGCCCCTGAAATGTAAATGGAACTTCTTTGCTCTCTTACTGTGGCATACACTCTCAATTCTAATATTGAAACAAAAATAGAATTATTGTGCAATGCAGTTGAGGTCCCTTCTTTGACATATAATGAGGAATCTTTTGTGTGTTAAAAATTTGACACAGAACTCTCAGAGATATAAGGAACAGTGCAAATTCATTGAGTGTTTACAACCCCCAGACATTTTTAATGGAAATTTTAGGCATAACATCTTACATAACCACATAGAAACCAGAGTGTTTCAATTCTGGTCTTTTATCATCAGCAGGAAACTAAAAAACAGTGCTTATTCTGCTAAAGAAAAAATTGCTGGTGATTATACATTTTATAGATGAGCTCCTTGGATGATTGTCTTCACTTGCAAAGAAAGTGGTAGTAAACGTCTCATATTTTAACAGAAAAAGAAGGAAATAGATCCATTTGTATCGCTTTGCATTGTATCGGATCCTGAGTCTTCGGAGATTTTGTTTTACAAAGGTAGTTTCTATATGCTTGGCAATAACTTCAGTGGCTCTGTAGTTTGCAAACCTTCAACAAATATGAGATTGATAATGCTCGAGGCAAACTATGATGCAGCTGCTCTAGAGAAAACCTTTCCTTCTCCCTGCCAATGAATATTTTTAAATGGATGAAGGTCCAATTACATCATAAAGCTTAATGCTAAGAGGAATAAGGTTTTCCTAATTAAGTTTGGTTGGCCACAAAGAGCAAGGCATTGCTTTCTTGGAAAATTTAGACATCCAAGAAATATCCTGCAGAAAATGGAGACAGAATCTATAAAGTCTAATTAAGTTTTGTGACTTCCAAATGTAGAAAAATTACATTATTTGGAATTCTTGTCTTCAACTGGAATGGGATATAGCTTAAATGTGAGAGTTAAGACTGATATTAGAAATATTATATTCGTTTGATTAATAAAAATAAGTTTAACAGAAATGCACATGTAAACTATTTTAATAGATATGCTTTCAAAGTTTATAGTAATGATAGTAACAATAATGTTGACCACTATGATAAAATATTGAGGGTTTATTATGCTCCATATACTATAAGGGACATTTTACATACATCTCACTTATCCTGAATTTATAGATAATTTGAAGTGACAGTTCAAAGGTCACATATTTGTCTTTTGTGACTGTCTTTTTCCACATAAAATAATACCCTCAAGGTTCATGCATGTTGTAGCATGAAAATAATTTACTTCATTTTTTAAGGCTAAATAATATTTCATTGTATGTATGCACTATAGTTTTTATACCTTTTCATCAGACACTGGGTTGCTTCCACATTTACCTGTTATGAATAATTCCACTATGAACACAGATGTACGGATATCTCTCCAAGGAGTAGAATTGCTGGATCATATAGCAATTCTATTTTTTTATTTTTTGAGAGACCGTCAGTGGTTTTCCAAAGCAGCTGTACCATTCTACCTGTGCACCGACCGTGAACACCGGTTCTAATTTCTCCTCACTCTCACCACCACTTGTTAGTCTGTTTTCTTAACTATCCTCATTGTACTTTTGATTTGCATTTCTAATTGTTAGTAATGCTAAGCATATTTTCATGTGTTTTTTGGCTATTCTTTGCAGAATATCTGTTCAAGTCCTTTGCTCACTTTTAATAAGGTTGTTTGCTTCGTTGCTGCATTGCAGAAGTTCATTTTATATTCTAAGAATATGAATCCCTTATCAGATATATGATTTGCAAATATTTTCCCATTTCATGCATTGTCTTTTCATTCTGTGATTTTGTCCTTTGATTTTTAAAAAATTTTAATGTAGTCAAATTCATCCATTTTTTTCTTTTGTTTCCTGTTCTTTTGGTGTCATATCCAAGGAATCATTGCCAAATCCAATGTCATGAGGATTTCCTTGCATGTTTTCTTCTAGGGATTTTATAATTTTAGGTATTATGCAAGTTCTTTGATCTGATTTGAGTTCCTTTTTGTATATGGTGTAAAGTAAGGGTCCAATTTTTTTCTTTTTATTAAATTTATTGGGATGACATTGGTTAATAAGATTATATAGGTTTCAAGAGTACATGACTTTTATATCGCATTCTATGCCACCACCCAAAGTCAAATAATCTTGGATCACTATATATTTGATCCCCTTTACACTCCACTAGACCCCAACCCCCTTCCTTTTGGTCACTCCACATTGTTTTTTGTTTGTTTTTCTTATTTGTTCATTTGTTTCTTTCAGTTTTATATCCTACATGAGTAAAATCCTATGTTTCTTAACTTTTTATGTCTGACTTATGTTGCTTAGCATGATATTCTCAGGGTTCAGCCATGTTGTCCCAAATGGCAGTATTTCATCGTTTCTTACAGCTGAGTAGTATTCCACAGTATATACGTACCCATATTTATCCAATCATCTATGGAAGGATACTTTGGCTATTTCAATGTCTTGGCCACCATGAATAATGCTACAATGAACACAAAGGTGCACATGTCTTAGCAAATCAATGTTTTCAAATTTTTTGAGTTATACTTTCTTCTCCAGTGCACATGAACATTCTCAAGTATGAACCATATGTTGGGACACAAAACTAACCTCAACAAATTTAAGAATATTAAAATCATACCAAGCATTTTCTCTAACCACAAGACTTTGAAATTAGAAATCAACTGCAAAATGGAAGTAAAAACCCCACTGATATGTGGAGATTAAACAATATGCTACTAAAAAACTGACTGGGTCACAGAAGAAATAAAATGTGAGATCAAAAGATATATAGAGACAAATGAGAATGACGATATGACATATTAAAACTTCTGGGATGCAGCAAAAGCAGTAATACTAAGGAAGTTTATATCATTACAGGCCTATCTCAAGAAACAAGAAAAGTTTCAAACAAACAATCTAACATTACATCTTAAAGAGCTAGAGAAAGAAAAACAAAAGCAGCCTAAAGTCAGCAGAACAAAGGAAATTATAAAAATTAAAGCAGAATTGAATAAAATAGAGAACAAAAAGACTATACAAAAAATAAATACAACAAAGAGCAAGTTCTTTGAAAAGATTAATAAGATTGGCAAACCCCTGGCTAGACTCGCTAAAGAAAGAAAAGACCTAAATAAACAAAATCAGAAATGAGAGAGAAGTCACCACAGGTATACAAAGGATCATACTAGAATATCATGAAAGACTTTATACCACCAAATTCAATAACCTAGAAGAAATGGATAGCTTCCTAGAAACATATAGCCTTCCTAGGTTGAATCACAAAAAATCAGTAAAGGTCTCATTTTATTTTTTTGGATGTGACTATCCAGTTTTCCCAACACTATTTGTTGAAGAGACTGTCCTTTCCCCATTTAATGTTCTTGATCTCCTATCAAAAATCTCTTGGCTCTATATGCAAAGAGTTATTTCTATGCTCTTTATTCTGTTCCTTTGGTCTATGTGTCTTTCTTTATATTAGTTCCACACCGTTTTAATTACTGTAGCTTTGTAGTATTTGTGGTAAGTTTAGGAAACAGAAAGTGTGAGTCCTCTAGCTTTTTTATTTTTTAAAATCATTTTGGCAATTTAAGCCAAAATTCCCTTGAAATTCTATATGAATTTAAGAATTTTTTTTTATTTTTGCGAGAAATGTCATTAAGATTTTAATAAAGAGATATCATTAAATTTATAGATTCTATTGATTTTTTTCTCTAGATTTTCACTGTAATGCTAGCCAGTTTATCCAGAATAGACATATAAAACTAAAGTTAACGTTATTATATTCAAGACACATTGGCTTATTTGAAATTCCTTTTAATTCTCCAGATATTTAAGCTACTGCCTTTATAAAGACAATTAACAGTTTATATTAAATTTTTTTAAATTTATTTATCTTTATTATTGAAAGTATTACAGAAGTCCCCTTTTTTCCTCCCATTGACCACCTCCCCCCCCACTCCCACCAGCTCCCCAAGCCTTCACCACACTGTTGTCTGAGTCCATAGGTTATACATATATGCATAGAAGTTCTTTGGTTAATCTTCCCCTTCACTCTGATATATGTCAGTCTGTTGCATGCTTCAATGTCTCTGGGTCTATTTTATTCGTCAGTTTATTTTGTTCATTAGATTCCACATGTAAGTGAGATCCTATGATACTTACTTTTCTCTGACTGGCTTATTTCACTTAGCATAATATTCTCCAGGCCCTTCCATATTGTCTCAAAAAGTAAAAGATCTTTCCTTTTTTACAGCTTCATGGTATTCCATTGTGTAAATGTACCAAGTGTTTTTATCCATGGGCACTTGGGCTGCATCTGATAAGGGGTTAATTTCCAAAATATATAAAGTACTCATACAACTCTACAAAAGGAAGACAAACAATCCAATTTAAAAATGGGCATAAGACCTGAATAGATACTTCTCCAAAGAAGACATACAAAGTTCCAAGAGACAAAAAATGCTCAATATCGCTAACCATCAGAGAAATATAAATGAAAATCACAATGAGGTATCACTTCACACCTGTAAGAATGGCTCCATCAACAAGTAAACAAACGACAAGTGCTGGTGAGGGTATGGAGAAAGGGGACCCTAGTACACTGCTGGTGGGAATGCAGACTGGCGCAACCATTTGGAAAATATGGTGGAGTTTCCTCAAAAAATTAGAAACGGAACTGCCATTCGACCAAGTGATCCCATTTCTAGGAATATATCCTAAGAAGCCTGAAGCACCAATCAGAGAGAATATGTGCACCCCTATGTTCATAGCAGCCTTATTTACAATAGCTAAAACCTGGATTATTTTTAAGATACTTTAAATATGTCAATGATAGTATTTCAAATAAGAAAAAAAAAAGAATAGATTATTTAACAAATAGTTTTGAGAAAATTAGATAATGGTTTGAAAAAATATTCATTTCAATCCTTAACTGACACTGTCCCCAAATACATTCCAGAAATTTAGCAGAACAATAAAGTTGCACAAAAATAACATGAGAAAACATTTTTATAATACTATGGTGCAGAAGACCTTTTAAAAAAATGGCACAGCCCAGCCGGGAATGGCTCAGTGGTTGAGCGTCGACCTAGGATCCAAGTGATCGGGGTTTGATTCCTAGTCAGGGCACATGCCCGAGTTGTGGGCTTGGTCCCCCAGTTGGGGGCGTGCAGGAGGCAGCCGATCGGTGACTCTCTCATCATTGATGTTTCTATCTCTCTCTCTCCCTCTCCTTTCCTCTCTCTGAAATCAATAAAGATATATTTTAAAAAATAAATATAAAAAATGGCACAATATGCCTGGCCAGCATGGCTCAGTGGTTGAATGTAGACCTAGGATCCAGGAAATCGAGGTTTGATTCCCAGTCAGGGCACATGCCCGGGTTGTGGGCCTGATCCGATCCCCAGTGGTGGGTTTGCAGGAGGCAGCCGATCAGTGACTCTCATCATTGATGTTTCTATCTCTCTTTCCGTCTCCTTTCCTCTCTCTCAAAAATCAATAGAAACATTTAAAAAATATTTTTTTAAAAGGGACAATGGCAAAAATTGACATACATGACAAAATAAATATTAAAACTTCTAAATAGAAATGACACAAAATTGAAAGGCAAATGGAAAAACCTGTCACATATATGACAGACATTAAAAAGTGGATAAAACAGATAAAATAAAATAAAAACTCTACCAAAAAAATCCATAAACTATCCTGCCCCAGAAATTCACTAATAATGTAAAGAAACAATTCAGAAAACAAACAAAACAAAACAAATGGCCAATGTTTGACCCAACTACAAATGAAACGAAAGCAATATTTGTTTTCCTGCTGGCGTGGCTAAAATGGAAAGGCCTGGTGATAGCTAGTACCTGAAATTTGTTGTTTACTTGCCTATTTGCTCTTCAGCCCATTCTTGCTCTTCTGTGCTTCATTTTTCACTGTTGGAAGACTGACCCCTACAAGCTGCATTGCCCAGATGCCCATGTCGCCTGCCATGCAGATGAATTTGCCAAAGGAATGAACTGGTAGTTGACTCAAGGTTGGACTGAAGAAACGTCAAGTCATTTCTTCCCCTCTTTCCTTAGAGCAGTGCCTTTGGCCGGTGACATTGCCTAGTCTCTGCTTCCAGCTAACTCCAGCTTCCTGACTCTGGTAACATCTCCTCCTCTTATTACCCCTCACCGGTGTCATACCCAGAGGGCAAAGCACCAGGAATAGTCCAACTGGATGCAGGCAATAAGTGTGTGAAGAGAATTTCTAAACTGTATTGAAACCAACTAAAATCAGTCTGTCTTTTATATAACCATGTGCTAGCAAATCTAAACAATAGTGGCATCAACAGTGCACTCCCACCAAGACCACCAGTCCTAGAGTACTCACTCCTCCCCCTGCCCTCTCTTGGCCACCAAGTCACACTGAGGAGTTTTAGCAGCGGCGTCCTGCTGTTACCAATCTCAAGGTTGCCTCACTCTCACCTGTTTGGTGTCTCAACTCTTCCTTTATCTGTGTCACAAATTTCCTGTTTAGATTTAGGGGTTCCAGTTTGAATCCTGACTGGTACAGTCAGTATAGGAGGAATTTGGCACACTCATTTGCAGTGGGTGTTAGTGAAATGTGTATAAAATCTTTATATAGAAATTTGGTCTTATTTATCCAGTTTAAATATACATTTACTTATTGTCAAGGTGACCATGAGAGGTAGAGGGGCTTATGTTTTCTACCTTATTTTTTTGTACCGGTTACGTGAAATACTTTTATAAGTAAAATATTGCATTTCCTATTTGAAAAGAGAAATGGTTCACTCTTGATGCGTATCCTGCATGCTGTGAGCATGAGGGAGTGGATGTGAGCCTCTCACTGTCAGGGTGTGTCTAGAGAGCAGAAATTTAAAAAACAAGTTAAAAAATCTTAGTTAAGGACAAGCATGACTGGAATAAATCACAGAGAAATAGAAGAAGGGAAATAATCAATGGTGAGGGATGGACCTGCTGCAAGGATGCAGTTACTTTCCAAGGGATAGACATAATGAACTGGGGTATTACAATATATGTTATGAAACCTGCTGTGAAGAAATGGGAAACAAGCTTGCTAGCTCTGAAGGGGCATATTCTTGTTTTCTCAAAAGTTTAAGAGGTAAACAGGCTTTCAGGGATCACTTTTAAGAGACTGCATATGCAGAGCTGTTGTGGATAATTTAGAGCCAGATAAAGCATGCCGTGATGAGTGGTGTTAAAACAGCTGTTCTCAGACTGTGTGACACAGGCACCTAGAGTCTTGCAGGAATGTCTGACACATTACTTTGATATGCAGCATGTTGATGTATTTAGAATCAGGCAGACCTGAGTTTGAATCCAACACTCTCTAGCAATGAAGCTCTGGGAACATTTCTCAAGGTCTCCTAGTTTCTATTTTTTTATCTATAAAGTGCAGATAGCAGCTCTTATATCATAAACCTATTGTATAAAGTAAGCACCCCTTATAATTGCTCAATACTCTTGTTATCCAAAAACCCATATTTTGATGAATAAAATGAAAATTCTGTATTCAACATCGGTTTGTGGCCATTATGAAATCTTCTCAGTCGCTGTCAAAATATGACTACTAAGATGATGGGCTCTGCAAAATGTATGTTACACTTCAGACAGATTGTAAACAACTAAATATTAATATGATGAATATATGAAGTGGTGACACTAAAGTTTTATTTAGCAGATCTCACATTGCAATAAATGTAGTCATTTTAAATAAAATCAATATGAGTGAAGAAAAATGCCCACAAAATAATAACAGTTTGGAGACAATAAAATATCAGCAATCAGACTCAAAGATAACATGTGGGACTCTTATCCAAATTCTGTGATATAAAAATAATTAAATCTTTCATATGATAATTATTATATTTTAATAGTAAATAATACACAAAGCACTTACTATATGCCAGGTACTTCTCTAAACGTCTCACTCAAACTATATCATGCCACGAAAACTCCATGAGGTAAATATTATTATTATTACTATCCCCATCTTACAAATGAGGATAAGGGAATGCAGTAGGTATTTGGCTTCAAGAGTACAAAGAGGGGTAAGTACTTGCTAGTTAAATTCTAAGCTTAAGAATAAACTAATATAATATAGCACTCAAAGCAAAGCTATCATACACAAGGAGTGTATTTTAAGTGTTATATCAATACAATTAATATTTGAATTTAAAATGATGTTCCTATAGTAACCCTATGATGGTATTCTGTGACTGTGGAAATTGTCTATTAGATTTTATTTATCATAATAAGGAAGTTATTATTAATTACTACTTTTCTATGAGATATTTTAATTAAGTTTTCAAAAAGTTTCCCTGCAACTATTAAATTAATTATAAGACTTTTATTGTTTATTCTTATATGACAAATTAGATTTATTTTTTTTAATTATTATTTTTATTTATTTACTTATTTATTTTTAAATATATCTTTATTGATTTCAGAGAAAGGAAAGGAGAGGGAGAGACAGAGAGATAGAAACATCAATGATGAGAGAGTCATTGATCTAACCCGCAACCCGGGCATGTACCCTGACAGGGAATTGAACCCCGATCTCCTGGATCCCAGGTCGACCCTCAACCGCTGAGCCATGCCCGGCCGGGCTAGATTTATTTTTAAATGGATTTAATATTTGCATTCCTGGTCATTGTGTATTATCTTTTTTCAAAATGCTTTTTAAAAAATTAACTTGCTAGTGCATTATTATGGATATTTGTGTCTATATTTATGAGGAATGCTGGTGGTCAATGGATTTAATTACTTGTAAGGTTTTGGGATTTGGTAATATGGTTATTATAAAATTCATTAGAAAATATTTATCTTTCTATCTTCTGGAAGAGTTTGTGTAGAATTAGTATTATTTCTTCCTTAAATATTTGATGGAATTTTCCAGTGAAATTGTTGAGCTGAGAGATGTTTTTTTGTTTGTTTATTTTTGTGGATATCTTTTGAGCTATAAATTTAATTTATTTATTAGACATAGAGCTATTCAGGGTATCTATTACTTCTTTAGTAATTCTTAGTAGCTTGAGCTTGTGCCTTTGAGGATATTTGTTCATTTCATATAAATTTTTAATTTGTTGGCATAAAGTTTCATAATATTCTCTTATAATCCTTTAGAATCTTTACTGATCTGTAGGATTGTTTAGTGAAACTCCCTCCTTCATTTTCTTTTTTTAAAATATATCTTTATTGATTTCAGAGAGAGGAAAGGAGAAGGGGAGAGAGAGAGAGAGAGAAACATCAATGATGAGAGAGTCATTGATCAGCCATGTAGCCTGCAACCCAGGCATGTACCCTGACCGGGAATTGAACCCTGATCGCCTGGATCCTAGGTCAAAGCTCAACCGCTGAGCCACGCCCGGCCGGGCACTCCTTCATTTCTGACATTGGTGATTTGTGTTCTCTTATTTTATTGATGGGCCCAGCTAGGTGTATATCAATTTTGTTGACTGTTTTCAAAGAGACAGGTTCTAACCAAGTTGATTTTCTTTATTGTTTGTTTGTCTTCTATTAGGTTGTTGATTTTAAAACTTTTTTTTACAGAAAAAACAAATTTAAAGCCAAACTATTCCTTCTAAGCACTATTGTATCTCTATCCCACAAACTTTGTATGTTTTTATTATCATTCATTTTGAAATATTTACTACTTTCTTTTATGTGATAGCTTTTCCAAACAATAGATTATTTATAATTGTATGGTTTATTTTCAAATATTTGGTAGTTTCTAAACATCATATTGTTATTCTTAATGTAATACTATTTTGGTCATTTTTAATTAATTACGATTTATTTTATGGTACAATATATGTAGATCTTGATGAACATACACCTGTATGCTCTTGAATGTACACTGGCGAAAAATGTGTATTTATTCTACAGACTTTGCATATGATATTTTATAAATATCAATTAGGTCCAGTGTTTAAGATTGGTGTTTAGATGATCTATGTCTTTATTCACTTTTTGAATAATTGTTCTATCAATTGCAGAAAGAGGAGAATTAAATCTCCTGTGATTTAAGAGTTGTTTATTTCTTCCTTTAATTTTGTCAAATTGATTCATGTTTTTTGAGCCTAGGTTATTAGGAATATAAACATTTATTATCATTATGTCTTTCTGATAAATTGACCCCCTTTTGTGATTCTGAAATGCCCTCTTTATCTTTGGTAATACTCTTTATCTTGGAGTCTATTTTATCTTATATTAATGCAGTAATTACAGCCAACTCCAAAAGATGGTGTTAAAACTTTTATGTTATTTGAAGATATAAATGTAAAGAAACTAGAAGCAAATATATATCAACATATTTAATATTCCTAATATTATTCATTCATTCCTGAATATTCAAATATCCTCTGTTATCATTTTCTTTTTAAAATAATCTCTTTTAGAAGTCATTTCTTGATGGATGGGTCTGGTGGTGGTAAATTCCTGTAATTTAAGTTCATATAAAAATATATTTATTTTGCTTTCATTCTTGGATGAATATATATTTGTTGTCTTGTTTTCTTTTCAGTACCTTAAAGAAGTTTTCTGTTGTCTTCTAATCATCATGGTTTTTTTGTTTGGAAGTCTCTGATATTTTGGATTGTATTTCCTCTATATTTAATATGTAATTGGGGGGGTGTCATTTTTTGTAAAATTTTCTCTTTATTTTAATTTTGAGCATTGGACATTAATGTGCCTAGATGTGTATTTCTTCCATTTTTTTTCTGTTTGGATTTCAATAAGCTTTTTAAACCTGTAAATTTGAGTGTTTCATCAAATTTGGATAGTTTACTGCCACTGTCTCTTCAAACAGCTTATCTTTCCTATTCTGTCTCTCCTTGCCTTTAGAGAGGAGCCCCTTTGATGTTAACCTTCAGGTCCTTGAAGCTTTTCACGCCTTGCAGTCTTTTTTCTGATTGAATGATTCTATATGTCTGCTTTCAAATTAATTTCTCTTCTATTATAGCCCTTCCACCATTAAGTACAGTGAGTGAATTTTCTATTTTAGATGTATTTTTCGGTTCCAAATTTACTTTAGTTATTACATCTGGTTCTTATTTTAATTTTCTACTTATTCTTTTCACCGTGAACGTATTCTACTTTACCTGGCCAGTGAGCATATTTCTATCAGCTGCTCTAATCATTTCATATTGAGGTCATCTCAGGATTCACGTCTGTTTATTGCTCATTTTTGAGATTGACTCATACGTTGTTGCTTCCCATATGCTAAGAACGTCCATTTTACCCTGGACATTGCATATATTGTGATATGTAGACTATGTATCCCCCAATATTGCCCCCCAATTTATGCACATTTTTGCTTTCTTGAGCAATTAACTTGCTTAAACTCAAATTTAAAATATAGTGACAATCCTAGAGGAAAACATGGGCAGTAAAATCTCTGACATTACATTTCTCTTAGCAATTATTTTCTGATATATCTCCTCAGGCAAGAGAAACAAAAGAAAAATGAACAAATGGGACTACATCAAACTTAAGTTTTTTACAGCAGAAGAAACCATCAAAAAGATGAAAAGACAACCTACTAAATGGGAGAGCATATTCACCAATGATACATCTGTTAAGGGGTTAATATTCAAAATTTATAAAGAATTCATATAACTCAACACCAAAAGAACAAACATTTCAGTTAAAAAATGGGCAGAGGACCTGAACAGACATTTCTCCAAAGAGCACATACAGATGGTCAATAGACACAAAAAAAGATGTTCAATGTCATTAATTGTCAGAGAAATGCAAGTTAAAATCACAATTTTGTCAGAATGCCCATCATCAATAAATTGACAAACAAGTGTTTGTGAGGATGTGGAGAAAAGTGAACCCTTGTGTACTGTTGGTAGGAATGCAGATAGGTGCAACCACTATAAAAAACAGTATAAAGTTTCCTCAAAAAATTAAAAATGGAACTGATTCCACTACTGGGAATTTATTTGAAGAAACCCAAAACATTAATTCAAAAGGATATACACACCACTATATTCATTGCAGTGCCATTTACAATAGTGAATATATAACAAGCAACCCAAGTGCCCTTCAACAGATGAGTGGATAAAAAAGTCATGGTATATATATACAATGGAATACTACTTGGCCATAAAAAAGAATGAACTCTTGCCATTTGCGACAGCATGGATGGACCTAGAAGGTATTATGCTCAGTGAAATAAGTCAGTCAGAGAAAGACAAATACCAAATGATTTCATTTATCTGTGGAATCTAAAGAACAAAATAAACAAACAACAAAACTGAAACATACTCAGACATAGAGAGCAGGCTGGCAGTTGCCAGAGGGGAGGGATTTTGGGGGACTGTGAGAAAGAGGAGAAGGGATTAAGCAGTACAGATTGGTAATTACAAAATAGAAGTGGAGATGTAAATTACAGCATGGGGAATATAGTTAATAATATTGTGCTAATAATGTATGGTGCCAATTTGGCACTGTAAATAATGGAGGGGAAGACATTGTATATTATATGATTGAATAACCACAAGCCATACACTTGAAACCAATACAAAATAATATTGAAATTAAACTATAATTGAAAAATAAAAACTATATATCTTATAGTGACATATGGCAGTTCAGATCTCAGTTCATTGCTTTCAGCCTTAGTTGAAAGCTGCTTTCAGTTTTTCCCATGCAAACTCAGGGGTCAGCTATAAATTTGGCTGAATCTGTACACACACTTTTTTTCTTTTTTTACCTTCCCTTTCTAGGGTTTTACAAAATCTCAGTCTCTAGTGATTTTCATTGCCCTGACTTCCTTCCCTTGATTTCTCAAGATAGATAATATGCTCTTTTTTTTTTTTTTTTTTTCAGAATTTTATAGCTACTCTACTGCATTCACAGCCATAACTTGCCTCCATCAAAAACAAATATAAAACTGGAGAAACACTTCATGCCATTTTGTTTGATCCAAGTTTTGACTTCCTTTCAATATTTCACAGCCTTTTTTTGTTGTTTTTCAATTTTCTAGAGCCCTTTGGTAGTTGTTTCATGTATTTTTCTAAGAGTTTATAGCTCTTATATTTGCATGAGGACTGGTCCAGAGTTTGTAGCTGATATGTGTAGAAAGATTCCGCATTCATTCTGTCATATTGGAAGCAGCACTCTCTCTTCTACCTATTTTAACTAATATTGGTGGTGAGACAAAGCAGAGATTGTAAAAAACCATGTAGCATTTACCTACTCTGACTAAATCTTATGATTCTGCATTGCTGATGATATCAGTAATGTATGTATAGGCAATTCATTTAGTCTACCGAGAAAAGATTCGATTCATTCACGTGTTAAAGTGTAATCGTATTGCTTGCACCTTTTCATTTTCATCATTTTATTTTTTCTAAGTGCTGCTCATATCTATGACATAACAATGTGTTAGCTGACCAACCATTTAACTAGTTTTCTGATTTTAAAATGATTGCTATTTTCCAGTTTATTTTAGCATTTCCAGAATTGTTTTACAATGTAAAAATAAGGTTTAGATGACTTTCTGTTCTTTCTTAAGACCAGTTGCAAATAGTAAGATCCATTTAAAATTTTCAAAAATGACCTCAAAACATTGTAAACTTGGCTGTATTTCTTGTGTTAACATGATTTAGGGAATAAAAGCTCTCTATTGGAATTCAGTGCATGTCAGATACCGTCAATCAGAAGAAGCATCATTATTTTAAGTAGCATCAAAAGAGAAGAAATACAGCTAATTTATGTGTAACACAATGCTTCTTTAAAAGTCACTTGAAACTTGCTTTCTGCACCTACTTCAAATGAACTTTTCTTCTATCTTGTCATGGACTACATTTTTAATTGTATATTAATCTGCTTTGCTGCCATATTTTTCTACTCACATATATTTTTGTTTCCATGCTGAATCACAGTATCATCTCTTTAAAGTTATTTTAAGAAGCAATTAAGCATAACACTTTCAGTACAAATAATACACATAACTCAATTGGTGTGAGGACAGTCTGAACAACTATGATTAATTTCAGGCTTGCTGAGGCAGTGACAACTCCGTGGTGACTGTTTCTTGGCCTGCCATCATCAATTTTAAGAATCCTTGAAACTCACAGATCTTAAAATGTGAAAATTTGTTTGTTAGTGTAAATAAAATATCGCTAAATATTTTATTTTGTTTCTATCTGCCCAGGAAAGTAAGTACACCAATTGCTTGAAGGAGGAGCCACTTCTCTAGATAAATATATTTGTACAAGGCACTTTTATTTATTCACTGCTCACAACATTTTGGTCTGTTTGTTTTCATTTATTAAAATAATTTGATCATTGGAAAATATTGTCAGGAACTATTTTTTAAAAATAAAATACCAAAATGGAGTTTTGGCTAACTTTGCAGTCTAAGACTACATTAACTTGAGCATTATTTCATACTGCTATATTCCCCCCTGCATTCTTATATATCATGTTTTAATCTGTAGAAAGTTTTTTACGTCTGCTGAAGTAACTACACAGAAAAAGTCTAAAGCTCACTTTCTCGTGTGCCAGGACTTGTCTGTCTCATAAAATAAATAAAAACATTGCGGCAAAGGTCAATATGGGTTATCCCTTTAATAATAGAAACAATATCATAGACTTTCCTAATGAGTCTTCTAAGTTCCAAATAAGCAATTCTTATGAGAGAATACACAGGGAGTAAACACCCACAGGCCTAAATATTTCAAAGAAGAATTTTCATTACATATGTATATTGCAATTTTTAAAACAATTTTGGCCATCTGATCTGCCCTCTGGTGACCTCATGTCCCATCCCTATTTCTTTTAAGTCATTTCCTTCACCAACTTCTTATATTTCTGCATTAGACTGTGGTTATCTCTGTATCTTCATGTGACCCTAGTTCATGAAATGACTTTCTTTCTCATCTTTGCTGAACTAAACCCTTTTCATCCTTTGTATCTCAGTTAGGGCATCACCTACTCTAAGGAAGATCCCCTGATCTGATCATGTTTGATTTTAATCCAAATTCTAGGTATGGTTCTGGGTTTTTAGGATTTTTCCCTTCACATTTCCTTTTTAGTGAGCTAATCAAGAACATGGAACAATACAGAGGCGGACGTTCTCTTATTTCACTTACTGCGTAATTTTCTGATGTCCTGGGTATTTTCCTTTTGCCCCTCCAGATCCACTCTCTGCTCTGCCCGTCCATCTATTCTGTATTAGATACTTCCTGCTATTAGTAGCTCCTTTCTCTTCTCTCTTCTCATTCACTTTTAAATAGTGCTTTTATTAAACTTTCATCATTTACCCCTTTGGTTGTGGCATTTACATCCAGCAGTACCCTAACCAATACATCTGTTTATGTGTCTTTCACCTAAAAACCTGAGTTCCTTGAGGATGACTTAATTAAACTTATAATTCATATCCTAGCACAGTGCTTTACTCAGTAAATTGTTGGATAAATAATTATACATTCCCATATATTACATTTTCAGTCCTCATTTTTACTTGTTTATTTTTATTTTTATAGACTTAGTCCATAATAAGTAGAAACATTTCACTCTCGATCATTTAGAACATCTAGAATATCCTTTTAAAATGAAAAGCGAACAGCAAGTGTTTCCTTCGTGCAGTAGGAACAACAAATCAAATCTCCAGAGAATCAGAACTCTTTGTTTGTAGTGCTATCTTACATAAAGCTTCCTGCAGACCACCTGCGATTAAGTAAAAAAAAGATAGAGTCTGTTGTGGAGTGAGGAGCTGTGTTTTATCCCATAGAACTAGAGCATTGGATTTGCCCTCCTCTTAAGGTGTAACAGAGGACACCAAGAGGGGGCAACTGAATATTGCGGAGAGAAGAGAGAGGAAAAATCAAATAACCACTCTGCACGAACAGAGAGGGTGGGAAGGGTTAAAAACCTCACATGGGACATATTGTCCCAGGGCTCTTTTAAACTTGAAACAGATTATTTTTTTTTATTCTTTGTTTCTCATTCATGTGTAGCCTGGGTTGCTGAATTGAGAACACACATTATGCTCATATAAATGCTTTATTTAGCTTGATCACTTGCTGAACATGTCTTCTTTCAAAGAGGTACCAACAGGAGAAAAATATATATATATGACAATAAATATCTCTCTGTAAGATTATAGCAGTCCTTTCAGATAAAGACACAGAGGAAACATAATTCTCAGTATTCCTGAAAAGATATCTTTTTTTTGTCACTGATTACCAGGCATAATTTATTAGATAAATTTATTCATAATTTATTAGAATAGCTCCATTGGACTTTTATTTTATTTTTTTAATTTTTCAATTACTATTGACATTCAATATTATTTTATATTAGTTTCAGCATAATGATTGACTCAATAAATATACAGCATAGTGGTTGGACAATTATATAATTTACAAAGAGGTCCCCCTGATAATTCTAGTACTCACCTGGCACCATACATAGTTATCACAATATTATTGACTATATTCCCTATTCTGTACTTTACATCCGTGTGACTATTTTCTAACTAACAACTTGTACTTCTTAATTCCTTCACCTTTTTCACTCAGCCTCCATTGCCCCTTCCATCTGCCTACCCTCATTTTGTTCTCTGTAACTGTGAGTCTGTTTCTATTTTGATTATTTTGTTCTTTAGAGTAGACAAGATAGGAAGCAGCCCAAGTGCCCCTCAATAGGTGAGTAGATAAATAGAAGTGGTACATATATGTGTACCATTAGAATAGAATGGAATATTATTCAGCCATAAAAAAGAATATAACTTTACCATTTTCAGAAGCATGGATGGACCCAGAGGGTATTATGCTAAGTGAAGCAAGTCAACCAGAGCAAGACAAATACATTAGACTTAAATGGCATAACCAACTACAGCTCACCCGGAAATGTTCTCTAGAAAACAATAAAGGTGATTGGTATACTTAGCTTAATTTGAAGGCAGAGACACATTTAGCACTACAGAAAAATCATTCACTGTGTTTGGTCTGAGGGAGTCCAAAGAAGATGATAAAATAATGCAATAAGCATAGTCTTTTTGCCTAGCCTTGTACAGTGGGAGTGAGGGTGGAAGGATGGGTGGTAGACCAGGTCTCAGGCCTTCAAGTGCCGCTGTCTTGAAAATACAAAGGTTATGGCTTAGGAAGTCCTTTGTCTTCCCTCAGTAAAGGTACAAATCATTCATAACAGAGTCTGGACAATTTTGCATGCAAACTGAAAAATGAGTGAGTTGATCCATAGACCCAGAGACAACTTGTTCTCGTGGAATTTTATAAATAATATTTACAAAACAGTTTGCAGATGAACCATGTAGCTTGTTATTATTATGTTTTTGCTTTGTTGCTTTCTATTTTTCTCCCCATAGCTTTTTATTATTGTTTAAGAAATGCTGTACTATTCCATAAGGTGCTCAGCTTTCAGGAGAGGAGAACATTTCTTCCAGCTAATTTAACACTTGCATATTCTGCCAGATTATATCTAGTAGCCTCATGGATTGTGTTTACTTTCCTGAAAGAGGTAGAACAGGCAGTTCTTACTGAAAGATTTGTAATCTAAATATCTCACCGCAACACTGTGGCTTGTTTCTAAATAGAAATAGAAATATTTATCTCAAATATTCAGTATTCCTTTTTTTCCTTATGAAATAAAAGAATTTTTGATTCCTATATTCTGAAAAGCTTAATTAGCAGTGTAACAGCTCAGCTGCATAAAGTGTAATATGTAACAAAATTGCTGTGTTAAAATAGAGATCTAATGATACCTTCATTAACTTGATCACTGAAATGGCAAACCATTTTCAACATAACAGTTTCTATAGATACCACGTGCCTATGATCAAAATTACTGTTCTGAATGTGTTTTTCTCCCCTGCTTGATTGTATTTCACATTTTTCTGGCTGTAAGTTACAATTAAACATAAGGAAAAATAGTACAAGGCGAAATATACTCTACATCTGTTATACTACTCAAATAAATACGCAATCTGCACAAAACAGATTTTCCTGCTGGGCAAATTACAAATGACTGCCTACATAGGTTCTAAATTTTTTTGTTTTGTTTTGTTTTTTAATGCCACTGGGGACCTATCAACTATTACTGGGGGAATTTTCCATGTACTCTAGCTACCTACCAAACAGAGAAAACGTTCTGTCAGAACCATTTAACTTAAGCTCTTGTGATATTTGGTGCCACAAAAGATTGATTCTGCTTAATAAGTACATTTTTCATCCAAGTATAAATATATTGTCACATTGCATATTGATTTGAAAACATGCAAATAACTTTAGGAACGATGTCTTTGAAATGTAAAGAAACTAAAAATCAATGGAAATTGCTGATTGGTTATTTTTTTCTATATATTATTCAGAAAGTTTGTTGTTTTGCATATAATACATATGATATGTATTATAATGATAAAAATTAATCACCCCACTAATAAAAAATTCCACAAAAATGTTATGCTATGTTCCATGAACCCAATGTTAGGTTTAAAACTTTACAGTAGTTTATATTATATTATTCTATTTTAGGCTATTTCTACCTAAGCTATGGAGAAAACTATGGCAGATTCAGTTGCATGATCAATCATATTGGAGCCTAAGGCAAAAGGAAAATCAGTGATACTAATTCTATCTTTATTTTAAATTTTGATTTTTTTGTTCAAAGAGTTTTGAATTAACTTTAATTTTTAAAATAATGCATTAAAATATGATTCCTCTCAGTTATTTAGTTTCTGACATCCCCTTACAGTCTGCACCTGAGGCAAGTGTCTTACCTCACTTTCACTATAGTCATTGCCTAAAAAGAATAATATACCATAATTATATACACTATTAAATTATGTTCTACTTATTAAATTCTATTCTAATTATTAATAACTGTGACAAGAATTATGAAATTTCATGACTCTGGTTGGGTTAGTCTTGGACATGGTCATACTGTTAGTCATCTTAGCCTGGTGACCTCCAAATAATTAGGTCTGTGCTCACAGAAAAGTTATGATATGATAGTATAATTTTATGTAATACAATAAACTACTTTATAATATATGAAATGCAATATTTTCATTAATATACCTAAACTCAGAATGTTTTCTACATTGACTTCTACATGTTAAATTTATTTTTTTCAAAAGTATGGCCCAAGGTATACTTAAATCCTTTATGATATCAAAAATTCATACAAAAACATTTTCTGTGCTCAAATGATATTTTGAAAAACTATGTAAGACCAATGGAAGTTCACAATCCACATGTATATGTTAAATATTCTAAATAGAATTTTGTACTAACTTTAATTATAAATAAATGCACTAGTTTAACTGTTTAATTCAGTTTTTCCTAAATTATTGATTCTGAACATTTTTAGGGCATTTTTGGTACATAAAACCAAATAACCTCTTTTAGCATGTATAATGATTCCTTAGAACACAATTTAGAAAACATAGTTCTGAAATATATAAATACATATTCACTGTATTGTTGTACAACAGCATATATAGTGCTTTCTCAACCTCAATATTATTTGATCACAATGTTTATGTGGTAATATTTGACGTGTATTTGAATTTATTTTATAACTTTGAAAACTAAAGAAAATGAGGCAAAATAGATATAATATACAATTAAATGCTTTCTCTATCACAAATTATATATTAACTCAACAGAAAATGATATTTGGAAAATCATAAGGCTACATTTTACTTTCAAATATGAACGCCTATGTAAAATATTTATAATGTCCATATACTTTTTAATTCTACTTTACCTGCTTTCTAATATCTTCAAATATGTACACTTTCTAATATTGATCCTGTATTTTATCAGGTGCTTTACTAAATCTTCCATGCTTTCCAAACCAGCTTCAATCTTTTCTTGTCTTAGTGGATGTGAATATTTCTGAAAGTGTTTAAGGGATTATCTGAACTGTACTTTAGTTGCTTCACATTATAAAATGTATCTCCTATTAAACTGTGAGTCTTTTGAAAACAATGGTTATGTTTTATTCTTTAAATAAACTTCAGTTAACAGAGGTGCATTATAAAAATATCTGAGTTAATTAAAATAATCAAATACTTGTTAATTATTAAAGTTTTGTGTGATGAATATTCTTAATTTGGAGGAAATTTTATAACTGCTTTCTGTATTTAACTGCTTATTGAGAAATGTCCGAGGGGGAATAAAGAAATTGCCCTCTGGGAATAAAGTCAGTCACAGTTGAACATGTCTGGACTTTAGGGGCAGACATACTGTAGTTCAAATCCCAGGTTCTTTACAAATTGTAGCAAATTGAGAAGTAATCTTGATTGTACAACTATAAGATGGAGATTTTGCAGAGCTTCTAAGAGTAGTAAATGGCATAAGATATTTGAAAAGGTTAATAACTCTTGTTGGTTCATTTCTCAAGAATTTCTAGGCACTTACCAAAAATAATGCATCATGTCTGGAATTAACTTTCATCAGTGTAGATACTTAACATAACCTACACATAGCATACACAGGGCCCCAAAGTTAGTAAGCAGAAAGAATTGTATCTTTCTATCCATTTATTTGTTCCTGGATAAGATCTCACACAGGTTCCATCACTTTTCAAGCTACTTCTAGTTACTAATAGACTAGTGGTCATTTTTAATATCACAGGTGGTTCAGTGAGTAAAATATCCTATCAAAATTGATAATCCATCTTTGAATTTTTAAAGTTAAGGCTCTTTCCCCTCTTCCCTTTTAGTACTATTTTAGGTCAAATAGTAGATATGTTGGAGACGTGAGCTCTTTCTTCCCTCCTTTCTACTAATTTGCTACGCACGTTCAGTATGTGTTGAAAAAATGGATGCAAAGTAAAGGGTAAGAATTTTAAGAAATGTTCTATTATCTGTACCACTGTTACCGTTCTTTGGCTTCCTCTAAATTGGTGGATTTTCTAAGCTGACTTTTTCTGTCATGAAATAGTTTCTTCTTTCCAGGATTTCTTTGCTGAGAATTATCCCCTGCATTGGCCCATCAAGTAAGATTAATTTCACCCTTCAACCTCTGGGCACTTCTCAGTATCCCTCATTCACTGGGTTACAGTACCCTTTTAGTACAATTCATTGCCCAAGTCTGCTCTTTTCCATGGAGCTCATATTGGTCCTTGAGAAATAACCACATATCATTCTCTCATATCTGAAGTACAACTTTAGCTAACTCACAGTTGCATCAGTTTGCTAAAACTGCCATAAAGAGGTGCCACAAATTGCCTTAAAAAAACAGAAATATACTCCTTCACAGTTATAGAGGCTGGTTAAGGTGTTGCCAGGGTTGGTTTCTTCTTAGACCTCTCTCCTTGGCTAATAAATGCCATCTTCTCTAGGTATCCTCGTATGATCTTACCTTTCTTTGTGTCCTAATTTCCTCTCTTTTGTTTTCCCCTTAATCTCTTCTGCTTATAAAACATCAGCAAGATTGAATTAGGACCCATCTTGACAACTATATTTGCAAAGACCTTATCTCCAAATATTGTTAACATTTTGAGGAATTGGGAGTTACATGTCAACATAGAAATTTTGAGAAGGAAATAATTCAGCCTGTATGTAACACCAGCATAGGTCCTTCTCTCTCTCTCTCTCTCTCTCTCTCTCTCTCTCTCTCTCTCTCTCTCTCAAATGTTATCTCCACAGTTAACCAAAATCTATGCATTACATATTTATACATTTAAGCTTCTCAAGACACCATAGGAACCAAGATTCGTTTTCCTGAAAACAGCAGGAAATGTGTATCAAGCTTTCTGAAATCATCTCATTTTAATACTCCCATTTCACTTATTGGGGCAAGGGAAAATAGAGGGAGAATTCCATAATACTCCAATTTTATCCAAAAAAGTTATCTTTTGGTCTTTTCAATTGTCACATTTTGTATATCCTTTATGTGAAATATTAGGCCAAGATTTTAAAAACTTTTTTTCAAGTCCTCTGTAAATTGCCTTAATACATCATATGGAAGTATCCCCCTAATTATTTTGTTCTCAGACTTTTAGGGAGTCAGCTACATTGAGAAAAAATGTTATATTTAGTAAATTAATTTTTTCATTTTTAGGTACTGAACAAATGCTTTACAGACTTTCCAAATCCTGATATTTCTTTAAGTAATCAAAACAAAAAGAAAGATAGAGGGATGAAAAAGGCCATCCTATTTACATAGACCCCAAGGTGCCTTGCTAACATTCTGTTCTTTGCTGCCTGAGTTTTATTATTGGTTCTTAACATTCCAAGGGTCCCAAAGTTCATTAAAATTTCAGATTTTCTTCATCTCTTCTTTTGAATTTTATTTTTCAATTACGGTTTCCATTCAATATTATTCTGTACTATTTCAGGTATACAGGATAGATAGTGGTTAGGCAATCATATACTTTACAAGCACCCCCCTGGCACCATACATAGATATTACAATATTATTTACTATATTCCCTATGCTGTACTTTGCATCCCTAGGACTATTTTGTGATGACCAACTTGTATTTTTAAATCCCTTCACCTTTTTCACCCAGCCTCATAATACCCCTTCCCTCTTCATCTTTTTCTAAATGTTATTAAAGACAGAAAATCAGCTCTTTCATATGATTTTGCATTGCTGCTAAACACCCTCTGGATAAGTGAGAAAGAGTGTAGCAGACTGGACTGAAAGCAAAGCCTACAACCTACATGGGGTCCCCCCTCCAACCTCACCCAAACACACAAACAAAAATTAAACTTTAGCAGTGTCCAGGTGATCTTTAATATCTTTTGGAGAATTGGAAGAGAAAAATAAGATCAATGAAGGCAAAAAGTGATCAGTAATATTTTGGCAGTATCTCTAGGTATATACTGCATAAAAAACTGCCTCAGTGATAGGAACATAATTCTTTGACTTTGGACACAAGTGGCTAGAAGATCCATATATGACAATATATTTTTTAATTTTATCCTCAGAGTTCTTTTCATCATTGTATATATAAACTTGTTTTATAATAACACACTAGCTAATTTGTTTTATTTTTTTAGATTCTTTAACTCTAAAGAATTAATATTTCCTAGTTCCCAAATATGAAAACATTACATTTGAAAACACAACCCTAAAAACTAAATTATTCTCCTAAGCATACATGAAACCACAACATGAAACCTAAGCTCTATTTTCTTTATATTAGTTTTGCTCATTTAGATGAAAAATACAATGATTTAACTATATTTGGCTTTTAAAAATTAAAAAAGTTTGGCCCTGACTGGTGTGGCTCAGTTGGTTGGAGCATGGTCCAGTACACCAGAAGATGGCAGGTTTGATTCCCAGTCAGGGCAATACCCAGGTTGTGGGTTCAATCCTCAGTCAGGTTTGTGTGGGTGCTAACTGATCGATGTTTCCCTCTCCCCCCCCCTTTTCTCTCTCTTTCTAGAATCAATAAAACATATCTTCAGGTGAATATTAAATTTTTAAAACATTAAAAATTTTGTAGTTTCAGATCCGTATTAGCTAATAAACACATCACTAATAAAGTTTCTTTATCTTTGTCATTATTTTTCCATTCATGTGCTTTTAAAATTAACTTTTTAAATTACTGTTTTTGTCCAATGTCCCATCATATGTCAATACTTTTAAAATATTAATTAAAACAAATTTTATTTTTCAGTAACCAACCTTGTCACAAAGGCCGGCTGAGTTGCTTCTACTGCTGTTATTCTGTCATATCCAATTTAAAAATAAAGCAGCAGTTTTACACCATATATTGTGTTTTAGTGAACATGAGAACTTGGTGAACTCAGTGGAGCTTATAGAGAAGGAATAAAAGAATGAACAGCTTTATTAGTATGAGGATACAGGGATTAATATACTTACTTTAAAATTATATTTAGTAACTATATGGCACTAACAACTCAATTGCTTTCTTTCCCAAGGCAAGGGTCAGGATAAAACAGAGCTGATAGATTCATACAGCAGTGGCACCGCACACGTTTGCATTTATTAAGCTGCGGAGACTGTCCCACCCGCACCTGGGCTGTCCAGGGGATGCCTCCCAGCAACGTGCTCAAGCGATGGCCTGCTGCAGTGCAAACGCCCAGCCTTAGATCCTGACGTGCTCGCCTGAGATGAAAGAAACATACTCACCAACGAATGAAGCAAATGTCAGATAGTCACTAACCCTTGCTCATTGCTCGTTTACCTCTTTTCTGCGCTGACTTCTCAGCACAATGGGAAACATGACCAAGAAGTCTTGAATGAGAATAGCATCTAAAGTATGATCAATTCAAAGTAGGGGTTTTTTCTTTTCAAGTGGTGGCACCCTGCTTTCTGTTTCTATCATATTTCTCTATAGTGCACAGAAAATATAAAAATGTAGAGTCCTATTCCCCTTCCACCACCCCAAAAATATTAAGTATAGTTGTTTTATGAATTACCACATCCAAAAAAAGGTAATTATATGTTAGTCAACAAAGTCATTTATAAAAACTTATGGTTAGGGGTAGTTTTGCCTACAAGGCTCTTTTTTGAACTTTCGTGTTGTCTAAACTTTATTTTTTTTTTTTAAATATGTCTTTATTGATTTCAAAGAGAGGAAAGGAGAGGGAGAGAGAGAGAAACATCAATGATGAGAGAGTCATTGATCGAGCCCGCAACCCGGGCATGTGCCCTGACCGGGAATCGAACCCCGATCGCCTGGATCCTAGGTCAACTCTCAACCGCTGAGCCACGCCCAGCCAGGCTAAACTTTAATTCTTAGTTTGGGTGATAACAAAAATCATATCCATCTGTCCTAAGACTCATAAATCATTACCATGTTATTAATTACAGTCACTGTTATACATTAGATTCTTAGAACTTCTTATAACTGAAAAGTTTTGCCCTTTAAATTGCATCCTACCATTTTCCCGCCCCCAGCCCTTGGCAATCACCATCCTATTCTCTGTTTCTATGAAATTGGCCTTTTTAAAAAGTTCCACATATAAATGATACTGTACAGTATTTGTTTTTCTCTTTCTCTCTTTACATAATGTCTTCCAGATTCATTCATATTAAGACTCACCAATATTAACCACAAAATGAGGTCAATTTGATTGTAAATGAATGAATTATGGGAAAATGAGTTCCAGACAGATTTTAAGAAATTAAAACCCATCAAAATACCCTACGTTGTTACTGCGAATCCCCAAAGATTGCCACAGATGGGTCCACAAAGGTTTAGCAGCTACTCAGAAACAGACAAGAAATACAACCAAAAATATGCTGAATGGGAAATTTAGGGGTGGCAAACATTTTAAAAACTAATTTTTAACAGTTTGTTCAAAGTTGTAACCCCCCCCCTTCCTCTATTAAAAATTAATCATCTCTCCTCAATAACTCCCCTCTGGCTGAAGTGAGTACCCCAGCTCTGGGCCAGCCCTTTGGCATGTGGTATGGACAGATAGAGCAGGAAACCCAAGATCCAGGGCAGTAATCCCAGGAGGCTGAGGGCAAGTCTCCTTTATTGTCTCCTGTCTCCTCTCCTTATACTTGTGAAGCAGTTGACTTGGAGCCAGCTTCACTGCTGCTCCCATATGGAAACGTCTCTTGTTAAGGTCAGTCCCCAAGTATTTCTTGCATTACTCTTCAGTCCATGCTCTGCCTGCCTCTTGTCTAATCCCTGGAGGAGCCTCACTGCTGATGGTAGGCCACGGAAACCGCAGCATCCATGGACATTTTGAAAGCCTCCAGTGTACTGTCTGGGCTCCAAGAAGAGATGCTGAAAAGGCCGTGGTCTCCAACTTTAAGCCACACCTTGTCTCCTGGGCCTTGAATGTTCTCTGTCCGTGTCTAGAATTTCACCAGATGTCTGTGAAACAAGTCCCACAGTTTGTGGCACTTTCACTGCTAGCCATAGAGATCTAGTCCACTTACAGGACTCCCGAAATAGATGAAATACCGACTACTTTTACCCTCTGCCCTAAATAAATCTCTCATTACTCCTTTGCCAGTTAAATACTTGATTTTTATTCATATTGATAGCTATAACCTATGCTGAGGAGAGTGGGGATGGCTCACTAAAGGATGGTGTCACTAAAAATATCTGTGTGCTGAATAATTTCCATTTTCAGATCCACTCACCATCCCTTCTCCATCTTGTTCTATGACCTTCAGGCTACCCCTAGTGAATTTCATCAACAGATTCTCTTTCAAGCTTAGATTTGGTCAATGAGGGGCAAGGAGAAGAGTGAGATCAGATTATTCATCCTGTTGGCCACATCCTGGACAGATCAGAGTGGTTGATGGTGTCCTTTGACCAAAGGTCACAGCTTCTACCTCTTGTTAGGTGGCCCTCTCTTAATTATTCCTTCTTGGCGTCAAGCTCAGAGACTGTAATAGCTCTTCCTGTTACTAACCCTGGGATTCTTTAGCAACTCCTATTGGTTTTCCTTGTAAGCCCTCTTCAATTTCCTTGTTTGGATGTAGAATCTATTGCCAGCAAGAACGCTGATCCAATCTGCTCTCCATCATAGTGAGCCAAGTGTGCCCTGTGATGGCACTTTAGAAAGAAAATATGTAGATACTTTAACTTAGAATGTTGTAGTGTCCACCCTTCACACAGCAGAAGGTCTCAGCCTGGGTTCACTCTAAACACTGGCTCCTCAGCTTCTTCCATTCACTTAGTTCCTTTCTTACCCTGCAACTTCCTGACTTAACTGATAAGAAAAATGTTAACTAGCTTAATTAGTGAGTCTTGTTTGTCTGTGAGACATTTAATAATGTAAAATAATTTATTTGAACTATCAGATACGTTTTTTCCTCTATGGTGAGAGCTTCATGTTCAAAAGCCTAAAAGGACAGTTTTTACAGAAAGTATTACAAATGGAAACAGTCAACCCAATTCTTTCTTGCTTTTGAAAAGCACTCAGCTCCTGATTATCCCCATCAAGAATAATCTTCAAATTCTTTGGTAAGGAAGGACTCAAGCATAGTAAAAAATTTTTATTTATTTTCTAATTCCAAAAAGACCTGAGGGCCATTATGCACCACTTGCTTTCCTCTGTGAGAGAATCCCCTTAGTGATTATAATTCTTAAGGCATCCTGTAAGATTTAAATCAATATTTCAGGAGTCTACTTACTTAATATATGTTAAAATGAGTCATCTTCACTCTCATTGCTCCACTACTCATAAGCCTTACTCTCCAAAGATTTCTTTACATGAAAACCTGTTTGTTTTTTCCCCAACAATTTTACAGTATTTTTAAAATTAAGTTGTTGAAACACTTTATTAATAAAAGCAAACACAATGGTTTTCAAAAAAAATTCATAATTTTATCATCACAAATATAAATTTTTAAAATATTGTATTTGAGCTTATATTGTTCATGCGATGTTATTTTCTAATATTTTTCTAAATATTATGTTACAAACATTTGGTAGTATAATTAAAACTATTGGAAAATATTTTTTCATACTATATAATATTCTATTATGTATAATTACACCACACAATTATATGATATGTACAACAACATTATAAACGATCCTCTGTTGTTGGATATATACAAGGCTTTCTGTTCTTAATTATTTTTTTGGATTATTTTATGTTTAGCTTTTTTAAAGCATGATTCCTGGGTGTCAAGGTATAAACATTTTTGAATTGGACATTTATTGCTAATTATGATTTCTAATCATTATTTCTACTCTCACCAAAAATTGGAGGACAGATCTGCTTTTCCATACTCTGCCATATTTCTTAAATCCAAATGGAAGTACATCTTAGTTATACATTATATGCTCTCTCTTTTAGAGCATGTAGATTTGATATCAGATAGATTTTATTGGATTCATATTGTAGGACTTTAAAAAATATATTGTCTTGTATATTCTACTTTTAAGGCTATTTATATGCCATTTATGTATTGAAACTATTAAATATTTTATCTATTTTGTATCTTGATCTTCAATATGTATCATCTACTCTGAATCTTACATTTCTCTACCACCAACATGAATTAATAATATTTCAGTTTTCCTGAACAAAAAAGTAACTTCCTGGAAAATACTAAGTTTTATTTTCATGAACATCATCAATCATAAGAAAAAAGAAAACCTTGATAATCTTTTATTTTATTTGAAACATTATTAAATGTTCCTCAGTTTTAAGATTTTTAGAGGAATCTCTAAAATATACCAATGCAGAATAAATCATAATTAACTTCTGTCTCTACTTACATTTCCATTATAGTTTCACTTTTAAAGGTTGAAATATACAAAAAATTTGATAACATTTTACCTTTATAACCTAAGACATTCACTCAAACTATTCTGCAAAACAATTTTTAGTTTCTGACCTTCTGGTTGGTCTTCTGATATCCAGGACATCCATGCATGTTGTAAGATATTAAGCAACCTGTGTCCTGAAAATATGATACATGAGGCCTATCTTTATTCACCCTAACAGCAAGTGAAGGCCTGAGACACCACTTTTCTTAGAAAGAGAAAGTAATAGGAAAATTGATAAGCTGTGTTTTTCACTGCAGAATCATTTCTAAAGTCATATTGTACATTTAGTGTGTTTCCTAATCACACAGATTTTCTGGCACTTTAAATCCAAATCAGTACTCTCTTGATGAGCAAAACTTGTTTCTCTCCTCATATGAGAATAAATGTAGGAGAATGTCAGTTGCCATTGCCTGGGACAGATATATGGTCTCAGGAAGCTCTGGTCTAACTTCCCTACTCAATATTTAGTGGAACACTGGGAAGCCAAAGCCAGAAATTCAAGGAGCCAGCTGGCAATGTAGAGAAAAATTTGGCCTTGGAATTTGACCCCTTGTGAAGATGAATGCAAACGTGAAAGATCCTTAAAAACAGATAAAAATGTTCTAGACAAATGGAAAGTATTATTAGTTGGGTCAAATCAATTTGAGGGGAAAAGTTTCTTCTTTTTCTTGTATTCTCAGGGCAGTGCTGAGAGTACAATTAAACTGCAACAGGGACCTTTCATAGGCTTTAAGATAATTTCTAGAGAAAACATGCCCAGTGGCTTTCTGATGCCTTTTGAAGGCATGCAAGAGACATAAAATGAATGGTAGGTTCAAAAAAAGTAGCTATTTAGGACCAAACAAAGTCTAAATTTATAGACCACAAATAGATTTACTTTGCATTTTAGATAGATGTTTACTTTTTAGAAGTATAAATGTAGAGACAACTTTATGAGGGAACCTACAGCATGTGTATTATTTCTTAATGTGTCTCCAAGACCTAAAGGGGGGGGGGGCTGGCACAAAAAATATTTAGTTTAAATTTGGTGTGCATTTTGGCCAAAAATCCTCTAGTTACCAGACCTCCTTAATAGAATACCCTTGAGATTATTTCCCTCCACTATTGTCTTAAAGCAGAATCACAGGATGCAGAAACAAGTGAGCTGGTCTTTTGGATACCAGAATATACACCCGCCACTGACCTAAAAATGTTGTTTCTATTAATCTAAAGCTATTTCTTCTCTGTGCCACTCCTGAGCTCATATAGCCAAGTTCAAGGCCTTCTGTTGTGTCATGATACCGAAAAGGATCGATATTTTTCGATTTTGTAGAAGTACTACCCCTGCTAAGTTGAGTTTCTTGGTAGCTAGTCATATCACATATGGCCTTCCTATTAATTCTATCTCTTAGGTGGCCCTTGGTTTTTGCTCTAGCAAGTACTGAAGCAACTCAGCGAATCTGGTTTAGTATGTGATCATTGCAGACAGGACAGTATAAGCTTACACTTCTACTGAAATATCCATACTCTGGTGATCGAGGAGAACAAAGCAAAGTTCAAAATATGGAACAACTGCATGCCCCCTCGGGGATTCCTGACAGAGGCTGCTTGGTGGGAGCTGGAGTTCTCACATACTTGACACCTGTGCAGGTGCCTGACCAGGAGGGACTCTGGGCCAACCTGCCTCCTGGGTGCAGGAATGATGCGGTTCTCTTGACTCCTGGCTCCTGGCCGAGATCTTCTTTGCCAAATCACTTATCTGGCTTACTGACTGTATTACTTTCCTAGGGCTGCTGTAATAAATTACCACACACCTGATGGCTTAAACAACAGAAATTTATTGTCTTATATAATTTTGAAGGCCAGAAATCCAAAATTAAAGTCTTCGCAGAACCGCACTCCCTCTGAATGTTCTAGGGGAGAATTCTCCCCTGTCTCTTCTAGCTCCTGGTGTTTCCATGTGTTCCTTGGCTTGTGGCTCCATCTCTGGTCTCTGCCTACATCTTCACATGGCCTTCCCTGTACCTCCTCTTCTTATAAAGTCACTTATCACTGAATTCGGGGACCACTGTAATCCACAATGACCCCATCCCAAGATTTTTAACTTAATTACATGTTCAAAGACTGTTCCCCACAAAGATCATATTCACAGGGTCCAGGGGACAGACATACCTTTTGGGGGGTACAGTGTAACTATCTACACGGATAGATTAGGGAAGACTAATGTTCAGGATCTGCACTCCCCCCTCTTCTACAGCCGCTCTGTCTTCCAGCTTTTCCCCACCTTACCAAAGCTCTGTTTGTGCTCTTCCTTCATAATAACCCTTGTGCAAAAATCTCAATGGAGTATTTGTTTGGAGTTCCAATGATAGTCAGTTGAAAACTAGACCCTAAAGAAACAAAGACTTAGAGCCCCAAAGAATAAGCTTCCTTAATTCTGCTCCTTTGAGACAAGCTCACTGCAATTTTCATTCTGACAAGGGCCAAACAACTCCGCTCACATTGAGAAAAATTTCAAAATAAGGCAATTCTAGTAATAATTAATATACTCATATCTTTTTTAATGTTGAAAGGGTATAGCCTGCTACATGTGCATGTATAAGGCTAAATATGTTTAGACATTTTATTTACCTATGTAATCATAATGTATTTACAAATTAAATAATAGCAAAACAGCTAAGTAGGAATAATTCAAATTTTGGCATTAATTGAAAGTGACAGATGATTAAATTTCTGAAATGAAATCACCAATGCGAATGCAATTTCTTTAGTTATATACCACTGAGAGCTGCTTGTTGGGGGACATCCCACTATTTTCTTCATCCAAATGATTACCTAACCTTTTTCATATACTGGGAAAAATTGATTTGGTCTTCCCTTCTCATTAAAACAATTAAAGGGGTATTACAGGGCACTAATACAATTAAAAATGCAATTATAGATCAAAAGGACTATAAGACTTAATCTATTAAGTAATCAGACAATCTCCAAGACCAACCATAAACATTTACTAGTTTCAGGTTTGGGGTGGAGATGAGTGTGCTGTTTTTTAGGGTGTTCAAATGAGTATGTTACAGTTTGGGAAGATGGAGAAAGAATAGTATGATTACATCTTACATAGGTAACTCAATATGCTTTTAGGGAGGTATTTTTATGTTAAATAAAGTCTTGTTTCACTCTGAGGATTATGGATTAAAATAATTTTCTTTCTGGTTGAATTTCAAGCAAACTAGGCACTATGTGTTGCTTATTGGAGTGAGAAAACTGATATCCATATGTTTATATTACTCGGTTTTTCCAACTAGCTCTACAACTGATACTGAGAGAGATAAGGGACATTTTTATTGCCTCTCAATTGCTTCTATAGTGGAGATAGTCTAATTTTAATATATTGCTCCTAACTACATAATTGTTATTCAAATAGAAAAAAAAAACAAAACTCTGCATATGGAAATTTCTACAAGAGGAAGAATTCAGCTTTATATTTAGTCTACACATGTATAAAGTATATAGGTTTATTAAAGTTCTGCAAGTAGCTAGAACAGTCAAGTAAAAACATTCGGGTCTCAGTTATCTAATGTATCTCAGTGTCATGGAATGCATTGTGTCTCCACCCCCAAATTCATATTTTGAAGGCCCAACCTCCGATGTGACAGTATTTGGAGATAGGGACTTTTTGAGATATTTACAGATAAATGAGATCACCAGAGTGGGTCCCTAGTCAGATAGAATTTGTTCCCTTATAAGAAGTGAATGCGACACCAGAGCTCTGTTCCTCTCTCTATACAAGTGCAAAGGATAGGTCATTTGAGGACACAGCAAGAAGTCAACCTTCTACAAGTCAGAAAGAGAGCTCTCATAAGAAACTGAATTTGTTGGCATTTTGATCATGGACTTCTAGCCTCCAGAACTGTGAGAAAATAAATATCTGTTGCTGAAACCACTCAGTCTGTGGTATTTGGTTATGGTAGCCTGAGCAGACTAATACACATAGCAAAGTTTGATTGGTCTGCGTTATTCTAGATAATTACCTTCCTTTGCACTTCATTGTTCACCCCTATTTATACCTATAAGGTCAAAGTCTGATGGAAATAATTTCATTTGTGACTTTGCTGAGACATAGTCAAAGTATATCATTTTGCAGAGTATGGAAAATGATTTTGAGTTCAATCCAGTTCTTCAAAGACAAAAGTTGGCAGCACAAAAACTCCCATCATCACTGGCACTAATTAGTCTCTTTCCTGAAAGCTGAAGGAGGCATGACTAGGACTGAATATTAAACCAAGATGGGAAAGAAAAAAAATAACCAACTTGCTCTCTCCCTCAGAGCTTATCTTTTTTCCCCAAGGTTGATATCTATTTTTTCAGAAGCCAAGGAAAACTTATCCTTTGCCATCCTGATTTTCTGACCAATTAGAGTGCATTTGACCTTTGAATAACATGGGTTTGAACTGCATCAGTCCACTTATATATGACCTTTTTTCAATAAATACATTGGGAAAAACTTTTGGAGATTTACAACAATTTGAAAAACTGCAGAAACTCAGGGCCTAGAAATAGTGAAAAAAATAAAGGAAAAGTTAGACGTGTCATGAATGCATAACATCCATGCAGATACTAGTCTACTTTATTATTTTCTACCATAAAATATACACAAATCTATTATAAAAAGTTAAAATTTATGAAAACATACACATAAACACCGACCATACATGGTGCCATTTGCAGTTGAGAGAATGTAATAAAAGCAAAGATGTAGTATTAAATCACAAATGCATAAAATTAACTGTAGTAGATACTGTACCACTGTAATAATTTCATAGTCATCTCCTGTGGCTATTGCAGTGAGCTCAACTGTTGCAAGAATCCGCTTAAAACACCATGTGATGCTAATCATCTAAGCGTGAGCAGTTCTTCTTTCCAGGAAATTGCATATCACAGTAAAAAGTGATCTCTTGCAGTTCTTGCATATTTTTTATTGTTTTAGTACAAACTTTGAATAACATCACGGGGCCCATACAAAATTCCCTGTGACGCTGAAAGTGCTCCCGAGAAGCAAAGTCATGTATTACAAGAAAAGGTGAGTTGCTGGATATGTACCATAGATTGGGGTCTGCAGCTGCAGTTGCCCACCAGTTCAAGATAAATGAGCCCAATGTAAGGACCATTGTAAAAAAAAAAAAAAAAAGTAAAGGAAATTTGTGAAGCTTTGGCTTCAGCTACGCCTCCAGGAGGTATGAAAACCTTGAACTTTTTTTTCTTCTTCTTTTTTTTTTTTTGCAAAATACCTTTTTCTCTTATATTGAAAATGAAGCTTTTATGTAGGTGCTGGATTGTTATAGAAAGACATACCTGTAGACTCTAATATGACTTTTTTAAAGCAAAGCCATTATATGGCAACTTAAAGCAAAAAGAATATGAAGCTGAAGAACTTAATGCCAGAAAAAGACGACTTGATAACTTTAGAGATGTTTGGCTTTAAAAACGTTGAGTTAACAGGAGAAGCAGTTTCTGCCAAACCAGAGGCAGCAGGTGAGCTCCCAGACGCCATCAAGAAAATCACTGAGGAGAAAGGATATCTGCATGAAAAAGTTTCTAATGCAAAGAAAGTGCCTATTCTGGAAAAAAAAAAAAAAAAAAGCCACAAAGGACATTTATTAGTCAGGCAGAAAAGTGAGCATCAGGATGTAAGGCAAGAAGAGAGAGGCTCACACCACTGTTTTGTGCAAACTCACTCAGGTTTATGAAGAGGGCTGCCCTTACCCATGAAACTGCTAACCCCCAAGCCTCGAAGGAAAAATAAACATCAGCTGCCAGTCTCTGGTTTCACAAGGAGAAGGCCTGGCCAGCAAGAACCCTTCCTTTTTAGGCTGCTTTTTCTTCAATGCTTGTCTTTGAATTTGGGAACTACCCTTGACAATTCTTTTGACATTGGACAATGCTCCTGGCCACCTTGAAATCCATGAGTTCAATACCAAAGGTGTCAAAGTGGTGTATTAGCCCCCAAACACAACACCTATATTTTAGTCTCTAAATCAAGGAGTCACAAAGGAGCTTTAAGGTTCATTACATATGGTGCTTCATGGTGGGGAGTATCAACATTATGGAAGAGAGTCCGACAGAATATCGTGAACGTCTGGAGGGATTATACCATTCAAGGTGCTTTCATTGCTGTGGAAAAGGCTGTGAAGATCATCAAGATTGAAAAATACATTCCTGCTGGAGAAACTGGGTCCAGCTGTTCATAGGATTTACAGCAGAGCCAATAAAGGAAATCATGGAAGAGACTGTGCCTGCGGCAAAAAAAAAGAAAAGAAAAGTGGCAGCGAGGGGTTTCAAAATATGGATCTTGGAGAAATTTTAGAACTAAGAGACACCACACCTGAGGAATTAGCAGAAAAAGACTTGATGGAGATGAGAGCTTCCGAACCAGTGCCCGATGATGAAGAAGAAGGTGCAGGAAAAGCAGCACCAGAAAACAAATAGATATTAGACAACCTGGGGAAGTGTTCTGAGCGCTCAAGGCTGATTTTCACTCCTTTACAATGAAGGTCCTTCTGTGATAAAGGCCCAGAAACTAAAGCAATTTTTAAAAAATGAAAACACAAAAATGCCCGACACAAATAGCAATGTATTTCCACAATGTCACACCGAGTGCACCTGCCCCCCGAAGCCCCTCCGCCTCTGCCTCCTCTTCGGCCTCTGACCCCTGAGGCAGCCAGCCCAGCCCCATTTCTACCTTCTCATCTCCCTGCTCAACATGAGATGAACGGGGTGGAGCTCTTTATGACCGCTCGCTTCCACTGAATGAATAGTAAAAAGTCATGGCGTGCAGTCAGTAAACTCACCTGTTGTGTCTGTGTGAGTGTCTCCGTGCAAAAGTTAATAACTGAACAGCAAGGCTGCATGAGACCCGTGTCACCGTCATCATCACCTCAGGGTTCATTTTGTAGAACATCAGGCAAGACTTGCATGGAAGCGTATAGCCTGTCCTTGCAGGCACATAAGCTGAGTGATATGTAATAAAAAATTAAAAATGTATTAGCTGTTTTATAACTTTGCTTTCAAAGAATTATATTACCTTCACACTATGCCTTTTTTCCCCTGAATTAGAGAAACTACATATTAGCCTATTATCATAGGTGTTTTTCAAAAAATGTAACAATGTTTGCAAAACTGTATTATTAATATGACTGTAACGCTGTATGCCGTTAACGTTTATAGTGACTCCCTTATTAGGGTATAGGCTAGACTATCGTGAAGCGATCATATTAATTACACTAGGCTACCATAAAGTAATCATATTGCTGTTTCTTTGTTATTAACACATGAATAGTTAATGCCTGTAAATAAATATGAGTTACTTTTTTGCATTGTCTTTCCTTTTTGATGTCTAGTGTTAGGAATACATATAACATTTATAGTGCTTTGTATTCTGTCAGACAATATTGATGTAGTAGGTCCTTGTGAACAGAGGACATAAACTTAAGGTATCAGTGCACACAGGACTGTGCTGTCGATGTTTTCTCTTTCTTATGATTAATAGCATTTCCTTTTATCAAGCTTACTTTATTGTGAGTATACAGTATATAGCACATTTAACAATCAAAATATGCGTTATTCTACTGTTTATGTTATCAGTAATAGGTCTGGTCAACAGTAGACAATTTTTTTTTAAAAATGTTTTTATTCATTTCAGAGAGAGGAAGGGAGAGGCAGAGAGAGAGAGAAACATCAGTGATGAGAGTCCCTGATTGAGCCCGCAATCTGGGCATGTGACCTTACAGGGAATCTAACGCGACCTCTTGCCTCATAGGTCCACACTCATCCACGGAGCCACTGCGGCCCGGCAATCGTAGACAATGCGTTGTTACATTTTGGGGGAGACAAAAGTTATATATGTGGAGTTGCAACTGTACAAGTGTCGGTGCCCCTAACCCCCACGCTGTTCAAGCATCAAGAGTATTTTATTTTTCTGTCATGTGTTCTACCGTAGATAATATTACAGCCGAGGAAGACAAGAAAACAATTCAAGAATCCCCTGTAAAAAGTGATTCACAGAGGCACAACTAAAGGACATCCTGAAAACTAAAACACCTCAGTAATGTGAAACATTTTTTCACATTCAAAATGATACACACAATGCCCATTCCTTACATCTTCAAAATGAGCTGTAAAACAATACCAAATGGCTTCACGTTATTGCAGAGGGTAGAAGAAAGTATTAACCGAATCCATAATCATTGAAAATTTAAATCAGGTGACCATCAGGTGGGTCTTTTCTTTCTCTTTGGCTTACTTAGCACTTCTACTCTGTACTCTGAATTTGCAAAGTGCTTATCAGCCTTATTAGTTAACCCTTGTAATGTGTCCATGAAGTAGATGGATAGCAAGCATTAGCGTGACATCCATTCCTGTACTCCTTTGAGAGATACCAGCAACGAAGCACATGGAAGTTAAATGCTTGCTACACAATTGCCCATCAAGCCCGAAGAAAAAAAGTCTTAGCCCTAATTTCCTACTTTCTAACCCTTAGTGATAACAAGGGTAAAGCTAAACATAAGATCATCCACAAGAGTCTAATGTGCAGTCTCCTTTAAAAACGAAAGCTCTCAAATGCATTTTCTTAGGGTACTGAAAATATATTCATTGAGCAAGTGTATTAGATATATATTTCTTTGTCACTTCCCCATTTAAGATGGGATCATCTTAAAAGGCTATGACATAAATTGTTGTGGAAAAGATCGATTAGTTTAAAAGCTTTTTCCTTTTAACAGATCAGATAGTCATTATATTTTACCCCTTTGCGTGTGATTTTCATTGAGCCATTTTAATCATTTACTCATTTGAAAAAATTTCACCGAAACCAAGAGGTCTGCAAATCTCTTTATCACCTCTGGCTTGCCTTGCTGATCACTGGGTTTGAACTTCTGGGAATTGGGACAACTGCCTGACTTTGGAATCCATTTCTTAAGAAGTAGATTTTTTTAAAGGGCTGTTCAATTTTCTTCCTGGGTCAGACTCACTATCTCATTTATAATCCTTTCTCTGATTTGAGAATATCATTAGGGAATATTTATGAGAAATGAAGGAAGAATATGTTTTGAACCTGAGGGTAAAGCGAAAGATATTGTATTCAGTTCTTCTATGAGAAAAAAGCCTAATGTTGGTTTTCTTTTTTCTTCTTTTTTGATGAAACAATCTTTTAATTTCACATATTTTCCCAGTATTTTACCTCTTCTGTTATTTCACACCTGTATGGAAATGGATAAGGGGAAGAGAAGTGTTCAGGGTAAAATTCAGAATATTTCATTGCCTCTTTCTTTTTAACATAAAGGACAAACTGGTGGAAAATAAAGTTAAAATGAGTTTGATACAATCAAATTCACAGATATGAAATAGTCACCTCTCTTGATCCCAAACATGGAAAATCTAGTGTATTGAAATAGTTGGGCAGAGTTATAAAATAATGACTGATATTTGTATAATTTTTGCATTCTATAAAGTAGTCTTACACTTAACATAACATTTGGCCCTTATATTAAGCCTGAGAAGCTGCTGTTATATATTATCATTTCTAGTTGACAGGTGAGGAAAATAAAGCCCAAAGAATCTGGGACTTGTCCAACTCACATGCGTGATAACTTTGAAGTCGTATAGCCAGGACATGAGCCTTTTGACACTAAGTCGAGAGAAATCTTCCTCATGATTTCTTGTCACTAATTTATAATGAAATCTATGGATAAGATGCACAAATAAATCTTGGAGAAGGTACGATAACAAAAAAAAGCACAGTTGAGAACAATACCAATAAAAACCGCGGTGTTTCTCATAATACCCCACAAAAACAGAGACCAACATTATCTAACATTTTTCATAAGTCATTGAGGATGTTCACCCTCTTACCTGCAAATAACCAAGTGGGTGGTTTCCAAATGAAAATTGATTCAAAAATGTTTCATGTAATTATTGCACTAGAGCTACAATTACTTTAAAAAGCTTCAAATAATAGTTTACTCTAAAAGTACTTGAATGTAGATTCAGTACCTGTCCACATGTCCAGGAATCTTGTTATACATACTAAAATTTTTTCAGTATTTTACGTATCTCCATAATGGGCCATTAACAAGAGTTAATATGTTTCTAAAGGACCCATCCCATGACAAACAAATTTTAATTACCTTTTGGAATTGTGCCTAACAGAACCAAATCTTCAGTGGCAACCTGTTGCCTACAGAATCAAGCCTAATCCTCTTACACTGGCAGTCAAGGCTCAAGGGCCACAAGACTGGTCCCAGGTTCCCTCTCCACCCTTCCCCTAACTACTCATATTGATAAACTTCCTGGTATTGCTGAACCCACCTCTTTGCCTTTTTTCAGATTTATTTTGAGCTTTTTAAAATGGGCACCTAACGTACCTTATCCTCTTTCTTGCCTATCCAAATTCTATTTATTTTTTATTATCCAACTTAGGGCAGGATCCCTCTAAATCGTCCTCTTTATTTTGAACTCTAGCCTTAGAACATGCAATGTGAACTTGACATTTAAAATGCACTGCCAGTCTTGCATCCTATTAGACATTAAAAAATCTCTGGCATCATTTCCTTTTGAAGTTTTTAAAGTAAATCAATATAATAAAACAATATTTGTGGTAGTCATTAAATGTTAGGGTCAGACATCAGAAAAGTGCTTTAAATACAGTTCCTCACTTAGAACAACAACCCAGAAGTTGCTTTTATTATCATTCTTATTTCAAAAATGAGCACACAGAGGCCTAATTTTGAATTCAGAAAAGAACAATAGGATGTTTCGTCTTTAAATTCAAAGCATATTCTGATATTTTGGGGGTTTTGTTTTATATTTCAAAATGCACCAAGCCATAGTCTACAGGCTTTTGAAAAGCAATTTCATTTCCTTACCTTACAGAAGGGAAGGATTTGAAAAAATTAATAAAAAACAAAACAAAACACTTTACTCCCTTCTTTTGGTTGTCGAAGTTTCCCCGCTAATCAAATAATCATATCCCATAAGACAGCAAGACATAGGATATGTGACTCCATGGAGACAAAAATCCCCTCGAGCCCCAGACGTCTCTCTCGGTGCTAACTGCGTGCCTGTCACCACACGCCTTGGTGTCACGGGTAAAGAATGTGGCAAGGGATGCTGACAAATCCATCTTCCTGCTATGACTGCTTGTCTCGTCCGATGTCTGAAAGCAGTTTTTAAAATCATCCCCCCGTCCCGTGTGCCTTGCCTCATTGGTGGATATAACAAGTCAGCGGCAGCTGATGGGAGTTATTTTCTTTTGGAAGCTCCGAGTGCTGCTCGACCCAGAGCTAATGGGATGTTGCAGCGCATATCCAGCCTCCTGATTGCTGAGCACTTTCGGGCTTAAACACAGTGGCAGGATTCCTTAAGCCACCAGCCGGGACAGATTTCCTTACTCATGCCTTGAAAATGGGAGTAAATGTGCAAATCTATACAACTGTGCTTCCCTTCCCATCTGTCTTGTCAAATGAAAATCGACATGGGAATCAAGTCAAATGTGCTCCAGCAGATTAGAAAGAAATAATGTATATTTCCCCCCTTGAGCCAGACGGAGCCACTATCGCTTCCTGCTGCGCCGATTTGTCTTGGGCTGGAGGTTCCGAAGGTTAAACTTTCAAGGTCCTGTGAATGAGAAGCCGGCACTGTGAAGGGCGACATAAACACAGCAAGGACAACTTGTGTATAAAATGAAGAACTGCAGAATAAACCCCAGGCTGCATCTTTTTTTTTTTTTTTTTACTTCCAAAGGAGCATACTGTTCTCTTGAATATTGTTTAAAATAATTAAAAGAGAAGTTGTAAAAGTATATGTAAAATATTTTCTAATAAAAATTAGGCAGCTTTTAGGTATTCTCGAGTCTCTAGTTCTAGTTGCAGTTACTCCGTCTCAGTTGTCCTGTGGTTTCTTGTATATGGACGTGGGGGGGCTGGGGGGTTGCACAGGAGGGGTGGGCGAGGCCCATGAGAACAGAGGGAAGAGGTGGAGAGAACTTGAATATTTGAAGAATGAACTTTTTGTTGTTGTTGTTAATGCTCACCAGAGGATATTTTTTCCATTGATATTTAGAGAGAGTAGAAGGGAGGGAGAGAGGGAGGGAAAGGAAGAGAGGGAGAGCAAAACATGAATGTGAGACACATCATTTCCTCCTATACCCGTCCTGACCTGGGCAGGGATGGAACCCAGGACCCTTCGGTGCAAGAGCTGATGCTCCAACCACTGTGCCACACCAGCCAGGGCTGAAGCATGAATTTTGGTCAGGGTCAAAAGCCAAATGTGATTCACTGTATAAACCATTCATTCGCCACCCTGCCTACATCTTTGCTTTCTCCACTAACACTGTTATATTCCCTTTAGTACACCCCTAAAGCCATGATAATTTACTAACTCTGTATAGACCCTTATGCTTTTTCAAGGAAATGACATGTTTCTCTCATTTTTAAGCCCAGATTTATTTTTTAAAAGAAGATATTGGCATATTCAAAGGAAAAGAAAGGAAAGGAAAGGTAATTCTTAATTATGATATGCTTTTGTGAAATCACTTCTTAACATTCATCAGGGCCACCTACACCGAAGACCCACAATATTATAATCCCCCTGCCTTTGGGACTCGCCGGCAAGTCAGGTTGTCTAGGAAAATCTCATTACTGCAAGACTCACAGTTCAAGCAACTATTAGCAGAGAGAAAGCAGGGAGAGAAGTAACCCAGGTGACTGTCTGCAAATTGACACAGATTATCTGTTCTTTTTCCAGAATCCTGGTGGAATACAGAAGAGCTGCGGAAAGTCGTTTTCAGATACAACACCGAGAATGCAGCTGAAAGATGATGCCTCGGCATCCACGAGCTGCAACGAGTGCCACAGAACTGAAAGAAACAAACGATTAATTTGGCCCCAAATGATATCCCTAGGAACAGTTTTAAACAGGCTTCAACGTGTTCCCCGCAGCTGACAATTTATTTAACTGGGAAGGCTCTTAAGCCATTTGATTGCAATGGGCAAAATTCTATCAGATTATCAAGCCACATACATAACCACAGGTTTATCGTTTCTCCTTGTTTGCATTTGGGGGCACTAATTGAATTCAACCACAAAGCACTGGATTTTATTGTGGATGGAGTTGGTTTCTTTCCAGAAATCAATTCCCATTTTAAATCTAGGCCTAAAGTGCCTGGGCTCCAGCCAGATGTTTCTGAGAGGAGGGTGATTAAAATGGTTGCTAATCTCATGGCAAATAATTATTCTCACCATCCTCACATTCCACCTTGAAGAGTTAAGATGAGCAACACTTCAGGATCACAGATTTCCAGCAAGGTTCTTTAATCCATGCTTGTCTAGAATAATATGTGTGAAAAAATTGGACAGGACAAAAATTTAATGTGGATATGCAATATTGAGCCTAATAAAATGATATTTATCTATGGAAAGATAAGGCTGTATACTGTGGAATTATGACCATTTCAATTCAATTATTCACTTCTTTATTTTACTTGTGATCACTAACAATCACTTCGAAATTTTCTTGCAGTTAAACTATTGCTAAGTTTTTACTTCCAATGATATTTCAAAGTGTAAGTTTGTGATACCAACTCAGAATATCTGCATTTTTGAAAGAGTAATAGAAGTAAAATGACCATTTTCCCCATGGGAGCCCAACTCTGATGAGTAACAAATATACATATCAATACCAAAACTACAAATGCTTAAACTTATGGGTGATATAAGACTTTTTAATTAGTCTATGATTTGTTTGAAAGTTTGCCTGGTAACTTTCAATTTCTGTAGCTGTATAATACTTACAAAGAGTCCTGATCTTTCTATAGGTGATTAGTCAGCATCCACACATTAAAATAGAGGCATCTACCACAACTCTTTTTGACTTTTGTATGTCTACTCTGTTTGCCTCTTAAATTACAGTCTTTAAACACTATTATGTAAATCTCCCCATGCAAGGCAGGTAACTTAACAGGTGTGATTGTCTTTTGCAATTCCTTTCCACAGAAAGCGCTAAAGCTTTTGTAGAAGGAGTCTGGAAATTAAATTGGCTTCAAGTAAGAGAAATTTAAATATCTCAAAACAACCTACAAGAAAAACATTATCTCCATATTTCAGATGAGTAAACTGAGGATGAGAGAAATTATCGTACTCAATAAAACCTAACCAACAGGGAAGGAAAGGCAGGGAGGCTATGTTGGAAACACAGGCCCTCACAGAGTCCTTAGATAAGAGGTAGAGATGACAGATTAGGTGGATTGGGCAAAGCTTAGCATCACTGCTCATTTAGAACGAAGCAGCTTCATATGCAACTCATTTATACTTTTAAAAAAATTGTTTGACTAAAAGACTAATAAATAGCTCAGAAAATTTACTGCGGGACACAGAGGGTAACCAACTGTGCTGGGTTGCTTAGACCTAAGGAGGTTGCCAGGACACTGGTGTTTCAGTGCTAAAATAGGGGATGTCCCAGAAAAATAATCTTTCACTAACATATTTGTTGTTAAAGGTTCAGCAGATGGTAAATAATGCACACTGAGCACTTTAATTTATGCAGAACGTGACCCTGGTCCACAGCTTCATGGGATTTAGTATTTCCAGGATATGCACACCTCCCTTGGGTCTCAACTTAGTGCAAAAGATATGCAATTATGTACTGACCATCTGAATGTTTATGTGCTGATCCTTTTTAAAAGTAAGCATAAATATTCATATATATATTAAAATTATATTGTTTTTCCTTTGGTTATATGTTGGAAATAATTGGCACATCACAGAGACCCTAATTCTGGGCTTCATTATGGGCCTAAATGCAGAAACTTGACTTTAACAACAAGTAATGTGGAAAAGGGTGAATCTCTGGCTGAAGAACACAGTCTTCAGGGCTATAGTCCTGACACATTCAGGCTTCTCCATTGTCATTGAATTACTTCCCTGCTATGTAGTTATTCATCCAACTAGTATGTGCCCAAAACTGTGAGAGATAGTGGGTGTATGGGCCTCACATTGCTAGAGCACAGTTGAAAGAAATGTGAAAATTGGAATATAATATGATCATTCTTATTAACAAAGTTTACGTAAGAGTTCAGTACAAGATTTGATTCTGTTTTTCCTGCACAATAGGTAACCATCAGAGAAATGTGTGCAAAAATGTGACACCGAGTTTATGCTGATTATAAAGATCACTTTGGTGTGGAGGACATTTCAACCCTTAGGAGGTTATTGCAACAACCCAGGTAAGAGATGGTTAGTTAATGTGCTAAAGAGTAGGGCTGAAGAGAGTGGGGGTGTTTAATAGGTAAAGTAGAAAAGCAGGTGGTCATCCCTATGCAGTGCAACATGTTCTGTGCTAATGGGGTTTATAAGTTACATGATTGCAAAAGTCAGGGACAGGCTCAGAAACACTCTGGTAATGCATTGCAACCCTGTCTCAGAGAAAGAATTAGAGGGTCTGTGGATAAGCATCTGACCCCCAATTGCAGGTGGCTGTAAAATAAGATGAGCTCAGAATCTTAAATTATTTTTTAATAAATGTAAGAATATAATACCATTTAATATTGCAATATAGTAGAGACAAAGAAAGCAAGCTTATTTGTCATGTCTTCAGTAGTAAAACTCATAGAATCTAAATCTACATTTACAAAAAGCAGAAAAGCTACTATCTATATATATATTTTTTTTTTTGCCAATTTTATATAATCTTCTTACATAGTCTCTCTATAACTGAGTCATTTGTTGAAAATCCTTGGGACCTTCTCCTAGATAACCTGGAGATTGATGACTCTCCTCCCCCTGACATTCCTGTTCAATTAGATCGAGGTCAGGGAGACATCTGCTTCCATATTTCACCAATGAGTATTAAGGACTTCAATGAAAATAAAGTTCTCTAATTTTAGGTCCTGGCACAACACAAAACAAATTCACCTTTTAAGTACAAAAAAAAAAAAAAAAAAGTGACAGTTGACATGCTCCATCAAATTCTGCACTTCGGATTTTTTAAAAAATTCTCCCCTTATTATTTATTGTCTTATTTTGTTAGTTTTAACTCCCCTCTCCAACCTTCCTGTTTACCCTCTTGATATACAGCTTGACTCTGGAGCAGTGGAGGACCTCATTAAATGCTGAGCAGCAAGTTTTGACAAACTCTACTTTCACACAGTTCCACAAGAGAAATACATAATATAATTTTTATGGTTGACTGCCTTGAGAAAATTTAGCACACCAGAAGCATAATTCATTCAAGGAAAAAAAAAAAATCTCTTTAGCTGAGTTATTACCAGAGTACAGCTCTGCAGCTGGAAATAAAGTTTGAAAGCTTCTGCCTACATAAGGAGCGCAAATGGATTTGGGTCATCAATAACGTGACTAAGTTCAGAATCAGGGTGTAAGGGATTTCCCTCTCGCAAATAATAATAGCATTCTTTGTGCCCGTGTCTGTAAGGTGACGAGCCTCCGAACCACAATTGACACATTGCCTCATTTTCACCCCAGCAGCCCTATCACAAGCACGTTGTTTTCCCCACTTACAGATGGGAAAGCTGAGGACAGAAAGGGTGAGTGCCTCCCGCAAGGGCCACACCGCTCCTGAGTGCTGAGTCCCAGTCTGTTACATTCCAGAGCCAAGGTTTTGCCTTTGACTTGCATGAAATGTGTGCTTCTCATTCTAACGAGCACATTTGCTCGCCGCTGAAGGCCTGCAAACCGCAGATCTGCTGTTTTCGACATTGCTCGTCCATGCGAGCAGGACAGAGCACTCAGCGGGCAGCAAGGGGCGTCTGACCCAGAGAAAAGCAACCCAAACGCTTCATCCCAGAAACACCGTGGGATGAACACACTAACCGACGAGGAGGTGACGAACGGGACCGGGCCAGAGTTGGTTTGGATGCTAATACTAAAGAATGTAAGAATGTGTCTCTCTTGCCCAATCATTTGTTTGCTATTGTTTGCAAAATCTAACTGTATTACCCTGCGGAGTATGAAATGCTAAGTAAAAAGGATTCTTTGCTGTATCTATTTGTAGACAGAGCTTTGATCTCCTTAACACAGTATTTGCATATATGCAATATAATCTTAAAGACAGAACCACACTGCAGTGGTACTTTTTTATTTTTTTTAAATTTTTGTTTAAAATATTACAGATGTCCCTTTTTCTCCCCAATGACCCGTTCCACCCCGTCCCACCCCCCTCCCCAGTCCCTCTCCCCACCATTGTCCGTGTCCTTGGGTTGTGCATATATGCATATAAATTCTTTGGTTACTCTCTCCCCCTCCACCCACCTGCCCCCCTCCATCCCTCTGACATTCCTCAGTCTCACCCATGCTTCCGTGTCATTGAATCTATTCTGTTCATCAGTTTATTAAGTTCTTTAGATTCCACATATAAGTGAGATCATCTGATGTTTGTCCTCTTCTGCCTGGCTTATTTCACTTAGCATAATTTTCTCCAGGTCCATCCATACTGTCCCAAAGGGTACAAGGTCGTTCCTCTTTACAGCTGAGTAGTATTCCATGGTGTGAATGTCCCACAGCTCTTTTATCCACTCATCTACTGATGGGCACTTGGGCTGCATCCAGATCTTAGCTATTGTAAACTGCGCTGCTATGAACATAGGGGTGCATATATTCTTTCTGATTAGTGTTTCAGGATTCTTAGGATATATTCCTAGAAGAGGGATCACTGGGTCAAAAGGCAGCTCCATTTCTAATTTTTTGAGGAACCTCCATACTGTTTCCATAGTGGCTGCACCAGGCTGCATTCCCACCAGCAGTGCACTAGGGTTCCCCTTTCTCCACACCCTCGCCAGCATGAGTCCTTTGTTGATGGAGCCACAGTGTAATGGTTAGCACTCTGGACTCTGCAGTGGGACTTTTAAAGAGTCATTTAGAAAGCAAATAAGAAATAATGTGGGACCCACAGCATGGAATATATTATGCCCCTTTTTCTATGGGTTTCCCTTAAACCATCTAATTCACTTGCCGCATCTATTTTAGAAATAACTCCTTATTGCAAGAAATAAGCTCAAATAGTCTTCAGAAAATAAAAAGGGAGGACTGTGGTCAGATATCAGAAGAGGAAACCTGGAAATGCAAAGATACCCAGCACCTGCATTAGTATTAATCTCTCATCCTCACTGCTCTGTAATTCTGGCTCACACTTTATCTGTAAACTTTCTCTGATATTCAATCCACCTGGCAGGCAGAAGATGGTTAAGAGCCGCACGTTTACATGTCACTATGGAAACAATCTGGGCAGATATTCGTAGTGCTAATTTCAATTTTCCGGAAAAGGAGCACCAACTTCATTATTTTATTCAAATCCCCCCTGTCCACTCAATGTGATCAGTGAATCTTAGGGTACAAACAAGGCCTGGGGCCCCCATTTAGGGACCTGAGGTCAATTGAGAATCACCCAGAGCAGAACGAGCCCTCCCCAAATGATCTACTATAATTTCTATTGCTGATTTATGCAAGTTACAGCCTCTGTGCCCAAGTATCTTCTTGTTTTCAAAGTTCTCTCAAAACATGTTTGTAATAAACCTTATCTGATTATATTTATCCACCCACAAGGGGGGTCTTGGCACAGATGACGGGATCCCGTTAGCTTTCCCGCTTATATGACCAATGTGGGTCACAGCATGACTAGGTCATAGCAGCTGAGGTCAATTAGAAGAGATTAAATTAGTCACAATGACAGTTTGCTGCGATCAGAGAATGTCTCTAATTATCACTTAGCTTATATCTTGTTTTCAGCCCATACGACCCCAGCATAAGAGCATCTGTACACCTATTGAGGCCAGGGGAAACACTCAAATAGTTTTACCTAAATACTTGTAAATTTCCAAATGTAATACCTTAATAACTCTTGCTTAATGGGGGCGATCGTCATGAAGAAGACAGGAAGAAAATGAAACAAGCTATCAACCAGTAAAATGATAGAATCGACCACTAAGGATAAGCACCCACATTCCAAGGACACCTGCCTAGAGGCGAATCGGCTGTTTCCTGTGGCTTCACGTCTTCAAATCACGTCGAATAAAGTTGGAATATTTCGTGAATTATCACGCCCAAGCAATAGTTCCAGAAGACCGTTGACGCCTGGCAGCTCTTCCAGTGAGGACTGGGGTTCCCTGCCTTTCTGGCCCCTGGGCTCCCCGCACAGCCTCTGCAAAGCCAGGCCTCAGCTCCTTGGGAAGCGGCTTTTCTGAAGGCCTGGTGGACAGGCTTCGGCACACCGCTGTGTGTTAGGCTCGGGTTCTTCCCGACTTGGGGCCTCCTCCCTGTCAGAGGCCGCTTTCGGCTCACCCTGGCGAGGCCCCCACACTTGGTGCCACCCTTCTCGACATAATCTACACACCCGGGGAGGAGTGCGGGCGGCGGAAAGCCATGGGTGGCCCTCCCGGTCCTCTCTGCCAGGGGAACTCCAGACGCTGGCACATCAGCGTGGGCACCTCTGGCCCCCAGCTGGCTGCCTCTTTCCCTTCCCCTGCTTCACACCAGCTGCTCTCAGGTCCTTTGACTTTTTCCCCTTACGCTTTTCTTCTTCATGCCTTGCTTCTTTATGTTTTTCCTCTTTGGGTTTCTCTTTCATTTTCAAATCCTTCTTGTTCTTTTGAGAAAAGCTGGGCTTCTTGAAAACACGGATCCCCTTGGACTCTTCAGTGACTGCAGAAGGACTATCGGCTTCATCTCCACAGCCATCTTCCTGAAGGGCTGCAGCCCGTTTTTCTTTTGCCTTAAATGTTCCCTTTTCCTTCCCACAGTCTTTCGCATCATCAGACACTGTGTCAGGAGGCCACGGAGGCGGTCATGGGGAGGCGAGGGTTCGCCAAGAGGCAGAGTCCGGGAAATTTAGCGGAGCTGCTCCCCTCAGAGGCGGGGGTTCTAGGAAGACCACCCCAGGCTCCACCCTGCGGTGCTCACCGGGGCTGCTGAGGAGGGGCCAGAAGCGCTGGGCCACCCTGCCTCCAAGCTGAGACTGCACAGGGCTGCCTGCTGCCTCCCGTCACACCTCTGCGGTCCCCCTGGAACCCTCACACCTGCCAGGCAACCTGCAGCCGCCGGGCGCTCCTGCTGGGACCACAGCCCCCTCGGCCGCCCTAGCCACCTGGGACCTGCCCCTTGACTATAATCTCCGAGGGCTGGAGCTATATCATATTCCAGTCCCTCTCCCCATTGTAAAGTATATTGTTTAGCAGAGAAGAGGTCTATTACCACGGAAGAGTTTGGGGTTTTTTTGTTTTTCAGTTTTTGGTTTTTTGCATCAGGATGTTACCAAGGAAATAGGTTCTTCAGCCCTGTCACTGAAAATGAATTCCAGGGACACTCACCGAGGAAGAGTTTTAAGTGATAGTGGCAAGATTTATGGGAATGAAAAGTGATAGCGCTCTCTTGGAGAGACAGAGAGCAGACAGGCTGGAGGGCAGCCTCTGCCCTGAGGTCTTCATTAAACGTCCTTGTATTTCCTTGGGTTTGGGAAAGAGCAGGCTTTCTTTCAAACCATCCAATCTCTTTCCTGGATTTTCCTGTGCTTGCACTTGTGTCTTCGCCCTGTCTAATATCTTTCCTGGATTTCCCCCTATCCAATCTTTTTCGCAGGTTTTCCCAGGCTAGTGCCCTCCCGGTTTATGTTTGTCATTTTGGCTCCTGCTGCTCATGTCTCACAGTTCCCATCCTCACTTGGCTTCTACTTTGCATGCACTTAGTAAGAAGGAATTTCTTCATTATTTTCTCTCCCTCTCCCTCATAGGTCAGGCGGGTTCCTCTGGGTGGCTGTAAAGCTGATTTTTTCTATTTAACCAGGCTTAATCAGATGTTTGGTTCCATTGGCTCCCTCCTCCTCTGTTAATATCAAAATAACTGCACTCTAACAATGTAGCTCTGCGTCCACTTTTAAGAGATACTTTTTGTTTGCTTGTTTTTTTCTTTTTGTTTTGCTGGTTTGATTACATGATTATCTGACAGTGATTTAACATGATCCACATCATGGTGAGTCAGTTTGCTGCTATAAAAAATTATATCTCAGACCATTTATTCTTCTGTAACCTCTTCTCCAATAAATATACTAAGTAATATGAAAATCACTGATTTCTGAATAGATAACTAAATCACCTTTGATACAATGTTAAGAATCTAATTTGACAGAAGAGGAGAAGCATGAAGGGCCAGTACTCAGACACACATGAATAAACCACAAAGTAACACAATCCTGCAAAACTATTCTAGATGTAAGAGTGACAAGAGAAGAATAAAGGACCAATGCTGCATGAATGTGGCAGCCAGCAAGGGGAACACATTAGCATATAAAAGAGGTCATTCTTACTATTTTAATAGGTTAGCTTCAGAAGTAGGTTTTTTGCTGATATTAGAAAATTACAGTTTTCAAGCCAGAGTTATATTATGAACATTAAAAAAGATGCTGGTGCATTTCATCTAAGCCAGGAAAAAGGAGGAAGGAAAGAAATGAAAGAAGGAAGGAAGGGGAGGGACGGAGGGAGGGAGGGAGGGAAGGAGGGAGGGAGGGAGGGAGGGAGGAAGGAAGGAAGGAAGGAAGGAAGGAAGGAAGGAAGGAAGGAAGGAAGGAAGGAAGGAAGGAGAAAGGGAGGAAGGAAGAATTATAGTTGTTGTTGTTTTACTGAAGAATCCCAATTAATACATGAAGAAAAAAATGAGACAAACAGAGTTACTAGTAGAACTAAATTACCATTAGACCTCCATAATGTTATTTGCAGCAGGTAGGTTCCACCAATGGATACTAAAATTAACCAAGGAAAGCTTAAGCAGAAACAGGAAATTGGCATAGCCTTAAAGCATCTTTCCCAAATAATTTAGTAATTACAAAGGGAAAAATAATAACTTCACAGGTTGATTCTAGTAGGTACCCCCTTAGGCAAACTATCAACTTTAACATCATCAGTGTTACATGTAAACACTGTGTAACACTTAATATGATGTTCTGAGTGGGGCACTTCACCTCTGCGGAATCCTTCTACACAACCTAAGTGTAATGCTGAACCTAAATTTATTTTTATTTATTTTAAAAATATGTTTTTATTGATTTTTTATCAAGAGAGAGGAAGAGGGGAAGGGATAGGGAGAGAGAAACATCAAAGAGAGAAACATCATGGGCTGCCTCTTGCACACCCGCTACTGGAGATCAAACCCACAACCTGGGTATGTGCCATCACCAGAAACTGAACCTGCGGACCTCTCTGAGCATCAGATGATGCTCAGCCAACTAAGCCAAACTAGCCAGGACCAGAACCTAAATTTAAAGATGAATCCAAATTGAGGAACATTACACAAAAATAATTGACCAATACTCTTTGAAAGTATCAAGATCAGAAAAGATAAGACACTAATAATTATCACATACTGAAGAAAATTCAAGAGACATGAAAACTAAATTGAATATGGGATTCTGAACTAAATTCTGGATCAGAAAAAAACAACAACAAAAAACAAAGACATTATTGGTAAAACAAAAACTGGTAAATCCTGAATATATTCTGGACTTTAGTTTATAACATTAATCCAAAATGAATTTCTTAGTTAATTTCAACACGTGCTTTGGGTTTTTTAAGATATCAAAAGAAAGAAACTGAGATTAAAGACGGTGGTGGATTGAGTGGAAGCTACACTGACACTCTCCCAGGACCACACTGGAATTACAACTACAATGTAGAAAAAATATCCTGAATAATCAACTGAAGACTAGCTGGAGAGCACCCTCAGCCAAGTATGTAAAGAGGAGACAGCATAGAGATTGGAAGGAAGTGCAGAGGTGCAAAGGGGCTGGCAGAGATCCCATAGGCAGCCACTGAATTTCTGAAGGGATATCTCAGCTATGGGGGATTTCCACTGAGAACTCTGGGGTCTAAACCCCAGCAGGGCTTCCCAGCCTAGAACAATGGAACTGAGAAAGGTGCCCACATAACATCTGGCTGTGAAAAGCAGCTGGGTTTCTGTCTGCCAGGGAGAGATGGCTGGAAATACAAGCACACTCTTAAAGGACCAAAACACAAAGTTCTGCGTGCAGCAGCTTGCCTTGGGCTCCAATGGAGGGAGGACAGAGTGGACTAGAAGTGTGTGAGGAGAATCTAGAGATGCTGGCTTTGGGGACGAAGCTCAGAGGGCAGCCATCTGGATTCTTATGCTGAGTCATTCCCTTATACTGCAGAGGATATCTTTCTCAGGCAGACATTTACCTTCCAAGCAGGGTTTGCCTGGGGGCGGGGAATAATTGCCCCAGCCTGTTGGAAAACCTCTCACCCCACCCTGTGGAGTTTCTACAGCCTGAGGCTCATTAAGAAACTAAATAACCATCAGCCTCTGGGAGTTTTGAGTCTTTGTCTGATCTGCTTCTGGACCTCAGGCTTGGCAAAACAGACCTTGGTGCACATCTTCGTCCTTTCCAGACTCACCCAGTCCCAGCAGAGAGAACCACATTCCATGGAGTGAGGAAAGCTTCAAACAGGATACAAAAGGCAGTCACAAACAGAATCCGGCATTGGTCTGCACCAGACACCATGTAAAAGACTGGGAGTCCTAGCAGATCTACCTCATACATAGAAACAAACCCAAACAGGCAGCCAAAATGGGGAGACAAAAAAAAAGTCCCAAATGAAAGAACAAAAGAATTCTCCAGAAGAGCTAAATGAGAGGAAGATAAGCAATCTACCAGACACACAGAGTTCAGAATACTGATCGTAAAGATACTCAACAGCATGAGAAAAGATATAGAAACTATGAAGAAAATTAAGAATGGCATAGTAGAAAGAAAAAAAAATTGGAATAAATAAACAGAAGATTAGGGGAAGCTGAGGACTGGGTCAGCAAATTAGAAGACAAGGTAGGGAAAAATCACTCAATCAGAGAACCAAAAAGAAAAAACAATTAAAAAACAAGCAGACAGTTTAAGAGAACTGTGGGACAACATGAAACATAAAAGCATTCAAATCATAGGAATACCAGAAGATGTAGAAAGTAAGAAAGGGTTAGAGAACCTGTTTGGAGAAATAATGGCAGGTAACTTCCCTAACCGGGTCAAGAAAAAACTCACAGAAGTTCAGGAGGTACAGATTGTTGCAAGCAAGAAGAACCCAAAAAGGCCCATGCCCAGACACATCATAATTAAAATGCCAAAAATTCAAGACAAAGAGAGAATCTTAAAGGCAGCAAAAGAAAAGAAATTTGTTACCTAAAAAGGAGCTCCCATAAGGCTGTCAGCTGATTTCTCATCAGAAACTCTACAGGGCATAAAGTATTCAAGGTAATGAAAAGCAAGGATCTGAAACCAAGAATACTCTATCCAACAAGGCTATCATTCAAAACAGATAGTGAAATAAAGAGCTTCCCACATGAAAAAAAGGCTAAAGGAATTTATTACCACCAAACCAGCATTGCAAGAAATGTTAAAGGGGCTGCTGTAATAAGTTGAAATAGAGAAAATGAGAAACAGACATAAAGAAATAAAATGGCAATAAGTGCCTATAAATAATAACCTTAAATATAAATGGATTAAATACTCCAGTCAAAAGACAGGGTAGCTGAATGGATAAGAAAACATGACCCAAATATATGCTGTCTACAAGAGATGGATCTCAGAACAAAAGACTCACACAGGCTGAAAAATACAGTAGGGGACTTTAACACCCTACTGACTTTATTGGATAGATCTTCTAGACAAAAAATCAACAAGGAAACAGTGACCCTAAATGACACACTAGATCAGATGGATTTAATTGACATTTACAGAACTTTTCACCCCAAAGATGCAGGATATGCATTTTCTTCAAGTGCACATGGGACATTCTCAAAGATAGACCACATGTTAGGACACAAAAGAAGTTTCTACAAGTTCAAGAAGACTGAAATCATATCAAGCATCTTCTGGGACATTTATACCTTCGAATACTATGCAGCTGTAAAAAGAGGGATCCCTTACCCTTTGAGACAGCATGCTAGGACCTGGAGGGCATTATGCTAAGCAAAATAAGCCTGTCAGAGAAAGACAAGTATCACATAATCTTACTTATATGAACAAAATAAACTGATGAACAAAATAGATCCAGAGACACAAAAGCATGGTGCAGGGTGGAGGGGATCAAAGAAGGGAAAAAAGGGGACATTTGTAATACTTTCAACAATAAAGATAAATTAAAACATTAAAAAAAAGCTGGGTGAAAAAATATGAGAATTTTCTCTGCATGATTTTTGGAACTCCCTTTTAAGCCTAAAATTATTTCAAATACTTATGTCAAATTACTTACAATAAAAATTTACAATAAAATGAAATACAATAAATAAAGATTTTGATACCACAATAGATAAACATGCTTAATATCAGTTAGAATCTAACATGGCCACTTCTAAAATTGAGTTAGTATCCTGCATTAAACAACAAGAGGGCCTTTACTTTGCTTCAGACTGATACAAATTTATTGTTTTCTCTTTTTAACATTCTGATTTCCACTTCTTTGCCTTTCAAAAGTATATCATTCTTCGTAGAGCAATTGTTAAAACAAATCTCCTTGAACTCATTCTACTGATTCTAACATGATGAGAATGAAAAATCCATAGGATATTATATATGTCTCTGCTTGGTTGTAATTTGCCAAGTTAAGAGTTAATATATCATGATCATAAAATGTTATAGCTTCTATTTCAAGCAGAAACTATAAAAAATAGAAGATATCGTAGTATACACTATCATACTATGCATGAAATTGCCTATTTAGAAAGAGAAATAGTAAAGTGATAATTGTTATGATGTTAAAATTTCTGAATAGAAATTGCCACAATTTCCAGTTGGTTTATCAATAAGGCTGCAATTTCCTTTGAGCCTACACTGCACTCCATGCTGCCTTCTGAGGATTTCATCTATTCCGTCACCGATGAAGCTGGATTTCTCTTGGAGGATTCAATGGCTGGACAACTAGTCTAATGCTCATGCCCACATTTTGTTTGGGGGATCTGTGTTTAAAATAGTCATCAAAGGAAGTGAAGGAGAAGAGGAAAATGAAGAGGAGCTGACAGTTTTGTATAATTATTGATAGAGGATTGTCCCTGCCCAGGAAATGAGCCTCTCTTTTAGGGGTCTTAGAATCCAAAGGAGCTTAGAGACATATTACACACACACACACACACACACACACACACACACACACACACACACACACTTTTGCATCTTCCTAACTGTTCCTGCAAGTCACTGGATGAAATCTAGAAAGAGGGGTTCGTTCAACTACGTCTCTAAACTCAGAGTATAATCCCTGAGTCATGATAACCTAGGAATAACCTTGGGAGGAATGTTTGGATATTAAGTGCGGGATGGAACACTTGAAGAAAATGGAGCTTTTTAGATGTATCTAGGCTTTCTCTGAAGCCCCATCTCTGACTCTGTTTGCTTTCACCCTTCCAGGAATTCTGTCTTAGAGCATATATCATTTGATTTAAAAGTGATTAAATAATTTCAGTTTTTCTTCTCTCTCTAGATATGAGTAAGCTCTTCATTGTGTGGTAAAAGTGATGAGGTTGTGGACCTTTCCAGCCTGAACACATTTTTATCTTTTCTAGAGTCACCTGGGACCAAAGTTACTTTTTGATAGTTTTGTTCATTTGTAATGGTAATCTTAAGGGTTCTGTGGTTGAGATACAATGATAGCGCACTCAATGAATACATTAAGTCAGTTCTTCAGCACTTTCATCTAAACATAAGAATGTTGTTTTCGTTCACTCTCCGGAATATATAAAATGAGGAACACTGGGGAAGTGGTCAATAGAATCTATAAAGATAGCTGTACATTTTAAGTGATTTAAAAAATTCTCCAATTTAAATAAATGTATTGGAATTATTATACTTTATTGGGAATGACTCACCTACTAAATCTGTGGATCCTTCCTTCACAACTCTTAATGGCTCCTCAGTTTTCAAACTATGATTTTCCCATGTTCTCCTAGAGAACATGCGAAGCAAACGTGTATGATCACCTAATGGGAGATAAAAATATATATATTCCCAAATGACTTTCTCAGTTATCCACACCTACAATAATCATAGGAACTTCAGTTCAGTGCCGTATGTATAATTGCATACTTACGGTAAGAAGAACCTCATTTGGAGCCTGAAGTCAGGGTCTCCCTGTCTTTTATTGCAGTCAGGTTTGTCCTGGATCATGTTTTGTGTTGTAAGTGTTTGGCCCTGTGCCTGCTTTGCACTTCAGCTGCATGGACCATTAATCTTCCCTTGGTTATCTGTGCGTGGAAAGCCTCAGCAGGACTCCAGTCCTGTTTCATTCATTGCTACTTGTCCCTGTGTGTGCCAGTCACACTTTTCTCAGTCTTAGCCTGTTGCGTGCATCCTTCGAATGACTGCCTTGTGTTTTTTTTGCATGTTTTTCTTTCCTTTAATTAACCTACATCTCAGTTTCTGTTGATTGGTCTATAAATTTAAATTCTTATGTTCCTTTCCCTTCAGTTAATAAAGGGAAATGATTTAACTGCCACACAGAAGAAATGTTTCTATTTTTCATGCTGTAAATGTTCTCTTCTTCTAGGGACTATTTATTTCTACCAGTAGCCATCCTGATAATTACTATCTAGGGTATATGTTTGTGGGAGGAGATTTGGCATTCAAACACCAATCCTAACCATAAATTTTAGTCCATAACTAATAAGAAAATTATATTCATATTTTAAAAGAATTTTGATATTCATTGATGAGTAGGAACCTTAAGAATCATGTTTCAAGTAACAGAAAAATGTTTTTAAACTCACCTATCTAAAGAAAAAAAAAACACACACCTGGCAATCTATTGGATGAATATTGAGTTATCACAGGAAACCTAAGGAAAAGAAATGCAACAGCAATATGTCATTCATTTTCTCTTCTTGTCCTTCCTCCATATCTCATACCACTCCACACTCTAGTATCTGTGTATTTATTTTGTTCATTTTTCTCTTTCTCTAAATGCTCTTTATTTTCTGCTTTTGAATATAGCTAGCCACCTTAGCCTCAACTTTCATGAGCTCTAAATTCTTCCACAAACATACTGAGTGTCTGAGTGCCAGTTCCAAGGTTCATGCAGGAAGAATCATATTGAGGTGTTCACCCCTCATCCAGTTAGCACTGGTTATAGGTCACCCAGCTGCCTCATCAGCTAGGTTTGTAAGCAGACCCTCAGAAGAGAGAACCCTATGCCCAGCTATCACCACAGGTACTACTGCTTGGTCTGCAACATTTAGAGATAGACTCCAGGTTTTCGTTGCACTGAAAGAAGTAATTTGCATGTTCATTATGTTGGTTTTACATGTAGCTACTAAAAAGGTAGCAAAGTATTTCAATGTGGCAAAAATAAGTCTTTGCTGCTGAGATTTCCTCCCCTACCTCCTTTCTAAGCACAATTTTTTCATTCTATTTTTCTAAGCTTTTACTGTCCTTCATTAGACTAAGGTAATTTTCAAGATTATTTTTACTAGACTTAACAGTACAAGACTAATTTTCCAATAGAATTCATGGTCATTTATTTTACATATATGCTCCCCTAATTTAATGATTCCCAAGTTTTAGCAGGCATAAGACTCACCTGGAGGGTCCAGGTAGGGCCTGTGAATTTGTAGTTCTAACAAGTTTTCCAGAGACGCTGATGCTGTTGATTCTCAAATCTCGCATTAATACCCTCTGACATAATTCATTGCTACTCTCATTACCAGAGAATATGGCTAAGAAAACGTGTATGTTTCACATCAAAATCCAGGTGTAGAGAATATTTTCCATTATTCTACAATCTATATTACAGCCCTATTCTAAAATCCTTGGACTATTAAAATACAAGGTACTTTTGAGATTGTCAGATCCTGACTTTTCTATACGTGTTCATGCTATGTTAATGAGTTTAACCACTTTCATGTACTACCTCCATTGTTACATCCTTAATATCTTTATTTTAGTCACTTCTGTAGATGGAAAAGAAACATCTTTTACCTTAAATTAAAGGTAACTATAAAAATAAATTTAAAATATTACTTAATTTTCGCTCAGCCAGCATGGCTCGGTGGTTGAGCATCAACCTATGATTCAGGAGATCACAGTTCAATTCTTGGTCAGGGCACATGCCCGGGTTGCGGGCTCCATCCCCAGTTGGGGGGGTGCAGGAGGCAGCCGATCAATGATGACTCTCTCATCATTGATGTTTCTATCTATCTCTCTCCTCCCTTCCTCTCTCTGAAATCAATAAAGATATATTTGAAAAAAATAATTTTCAAAAGTAATAAGTGTGTCATATCAAGTCAAATAATTTAAAAATGCATATGCAAAAACATATTATTTAATCAGAATAAAAATGCTTATAATTCATTCTTAATAAGGGAGTAATCATCTCATTATTTTGCTTAAGATAGAAAGATTCGACATCATCAATTCTATTTTTTAGTTGTGATATTTGTTTTCATTGCAAATCCCAAAGCATGTGTATGTGGTCAGAAAGGACAGAAGAGATCTAAGAACTTTCTTAGAAATTATTGGCTATTGCCCGGCTGGTGTGGCTCAGCGGTTGAGTATAGGCCTAAGATCCAGGAGATCTTGGTTCGATTTCTGGTCAGGGCATATGCCCTGGTTGCAGGCTTGATCAGCAGTGGGCGCAGTGCAGGAAGCAGCTGACCAATCACTCTCTCATCATTGATGTTTCTATCTCTCTCCATCTCCATTCCTGTCTCTGAAATCGATAAAGCTATATTTATTAAAAAAAGAAAGAAAGAAAGAAGGAAGGAAGGGAGGGAGGGAGGGAGGAAGGAAGGAAGGAAGGAAGGAAGGAAGGAAGGAAGGAAGGAAGGAAGGAAGGAAGGAAGGAAGGAAGGAAGGAAGGAGGGAAGGAGGGAAGGAGGGAAGGAAAGGAAGGAAGGAGGGAAGGAAAGGAAGGAAGGGAGGGAGGAAGGAAGGGAGGAAGGAAAGCATGGTTGGCTATTAATATTTATTCCTAATGCTATGATGCAAGTTATTTTGTCCAATTAATAGAGTTTCAAGATCTCTAAAGCCATCTCCCAACATGGTTCTTCTGAATTTCCTAATATCTGCAATATCAAGGAAAAACTAAGTTTCTTCTCTCCCACATTTTCATGCTCTTTCAGGAAAAGCTTTGCAAATCATTATACTATTCACATTTTTTTCATAATGTTCAAATATGCCTTCAGTGAGTTAGCTGGTAAATTTATAGTCAAGTTATTCTGAAAATAATATTTTTTAGAATAATTTAATGAATGAGTAAAGTTCAAGGACCCACTCTTAAATTACTCCATGTGCCCTGTCAATCTCAGTGAAAAGACCAGACAGCATTCACTGAATAGCCTACTTAAAACCTCTTTCAAATATCATTAATTTTATGAAGTTCATATTATAATATTTATATTTTCCAATTAATGAGAATATTAACACTTCCCTAAATGTAGTAATTTTTGTAAAAATTTATATGAAATTGTCTTTTTTGAAAATTGTAGTATGATTTGAAGGGAGCTTTAAGGCCCTCTATGTCTAAAAGCTTACCTCAAGCTTCCTGAATAATGCCTGAATAATGTCAATACAAACCATCATAATTGTGTTCACAGGAGCCACACAGTCTAGAGCCAATTGCTTGCTGCATCATTTACTAGCTTCCTGATATATGGGGAGTTATTTGACCTGCCTGGGCCTCAATTTCTCTCCTATAAAATGATCATAATTCCAGCACCTGCTTCTGTTTTGCAAGTGCACAGTGGCCCATCCTACTGTATGAAGAGATTTCTTGAGAAAATCTTAGGAGGAGAGGGGTAAGACTGTAATCCCTCCCCCCACCCCCATCCCCTGTGTGTGTTCATGGGATCCTCCAGGGTTATAGAGCTGGGAGGGTGCTGAAGGGCCCTCTAGTGGAAGGAATGCTACCCTGCATTAGTTATATATTTGTAGATTGGTTGGACTAAAAGTGGGTAAAATACACCTATTGTTCTATGCAACAAAGGGCCTTCCTGGCTTAAGATTCCCGACACACCTCACACATCAACCAGGGAGGTGAAACATTAATGCTATTTTATCCCTCTGAAACCTTGTTTTTCTGGCCTGAGGTGGCTCAGCCCAACTGACCCAGCTTCCTACCAAGCCACTGAAAGAAGGCAAGGAAAGAGAAACCCACCATTACTGGAGATTAAAGACCGTCTGTTCCTTAACTTCATAAGAATTTCCTGAGTATTAATCCATGATACATTCAAAAGAGCTTGAACAACATAAAAGCATACGAGTGCTTAATGCTGATTGTTCATTTCATTGTCCATAGTGTGTGAAGCACTTTGCGAAGCTTCTTAACTGTTTGTTTTGTTTGTTTTCCTTAATTTTCTCAATACTATGAGGTAAGTGCTATTACATCTCCCTTTGTAGGACATAAAATAACAATAATAATTAAAGCTCAGAGAAGTTAACTTTATGCCCGAGGTCACACAACTCAGTGGCAAACCAAGCTGTCAGGCTTCAAGGTAGTTTCATTTCTTAAAACATGCCTCCTTCGAAGCATTAGCTGAGGGGCCTGCTAGCAATATAGACTGTGGAGCAGCCTCATACTGCACATTCAGTAGGACTGGGGAAGCCCTGCAAATTAGTAATTATAAAAAATGACACGGACATGAAGATGATTTAGAAGTTATTGGGGAACATCGCCCATAGATGGCAGAGGAGTGATCATAAAAGTTATCATCCAAAATAAATTCTTTTGTGAAAGCAGACTTAATAGGAAAACAAACCAGAAACCTGGGACATCTATGACAATTTACCTACAGATGACATGAAACAGGAGGGAAACAAATGATCAGATTTTGCGTACATAGGTGACTTACTGGGTCAGAGTTTAAGACAATGTAAGATAGACTAATAGAGGTGTTATTAGGATAAACACAAAGTTTAAAAATTGGGCATGCTTCCAGGGTGGATCAGCAAGCACCACAGTGTAAGTAGTGGATGTTATGAGCAAAGGCAGGAGGGAGAAAGAGACTGAGGAGCTGAGTGCATTACTCTTCCTACTTCTCCAACACGTCAGGCGAATATTCAAGTATAATTTGGCTGGATCATCATACAAGCTAACACAGCTAATAAATTTTGTAGTCAATTGTCACAACCTCCTGCCCTCATGTCTATAACTCTTGCTCTTTGGCAATAGCTGTAGTGCCTAATGAAAACACAAAAGGGAAAGAAAAAGAGGAGATGAAGATGAACTTCATCTCCTTCAAAACGTTGCCCCGGCCACCCTCTGCTCTGGTTGCTCATGATTAAGAATCAGCAGCGAGCAAATCAGTAGGCAGGTATGGTTTGCTTCTCATTTCTTTCACTATTTGTTCATCTATTTTTCTTATTCCAGCACAGAATACTGTCCTCTAATAAAAAAATTTTAAAAAAAGTAATTTTCTTTAAAGAGGACGTTGTGACACTCTATGAAAATAATGGTGATATTTTTGCCCTTTTCTGAAATTGGTAACATTTTTCTTGCAAAATTGTCTTTACAAGTTGATATTGTATTTACTCTGGGTGAAATTTTACAAAAAGTAATCGTCTCTGATGGCTGAGTATCTTCTCCATTACATAAATCACCTAAATTCTGTTTATCTCAATAATTTGAGATTTGGCGGGCCTCTGTAAACAACTTCTAAAACGTTCTCAATTTTGTGAATGCTTCTGAGGTAGATATTCCACAAACACCACCATTCTGGAGGCAATGTGGTAGAGAGAAAGGCCAGCTTACACCCTGCCGCAGGACTGGTTTGTCTCAGAGACTAGGCATCACTGCATTCAGCTTCGTTTCTTTGCTAAGACACTGTGGCCATGGTTTCTCCTATCTCCAGTTACACATCTACATAAAAAGAAGGAAAAAAAATCATATACAAGGAAATAAGAAACTGTGACAAAACAATGCACGCTCATGAAATGTGAAGTACCCTTAAATATACCACATTTTCCCTCCACTACTCTCTCCCTCCACCAAAACACATAAAACATCCCAATGCTTTGAACTTTCCAAGGGACTGTTATGGAGTTTAAGTCCAAATTAATTAATTTAAAATTTAAAAAATAGAGAGTTTAAACAACAATTTATTTCATACATTCTATAACAGAAGATAAACACTAATAAATAAATATAAATAAATAAATAAATAAATAAATAAATAAATAAATAAATAAATAAATAAATAAGAAATAAAAATAATCTTGTCACAGAAATGTGCTTTAAAATAAGCTAATTGAAAGGTAACATCTATTGGCAGGTTGTTGACCTGTCTCCACCCGTGGCATTCCCATGATAATTACGTTCAGTGTAATCTTACAAATAATGACTCTGAAGTGCAATTTGAAGATTGCTCTGACATCTCCTAAGAAAGACTTTATCATTTTCACTAAAATTTTGTTTGACGTATACTTGTTTAGTTTGAAATTATTTCCTGTAGCACGATAGCACTATAGTCTAGACATTTAGGAGCAGTGTTCGAAAGTAGGGTTACTTGCCTTCAATTTCAGCTCTGCCAGTTATTACAACAAAAATTAAAAAGACAGTAACCTCATTTAAAGTGAAGCAGAGAGGCCAGAAGGGAGAGCTCTCAAACCCATTTGCTGGAGTAATACCTGACTGACTTTTTGTTTAAAGGTCAATACTGCCTTTGATGCCAGTTTTTTCATCATAAAATAGGATAATAGTAATTTAAAACTCATAGGGTTTTAGTATGTTTGATTTACATTAACTATCAAATAATTACTAGTTACTACTACTAATAGAATTATCATCTTTTAAGGCAATATTTTGTGATCATTAACCAGTCCATTGGGAATATTATTACAGAATGTTTAATATACACTGTATAGATAGGCGAACCCAATTCAAACCTGATCTTTCAGCACACTTGTTCTGAATACTCAGGCAAGTTCAATAACTGGAACCCCGGTTTTTAATAATAAATACTGTTTCATAGCTAGGTTTAAAAATAAATAACATGGCTGAAGAGCTCAGTATAGAGCTGGAACATAGTAAACTTTTTTTCTCTCCAACCATTTAGAATAACCAATTTTTACCAAATCCATTAAAAATAATGTCCTTGCACCAAATCACATTTTCCAGCTAAGTTTTGGTGAGGACAGTTTTTGGAAACAAACAAAATGCGCTTAAATGTTTAGATGGCAAAACTTCCACATGCCTTTTCATTACATTTATGTCACAGTTTTCTTAAAGAAGGAACAAGTTTACAGTGTCCCGTTCTCTGCTTTCCTTGTACAAGTCCTGAGAAAGCTTTACAGAGATGGGGACAACTTATTAATGGAATCAAAACCAAAGGCAAAGCAACCTGATGGGAATCTTTATTGGAACAATTATTGAGATGTCAGCTAACTGTGGAATTGGAAAATGATAGTTTTGTAACCTCTTTTAAATAAGTGGTGGCTTTCTAATTAAACACTGAAGTCCTGATTCAATGTTTAAGACATATTTAAAGTGCTTTTTCTAAATTCTCTTACCTGGATAATAATGTGTTTTTTTTTATTTTTTAAATCTCTTCATTGATTTCAGAGAGAGGAAAGGAGAGAGAGAGAGATGGAAACATCAATGATGAGAGAGTCATTGATCGGCTGCCTCCTGCACGCCCCCGACTGAGGATCAAGCCCGCAACCCGGGCATGTGCCCTGACCGGGAATCGAACTGTGATCTCCTGGATCCTAAGTCGATGTGCAACTGCTGAGCCATGCCGGCTGGGCAATATTGATATTTGAAATTTCACTGAGCTCTCAGGAATTACAGATGCAAACAAAATGTTCCAGGCTAAAACCTAGGAAGAGACTAATAACTCAGTAGGAAAAGTGTGATCATGTGTAGAGACTTTCAGAACATTTGAATTGTAATGTGATTTTGCTCCACTGGTTTTAAAAGAAAAATAAAACAATTCAGATGATCTTGCCTGGAAGTTGTTTTACTATCAGTTCTAATTGACTTGTGCAATGCTCTTATGTAATGTGCAATAATGCATAACTAGTTCTTTGGCTTTACTCTAGAAATATATTCCTTAAGCTGGGAACATACTCAAGTAAGAAAATTACATTCTCCTCCAAATCACGAGAATTTCTTTATTTTTGAGTAGTTAAAACATATTCTTCCAAGGAATGCCACCATCCATAGAGTCTGGTGCTATCAGCTACAGCAGAACAGTAGACTGCACTAGGAACCAAGAAACCTGATTTTATTTCCAGTTTGGACACTAACTAGCTGTGTGACCCTAAGAAAGTAATTTCATCTCCCGGTTTTAGTTTTTCATCTGTTCAATGACAAAAATGAACTTGTAGCTTCACAGAATTCATAAAGTTTTAGAGATAAAATGGACCATAGTCTACAAATAGAAGATTTTATTTTACAGATGAAAAAACAGAGCCCCAGAGAGATATGGTGCCTTGTCCAACATTTATTTGAATTAGTGGAAAAGTGAAAAATAAAATGTAGGTGTTTTGATTTCAATCCAATGCTCACTTCCACACATTAAAACTTTACATATTTGTCTATTAGCAGAGTTAAGTACTTTACCCAATGGTCCTGCCAGCCCTCTTTCTTATAGTTGCTGAATTGTGGGGCAGTCTGGCATCTCCTATGGATGGGATAAGGGAAAAGCTGCAAAACAACCAATGTGGAAATACTCTGATATTTTTAACAACCAGTTCAGCTGTCCTAGTGCACAAGAATTAAAAATCTCTCTCGAATGCTGGAAATCTTTCCAAATCTATTCCATTTTTTGTCTGCACTTCAATAAATTATAGGTTAGACTTCTTTTAATGTTTAAGGTGAATGTTTAGAACATGAGTTATGCAGCAAGTTATAGTAGTGACACCCTCTAGATGTGCAAACTTCACCAAGTGATATCAGACTGTTAGGGTTTTTGGAATTCTTATATCTGGTTTTGAAAAATCTTTTTTTTTCTTTTCTGTCCCTTCCTGGCAGGGCCTTTATATCTCATTTTTATACTTGCACTTTCTTCTAGCAACAAGTTTTCAGAGACTGAATCTAATTTAAATCTACTCTGAGCAGGAAAACCTGGCCAATTTCTTAGATATATGTGTAAAATAATAATGCATACATTCCAAGTCATGGCTCAAGGAGCTATATTATAAGTAAAAGAACATACATTTTAGTTTTGGATGTTGGAACACATATGTTGTCTACTTGTCTATTCTGAACACCTTTTGGATTACCTCAGGGTCCTTTCATATATTAAAAATATTCCAGTTCAACTCATAGTTATCACTAGATAAGTGATCAATTGTGCCTCACATTATTGCAGAAGTTGAAAATCAATAGCTTACTGACCAAACCTAGCCAGTGGTTGTGTTTTGATTGGCCTAGAAAACAGTGGCTTATGGCAATGTTTTTAAAGTTTGGGTAGTCAATATTTAAAATTAGAAAATTTCAAAAGTAAAGCTGAATCTCTGGGTTCTTTTGAAAAACAGAAAGTCTGGCAACACTGGACCAATATATTAACATGAGAATGACAGGTGAGACCTAAATAGCAGCTGCTTTCTTTAGATAGTGTAATGGGTTGAAATGTGTCCCCCGAGAAAGATTTGCTGAAGTCCTAATCCGAGTGCCTCAGAACATGGCCTTACTTAGAAATAGGGTCGTTGCACATGCAATTAGTTAAGATGATGTTATACTGGAGCATGGAGGACCCCTAGCCCAATATGACTGATGTCCTTATGAAAAGAATATCATGGGATGAGATGGAAAAATACAGGGAGAAGAAGACCACTGCAGATGGAGACAGAGATTGGTGTTAAGCAGCCGCAATCCAGAGAACTCATTGGGGCCCCAGATGCTGGAAGAGGCCATAAAGGATCCCACCCTAAAGGGTTTGGTGGGAGCATGGCTCTGACAACACATTGATTTTTAGACTTCAACTCTCCAGAGCTATTAGAAAATATATTTCTGAAATTTTAAGCTACCCAGGTTGTGACACTTTATTAGGGCTGCCTTAAAGAACTGATACAGAAGGACTTTTCAATACTGTGGACTAGATAATCAAAATGCTTATCGTTTTTATTAAGCCACCCTTTTCCTTAATTTTAGGTAACTTAGGTGAAATTTTACATTTTGACTTCTAATACACAAGACTTCCAATTTACAAAATTACAATCTCTTTAAAGCACACTTTTTCTGGAAGTAGAGACACTGCAAAATATTGCAACTTGTGAAGTAGGAGGCCTCGGTAAGTGAGAATTTTCACAATTTTCTCACACCGATGCATGTAATTTAATTAAAAACAAGCACAAATTCACTTGGTAGGGAAAATAAAGCTAAGAAATAATTAGGGCTTTTTTCTTTAAAATTAAAAGGTGCTTTAAAATTTTGAAGCAGATGATAAATGTCCATGGTTAGTATTGCTCTAAAATGATTTTTTAGCTGAATTTTCCTTTTCACTGACCTGATTCAAGCCATATTGCTTACATTATAGAGCTTAATGTGCTGTGCCAGATAGAGTCCAATGAGAGAGACAGAACCAATATGAACTATATATTAAGAAAAGTATATTACAATCTGGCAAGGCAAATATGAAATCTGTAGGGCAAGCTATCAGGAAGGACAGTCTGGGAACCCTGGAGCAAGGGGTGAGACTGCTGTCCACAGGCAGAATCTCTTCTTGAAGTCTCAGCTCTCCTCTTTAAGGGCTTTCAACTAATATATCTCTCTAAACAGGGAACTGTGGTACCAGGCCTCCTGGCATACGCTCCTTGTACTATTGGGCTTCATTTACAAAATCCAAATTCAAAGATACAATTTTTAAGAATTTTAAGACAATAAAACAGTAAACCCCAAGCACAAGGCCGACTTCTGAGCATGGGGCCTTGTGCAGACTGTGCTGGTCATATGCCCATGAAGCCAGCCCTGGGCTTGAGTCTGTGATCACACATGTTTCCCAGAGGGTGGGGCTTCCCAAGGAGAAACATTTACTTACACAGGGAATCCCCTTCTTACCAAGCCCTGTCCCATCATAGTTGATTATCTCTGTAGTAATGAAGGAATACTAATGACAGCTATGACAGTTCCTACTGGAGAAAGGGACAGGTAGGAATTGAACTGAAGACCTGGTCTTCCTTTTACTCAGTCATTTAATTATGTTTATTTATTCAACTAACAAATATGTATTTGCTAGAGTTCTACAGTTTACTAACCTCTTTGCCAGTTTATAGGGACACAGCTCAAAACACTGTATGGTTTCTTGCTTAGAGAACTTCACTTTTGAACATGATACTATTATATTCCCTATAGCTCTTGGCATATTTGACCAAACAACTGAATGCTTAACATAAAATAAACATTGAACTTGATTAATTGGATGCAAGATTATAAAAGAACTATAAGTAGCATGTAAATAAACTTTAACCTTAAAACATATCCTATCTTTTTCTGAATTTATGTCAGCACTCCTGAAATTTACTGATCAAGGTGTGTCAATTTTCTTTTTCCTACACAGAAACATTAAACTCACACTGGTGTGATTACCTTGTAAAAAGTCTTAATAATAAAGGATAAATACCATATAGTTGACAATTTAAGTTTTTCTAAATATTTTGTCAAGAAAGTATTCAAGATGAGGTTGAAAAAGTCAGTTGTTTTTAAATGGTTGCTTAAAATAACAATAAACGATGTTTTTAAAAAGTAATATGCTTGGTCTTACATGTAATATTAGTTATAAATATATTCCATTATGAGTAATAAAGAACACTAATTAGTAGCTCAAATAAATTGGGGTTTCTTTCTCACATAAAAAAATTGCAGAGATAGAAAGATGCTGTCATTGGTTCAGTGCAGAAGATATTTAGGACACCTGTCTCTGAGATTCTAGTCATCCTTCCTTAATGTGCTGCTTAATTCTGTTGTAGCTACAGGCATTATACCATAAAGCCAGTGAGAACTCAGGAAATATGCATTCCTATGTTTATGGTAAGCAATTTAAAAAATAAATATACTTTCCTATTTTGTGCTAATCAATTCTAAAATGAAGCATATATTCTCACTTCTGTGCTAAATAATGCTGGGACTAGGCAAAAATAAGTTAATTATTTATTTCAGGAAGTACTTGTTCCTTAATAAGCTAACTTATGATACTGACTCTTGCTTATCAAGACTTACTTTAGGACTTTCATCTCATGGTTTTAATCAATCCAAAACTATTGTCATATACTCTGCCTTTTCAGACTCTAAAACCCCCAAAGTTTCCTCCTTTAAGTTCCCCCTTCCAGGACACTAGAAATCTCTCAAAGTTGTATTCTCTCTCCCTGTATGGTGATCAACAGGTTTTTCCAGAAATCATTTTGTTGATTGGAGCAGGAAGAAGGGCATTAGTCACATATGTCCCATTTATCAGGAAATCAAGTGTCCAGGTATCATTACAGTCAACTGCCATTTAGATCTCACTGGCCAGAACTGCCTCTAACTAAAAGAAAATGTGGAGGAATGAGAAATCTATCAAGGTGCACCACCTGCAGATTTCTACATGTTCGCTCTAAGGGAAACAAGGGTTCTTTAAGCAAGAAAGAAGGTGAGAAATAAATGGATACTGAATAGGCAACTAAGCCATGGATGTCTTTTCCAGAATAATCAAAAGAGCTCCATTCAAAAGAACACGGGATACAATTTTTACCAAAAACTGTGCAGAACAGTTTGGAGAAAAATAATGAAATATGAAGTTGAATGTTCTTGTAAATAGAAGAAAAGATCTCACCCCTCTCTAGCTCAAATATAAATACTCAGTAGAAAATAAAGATCAAAGAGAAGAACTATAGTGTTTATGCTTTACACAAAAACTGTAACTTCTCTGTGAAAGATAAATGCCCAGCAAAATAAGAGTTAGAACATATTTACTCTTCCTTCAGGTGGTAGAATTCAATATTTTTCAGAACTAGTGTTTTTCGTTAGGAGAGTATGCTATGTGTGTGCACACACATTTGGTTCAAGAGTTCTACACTGAATAATTTTTTAAAAAGCAAATGTCACTGACATTCTTACAATTCAGAATGATGGAGAGATTGGGACAGACCCCATTTGGGTGATCAAGAACATCAACAGAAGCTACTGAATATCATGCTAAAGCTCTTCCCTCATTCTTTAGATAGTTCTTTCCCCAACCATTTATTCTGCCTTTCCCATCACGCACACAAATGCATACTGTTGAATTATACCAAAAAAAATTCAAATCTATTAAGTGGCTGAGTGCTCTGAAGTGCTGAAAAGTGAATAGCAATTCTCATGGGGGAGGCTGGGAGAAAGAAAAAGAAATCCAACATCAAGGAAGCCAGGGACATACACAAGGGTCCACCTTACAGAGTTGAATGTCTTAGTCAAGTCTCAATGGACATAGAAAAAGGCATATTAATGGCACAAGTTTATTGATAATTCCCCCAAATTATAGGGCATTATAACATAGGAAGTAAAATATTTAAAGAAAGTCAAATATACATGTAAAACCTCTGGAAGTGGTATTGTGGAACGGATGTGCGGACCATTAAAGGGAAAGAGTGGTCCTCTCCCCAAGCCCCACTGAGAAGGCACAAGGCCTGTGTAGATGGTCGTATCCAGCTACTCCAGAAAAGTGGCAGAACTGGAAGATACAGAGAACACTTGATGCTAAAAATAGTCCAAGATCAAAATGTCTGTTTTCTGTCATATGCCTGTGGACTGTGGGAGTTGATGGCAGGAAGGCCAGGTAGAAATGGATGCTTCGGATGCATTCTATCATAGCTGAGCATTGTAGAACTCCAAGCATTTCTCAAAAACACATTTGCTGTAAATGGCTAGCCTGATTCTATTCCCAAGTGGTAAACTATATAATATATAGACTGCTACTGTTCCCATCAATGAGGTTTGATGATCCCTGTCTCCTCTTTGAAAAATCTATACCATATTAAGCTTCTCCTTTTCTGAACTTTCCTTTGTATTCATGTGTTCTATGTACTATGTGCTTGTTTAATAAACTTTTCTAACATCAGGTATGACTTTTTTAAGAACAAAATCTGTTTGTTTGCTTTGTTTGAATTCCCTCTGGATGCCAACACAAAATTGATGAATTTTCACTCAATGAAAACATATTGAATTAAACAAATTAAGTAATAATTCCAAAGAAATACTGAATATTTTTATACTGAATGTATTTAGAATGTTTACAACATGGCTTCGACTTTTTCCAACAAGAAAAAGGTTGACAGGAGGTGAGATTTATGATGAAAATGGATGACATGGCTGTAAGCAAATGTATATTATCTCATTTTTCTAAATCTTATTTTACAGCCATTGAATCTGAAAACAAATAGGCATACATGCTTATGCATGGGAAATATAGAAAACTTGTTAAATTGAAAAAAAATGTTTAAATTTCTTCAGATTCCCACATATTAAAAAATATCCAGTTACCTTACTGAAAACTTTATTAATCCAAGACCATTATTGTTACCTCAGTGTAGGACTTAACTAGGAAAAGGATTAGTTAGCAGTTTGAATGAAATGTTTGTGGGAGTGATATTGGTTAAGAACCATGGTACCTTCCTCTCAAATAGTATATATAACATCTAACTTGCTGGACCCAATAACTACCTTTTCTCACTTTCTTAAGATGAGCTGAAGCTGTTTTTATGAATATTAAGAGTTGTATAATTTCCTTAAAATTCATTATAAAGACAATATTAATCTTGAGAAACTCCACCACTGTATTATAGGCCATTTGAAGGGTTCTAAGCTTGCCAATGTAAAAATATTAATGTACTTACTTGGCCGATTGTTCCTTCTGCTGGTTCTTCATTGAGTTTTTAATATTAAAGATGCATACACCTTTTTCTCCCCAGTATAATTTTCCTTCTTGGCAAATTGCCAAATGGAGTAGTTTTGAATTTTGGAAGATGTGACAAGAGTAGGAATGAAGACATGAACTGTATTTAATTAAATTGTGTTCAGGGCAAGTATGTAGCAGGGTGATTAATTGCTGTTCACTCACCTTTCAACCATTTTTGTTAAGAAGCTCTACCCGGAAGAGATTTGTTGCTAACTTGATAGTCACCAGGATTCATTCATGCTTCCAGACAAACCTGGACTAGAGTCTACCACCTCTAAAGTTGTATGGCCATGACCCTCTCCTGACACACCCATTGTTATAAGAGAAGTTTTGAAGAGGAGCATACAGGAATTTCTTTGGGTTTGGAAATAATAGCAACAATTTGTACACCACAAATAACCATGTATATCACAATATCAAAAATGGGTGTATTCACAGCTGTTTTTCTTTTTGTATAAAAAAACAAACAAACACTTATATTGCCAGGCAATCCCATACTTTTCTTAGCTTCCTTACATAGTTAATACAAAAGAGGAAAGTAACAAGAAGAATATGTACTTGTTTCCTATTGTGAAGATTAAGAATACAGAATGTGCTTACAACTCAATTCATTTTTAGCTATTAAAAATTTACCATAAATACATCAGTACAGTTATCTACCTGGAAATCTCATTAAGCCAGAAAATGAAATCTAAAAAATATTACAATTAAGCACTATTTTAATTTACTTGTGAAAAAATAGAATGGAAGACTGTGGTCCTAATATTACAGTACTAATTGTACTCCCAATACATGCTATAATCAGCTTTCAACAATGTGCATGAATAACCCAGAGCTAGATTTTAATTGTGATTAATAATTTAAAATAAGTTAGGAATAAGATTTCATAAAATACAAGTTGGACAGCATGTTTCCTAGGTAAAAAAAAAAAAAGGTCAGAAACAACCAGCACACAGTGGTTAATAATAGCTGCCCCTTTTAATTAAGGTGATGGTTGTAGTTTTTGTACACACATACATATATAAATTTGCAGTATTGTTTTCTGAAAGTCAACCCAATGACAGGAAATTTGGAAGCAATTGTATATAATTTGGAGGGTATTATTTTATTTTTATTCATTTTCTTATTAATATTATCTAAGTAAAATCAGCATGCCAACAAGGTTGATAAGTGAACTGCTTAATCATTTAACCAATAGGTTTAAGATAATTGTTTTGTTTCTTGTGTTAGCCTGTCTTTTGTGCAGAAAGTCCCTGTTTGAGTTGGAATAGCTGGTTCCTTTTCCATTTCCTACTGCCTCTAATTTACTGTCTCCAAAGAGTTTATATGCACAGACACATCTCAAACAATATGAGATCAAGTGCATTTTCTCTCCTTTGACAGAAGGACAGCAAACTTATGGGTTTAGTTTTCGAAGGGTAGATTTTCGACATCCTATTTTTGCCTAGGAGTCTATAAAGTAGCATCATTGAGACTGTCTGCTTCCCTGTCGAGGTAACTTGAGAACAGAACTGTGTGAGCTAGAGGATGTTTGAGTTCACCCCAGGCTCAGTGAACTGCACAAATAGCAGTTTAATCTACAGGGTTTCCAAGCCAATCATAAGGGGAAGCTGAGTCAGGGCTTGGAGGAGAGAGATCTTTTTGTTTTTTCTTTTTGTTGTTGTTGGTTAGTTTTGAACTTTTTGAGCTGCCACTTAAGATTCCAATTTTTACACCTTTAAACATCTAGATCTTCTTGGGCATATTTAGGATTATATTGTCAGATCAGAGTTTTAGGGGATATTTGCTAGTAATGTTTTACATAAAATCAAAGCAGATTTTATTTTTAAAAGGAGAATTAATGTTCAAAAATAACACCAACTTATGAACATTTTCAGCAAAGCCAATTATCCTCCCAGAAAAAAATTGATGTATTAATGTTAATGATGTAGTGACTATAAATATACAGATATATTTCTCAATTTTACACAGTAAATACAGCTGAATGTTATAGTCAGGGACAGAGGCTCTGTAATCAAACAAAAATGGTATACATTTTATATTCTACAATTATTAATTGTATGATCTTGGGTAATTTGTTTATACTCTCTGATGTACAATTTCCTCAATTTTAAAATGGAATGTGATACATCTTTGATAATGTGGCTATGAGGATTTAACAAATTAGGGCATTTGTAACAGGGAAAGAACATTTGCTCTTAAAAAAAAAAAAATGCTGCTGATTGTATGTTCAAAGCAAGTATGAGGACACCACTGGAACTGCATTGTTTAAGAGGGCATGCACCATAATGGGTATTTATGGTAAGGATCTAGATTATGAACACAGGTAATATTTTAGTTAGTGGGATGTAGGATTTGGAATTTGAAACACAGGACAACTGGAGTGAAGGATTCTGAAAGTAACAAAAGGAAAACAGTGAGAGATGGGTCTGAGCAAAAAGGGGACAGGGGTTAAGTGAAAGGCTAAGTTCCAACTATAGTATTGACCAAAGTGAACTATTTCCAGTAAGAAATCCAATGGCAGAGATGACTGAAGGGCATTAGGCCCAATAGATGTAAGGCTGAATATCAAGCTGTTTTCTGCCCTGAGTTGTTATAACCATGCCTGGTTACTTCCAGGCCTTCAGTAAATTTTTCTATCCACTCAAATTCCTTGTAAGGCATGCTTCAAAAAGTAAAAGATAAGGGCAAATGAGTAGGAGGAGAGGCCAATCAGTGACAAAATAGTTAAATAAAAGGATAATTGAGCAAGAGTGGGAATTTCAAGAGGGAAACCAGGAGATTATGAAATCGGCTTGCTTATGTATTCTCCCATTTTTCCACTTGGAATCCTTAGGTAGTGAAAAGGTCGCTTATCTTCCCATGGCAGAGATGACTTTTTGTAAACTGTTAAGGATACTAAAACAAACAACAGCAAACAACAACAACACAGTGATTCTAGAAACTGAAAGGCTTATGGATCCTTAGGTTATACACATAAAGTGAATAGCTCCCCTCCAATGGAAGCCTGAGAAATTCCATAAGTGGACTTTTATGCATTGTTTTTCTCACTAAATCTTCTTCAAAACTAACACAATGTTGAATAATTTATTCTTAAGTAAATCCCCATGTTTGGCATAGCAGGCCTTAAAAAAAAACCATTAGTTTCCTTTTTGCTTTGTGATATTGATGATCTACCAACATGTTCTGAATAAAAATTTATCCCATTTTACATGTTATTTTTTATTGCTTTATCTTATAAAAATTGGAAACAAATAAAGGAAAATAGAAAATGTCTGAAAAATTAAACATAATTTAATTAAGTTCCCTTTGCAAAGAAAGGGCTTTGCTGGAGTTCTTCATATTAGTCATACTTGTGTTCTAGCAAACTGTTCCTGTTGAGGACAGTGTGAAATTTGTGCTGCATCATAATAAAATAAAACAGGCATTTGAGGCGTGAGAAGTCAATGTTGACTTTCAAACTATTTTTTAAAGATGCTCTTTGTATTAGACAATGATATAATTAAGCTGGCACTTTAAATGTTTTATTTCACTAAATGTTTGAAAAATTTGAGCTTACCTATAAAAAATAACCATCCTTAAAATAGTCTACAAAAGATAGCAGATTCTTTTTTAAACAAAGCAATAAATAGTGATATCCTAGTAAGATACATAGTAAATTCATATCAACACTTAATAATAAAATTCATTTTAGGAAAACGTGATAGTATTGGACTTATATATCTATCATATACATTTCTTGAAATAATTATCCAACATTAATAAAACATTTTACCTTTTCTGTTTTACCCATTGGGATTTCCTTTCTGTCTTCACTCTCTTTCCCCTGAATCCCTTGTCGGGGATCATTGACATTATTTTTACCTTAGCCACCACTGCACTTTTCTTCAAAAGGCTCTTTAGAATTAATTACCTTGAAAATCTAAAATCTAAAATCTATTTCTTGAACTCAAACCTCTTGAATTGTCTCCCTTTTTAAAAAGAGAAAGCAATTGAGGGTTAATCTGGCCTGTTTATAAGTCAAATTGAATTTTAATTTGGTGGTTTATGTATCTCAAAACCTATTATGTATATTTATACATTTTATATTTTTCCTCAAGGATGGGAAGAAAGTAAAGATAAAGACATAGAGATGTTTATTTTCAGGAGAAAAGAATGGAAACCAGGAGCCCTTGGAATTGGTGACGTTTAGGAACAGAAAGAGTGTTTAGTGAACCAGTTCTAGTTCCTGTTATGTTAAATTTGAGGTGGGATAAGGGAGCAGTCTATAGGCACAGGCATTAAGAGGATGCATTGTCTGTAAAGAATTTAAAGACAATAAAAAATTGATGTAGGATATGCATAACAATACTAAAAGTTGTGGTGGTGAGCCATTCTCACCCAAATATCACCCTCCTCCTTCCCTATGTCATTGATTCTAGGAATATACTTAATTAGTATTTTACATAGCCTGGGACCAGGACATGGCTTTGAATTCTAGGAGGAGTGGTCCTAGGTCTGTAAAACCCCCTGCGTCCTCCGTCTCAGAGTTCCTGCCCAGCCATAAAAGCCTTCACTAGAGTTGCAGAACTGGAAAGATCTCTGCACTTACTGTCTCAGGTGAAGAGAAGAGGAACTCCTGGGCATTATTTCCAAAGCACAAAAAGGAACATATTTTTCAAACGGTACTCTGACTAAATGTTGCCTTTTAAAAATTAGGACTCTTGGTGATGATATTTTAGTAGTATCATACTTCCTTTTGCTTCACCCTGAACTAAACAGTTTGATTTTGAAGGGTACAGCAAAGGGACTGCACCAGTGAGCACATTGTTTCCATGGTGAAATACAATCTGAGTCCCAAATATATGATTTACAAAGGAATCTTTGGAATACAACATTTTTATACATTGGAGACTGCTTACAACAAGAGAAACTTAAATAACTTTTGTAGACCACATATTTGGCTCTTTCAAGTTTCTTGTAGACATTAAATAACCCCAAATATTTTTTATATAAAACCAGGAATCTGAGGTACACCTTCTTATATTAAAGAGCCTAGTTGGATGTTTTTCTCCTCTAAAATCCAAAAGCTCAAATCAGAAATAGAAATTGACTCTATTGCTCTTGTATATTTGCTCTATACTGAGATGCTCCTAATGCTCGACTACTGCCCCTGATTCCATCAGCAACTGGATTGGCTACTATGGCTCTAATGATAAGAATATGCATTTTATAGTACTGTTGGGTTTCTTTGGCCACTGTTAGTTTTTTGTAGAGTTATGATAAAGTAATTTCAGGCGGCTGATTTAATAGAGGAAAAGCAGTATGTGATAAAATGCTATGGTGTGACATCATTAGCTGGCACAATCTAACACACACACACAAGTTATGTTATGAGCTGAATTATGCCTCCCTCAAAATTCACATGTTGAAATCTTAATACGCAGTACCTCAGAATGTGACTGTATTTAAAGACAGGATCTTTAAAGGTAATTAAGTTAAAATAAGGTTGTTAGGGTGGGACTTAATTCAATCTGACTGGTGTCAGATTAGGACTCAGACACACATAGAGGAAAGACCATGTGAAGACACAAGATGAGGACAGCCTTCTATCCACAATTCAAGGAAATAAGCCTCAGAAGAAATCAATCCTGACAATATCTTGATCCCAGACTTCTGGACTTGAAGATTTTAAGAAATTTATTTTAAGTCACCTAGCCTGTGGTCTTTGTTATGGCAGATCTGTCAAACTGATAGAGTATATACTAAATATTTGTTTACTTATGTTTTTATTCATTCATCCAACACATATAATTAAGAAGCTAACATATGCCAGTCACTGTGTTCTATTCTGGGATTCAAGAATGAACAAGAAAGAACCTTGCTGGCCTGAGACCCAGGAGGAGACAGAGTTACCGGAGAAGGCCAGTGAGGGGCAAAGTGGAAGAAGGTGAGAACAGTGAGATGATCAGGGCCTGGCTCAACATTTGTCGGTGGGAAACATAAAAAGAGGGTATGTGCAGGAATGAAAGAATTAGAAGCCCACAGTAATTAGAGACAATAGGAGGCAAATGTGTAACTAAGCATATGAATTAAAGTCATTTAAGAGCATGTACAATCTTTTATATACATATAGTTGAGAAAGCAAAAGGTCGATTTTTTCTGACATTCAGCTCATGGTACAAGTGTTTACATTTCTCTTTAATGTATTTATTCCGGATAAGCTTGCATGTAATTTAATATGTCATTTAAATCATATTGTACTGTATATGACCACAAAAATTTTCTCTAACAAAACCTTAAGGATAAAACTGCTGTTTTTCCTCCAGTTTTGGTTCTGAGACGTGGTTAATTTAACAGAATCCTAGATATGATACCATGTCAAGTATGCTCAAAGGATGATGCTTGAAACATGATTTTGTAGCTTTCAAACCTACAAAAACTTTTTAAGGCCATTTTCATCATTCCCACTGAAGACCAAATTCTTATAACTGAGATGTTCAGCTATAGTGAGATGTGGGGTTAAGAAAATATTTTCAGAAGACAAAAGATGGCTGTCCTCTTGAAGATCATCTTGAAGATCTCTAATTCTTATCTTCTCCTGTTCATCTGGTTTTTCATGATCTTTCACAGTCACTCCTCTTGGATATCCTAGTGGTCAAACTACAAAAGTTCTAAATTTAAGACTATTAACAGGGAGTATAATAAAAGAATTGAGGTCAAGAGGAGTTTTGATTAACGAAAAGACTAATTCTATTAGTTGTAAAGGAAAGGAACACATATCTGCTCCTTTAAAACCTCCTTTCTTATATGGGACCAAATGGGTCAGCGAAATGTCAAGTTCTTAAGATTCCTGATGTTATTACAATTCAATCTAATTTTGAATCTTTTATCAGGTGAAAAAAGACCAACTTCTTATGTGTAAAAAGACCCATTGCAATGATGGAACAGACTGACCATTCTCAGAGGGAAGGTGGGGGTGGGTGGGAAGAAATTAACTAAAGAAGGATTTTGTAACAAGAAAATTAAACATCCTGCATGAGAGCATTTGTGCCCAACCTTAAACAATTCAATTAGGCATAAGATTTCTGACCACTGGAATTTTTGTGGTTAAAAGGTCTCTAATAGAACATACAAAAGTGAGCTATAAAATGATAAAACACTGCAAAAACATATGTATCAAAATTTATTTAGTTACAAGTGATAGAAAATTTAACTCAAACTTGATAAACAGAAAAAGCGGGGGGGGGGGGTTAATTGGCTTATTTACTCCCATAGCCCAGGAATAAATTAAGTCTCATGGATATCTTTACCCAGCAATTGATATATCCAGGCCTACTGTTGCTTTCTTAATTTATTAAAGTTGTTACTATCACAAATTCCTCTATGAGTTTCATGCTGTCTGTCAGAAACTTGTAGAGCTTTCAGTTATGGTCTTTTTTTCTTTTTCTTTTTTAATTTTCATCCAAGGATACACTAAGAGGAGAGGAGGGGAGGGGAAAGGAGGGGAGAGAATCATCAGTAGATGCCATCCATACAGACCAGGTTCGAGCCTGACCAGGAATTGAACCGGCAGCCTTTAAGTGCACAGGATGACACTGAACCAACTGAGCCACACAGGCCAGGCTGGCCTTTAATGTTTGTGTCCCCCAAAAATTTCAAAGTTGAAATTCTAAACCCCAAAAATGATGATAGTAAGTGGGAACTTTGGGAGGTGATTAAATCATGAGTGTGGAGTCCTCAGTAATCACCCTTATCAAAGAGATTCCACAAAACTCTCAAGTTCTCCTACTATGAACAATGGTCTGCAACCCAGAAGAGGCCATCACACAACCATGATCTTGGACTTCTAGCTTCCAGAGCTGTGACAAATAAGTTTCTGTTGCTAATAAGCTACCCATTCTATGGTATTTTGTTATACTATAGAATGGGTATAAGAAGAGGTTCACAATCCTTATACACACACGCGCACTCACACACACAATCCCCAGTGCACCTGCACACAGAATGAAGCTCCTTTGATTCTGACTAGCAGAACTTACCTAATGTTTCCACCTCTGAGTGAATCTCAGCGGCCAGGAAGATTGGAAATGTGGGTGACTCTTAGAAGGGAGCAGAGAGTGGATGCTGGAGGGACAGCCACATAGGTCCCAGTAGAGCATCTCAGACTTTTTCTTTTTCCCCCTGCAAATATGTTTGCAGATGATAGAATAATCATAGTAAGGAATATAAATGCAGAGTCAGGAAAACTTGGAAGAAAGTGCAAAGGAAATTTATGTTGCCCTTTGTATATTTTCCACTGAGGATCTGTGAAACAGTAGAAAGGGCCAAATGGAATTCACAATTAAGCGACATCAGTGTTTTCTACAGAATATTGAATTATATTCAGCTTTTATTAGAATAGCTGATGACAGAAACTTGCAAGTAATTTATAGTCATTTTGAGACTATTTAGTGTGTTTTTTAAAAATGAATTGCTTGACTTGAAAATTAACTAGGAAATTAGCATTATATTATACAACAGTTGATTATGGTTTTGTGGTTTCTTTTCACTTTTATGAAAGAAATTCTGATGTTGTTTTTTTGTAATTTAGTTTCTGGTTCATGAGAATATGCATATTTCTACTGGTCACTAAACTATTCCAACAACTTCACTTCAACTTCTACTTTTTAATCCCAATATTTTGCTTCATCAAGTTGACCTAGAATTTAAATGCTCATATGGCCTAGAATAAAATGACTTCCAAATTTGTCATAGAAAATCCTGACAAGAATCTTCTGTTTCCAAGGTCTTCTCTTACATTATAATATGAATATATAATTATTGCAGTATTCTTTAAATGCCCTAAGAAAGGTAATAAGGATATAAAGCTTATGATGATGGGAGTTACAGCAAAAAAGTAAAATAAATAGAATTTGCTGGGCCTGTAATTATTTGATCATAGTATAATTTGATTTGTGTAGATCTATCCTGAATGTTTTGGAGGCAAGATCATGATGTTAAAATGGCAGGATACTGCATTGGTCACAAAACTTTCATAGTGATATCAACTCATAAATATTACATATTTTTGATTTTATAAATCATTTTAACTTTGATCTGATTTAATCTCTCCCAGTTATTTTAAGGATTAAATTGTACCGATTTGGAAAAATGAAAAATGAATGTGCCCTGACCTGATAATCATCATATTATTAACCCATTGCCAAAATATAGAGCAATTAAGATAATTTAATAGTTTCTTGTTTGCTATCCACCTGCTTTGTAATTCTCAAAAAGAGTCCAATATTTACTATCTAATTGGGTCACAATGTTACTAGAATTTTAACTTACATCTTAGTTATGTTCAAACACTGATTAAAATGCTAGACTTGTTAAAATTTAAAACCAAGGTTCTGAGTTTAGCATGAAACGGAGTAAATTAATTTCTTTTAACAGTAACATTTCTTCTTTCAGCACTCACTTCCCACCCTTCTGATATTAGGTCCTTGATTTTCTTTGAGGAGCTTTCCTACCCTTATTTATTGTTTTAAATTTAATATATTGACCCAATTCCCACAGAGTAACAACTTCCAAGCTCCTTTTATGCAGAACTGGAAATCAGAAGTGCCGATAACCTTTTCATCAAACATTTTTTAATTAACCCTTTGAGCGCGCTATCTCTTGAGGTACCGAGATGGTAACTAAAACAGACATAACATAAAAATACCCATTTGATTTACTATTGAGTGCTTTTATTTTAAATCTAATATAACTGGTACTGAGATTAGATTTAGGAGATGTAATTATGGAGTAACTCTCTTCTTGTTTTCTGTTGTTCTTTACCATGTACTCTGAGCGGCCAGTTCTCTTGCACAGAATGAAAACTTGGGTGGGCCCCATGACTTTCAGGGCCGCTCTAAGAGTTAAAAATGAAACGCTATTTGAAGCTGCAAAACAGCCTTAATTCAGCAATTAAAACGGGGGGCTCTCTTGCTTGAAACCTTCACACTCGATTTAACATTGAAGATGCGTCAGGGTCCTCCCACATTTGGCTCTACTGTACATGGAAGTCCAGACTCTAAAAGTGGGGTTTCCTTAGCTATCTCCTCTTTCCCACAGCTACCGACGCCCCTTTATCTTCTGCATTAATACCTGGCCTTTCCGTATTCGGAGGGCAAAGCCGGAAAGGCAAAAATAGCCCTAAGAAGGTTTCCACGTTTCGGATACTGTCGTGAGCTTGTGCATCCTTTCCCTGAACATGTGGGATATTTAAAGTTCAATCACACTTTTGTGGGTTAAGCTTTTTCTTTATGAGACTCCCACTTGTATCCCAGTGGATCTCTTACCTGTGGTTCCCTTGATGAGGGTGATGCTTCTTTTTTGGTTTAGACTTCGCATCTCCTTCTGCAATTCCCACACCTCTAGCAATGGTTCCAGCATGTTTTTCCCTGCTATTAAACTATTTAAATTGGCCTCCTTCGATGGGGTGAAAGATATGCCCAAAACCTATTTATCTGGTTTGTGACTTAAATCTGGACCATGGATTTCACTCATACATCCTTTCAGCTTACTATTTTTGGACTTTCATACTTCAAAACCGTAGTCCTCCTCTCTGCAGGATATGTATCTTCATTCAATTTTTTATCTTTTAGAATTTGATGTAAATCAAATACCTGTCCGCTGGATGCCCCAGACTCCACAGGATACATATCAAGGTCCCATAGGAGGTGTTTTTTTTTAGAATTCTCTGTCCTGAGCTAATGGTGCAAGTCAGGAATCTGCCACACTTCACTTTTGAGGAGAGTGAGATTTACAGAATAGCTCTGTCCAATAAATTCATTTTAAAAATCCTTCCCTGACCCAATTCCTACTCCTGATCCTTTTACATGTTTGTTGTTGGTGGAAGCTTTAGCAGTTTGGGGATAATTTCTTTAAGATTTTGTCTCACAGTATGACATGTCCCTTTGGACTGTAGTGTCTATTTTTTTTTTTTTTCTTGGCCTCTAAATGAAAACTCCCGTGGAACCTGCTACTACAGGTCCATTTTCCTCTTGTCATTGCCACACCGCATCTCCCCTGACATTTTTGTTCTGTGAAATAAGTCAATGAATTCCTTTACTTATTTGTGTAAAGAAAATGGGGTACATTCTTGTGATAGCTTTGCTTTACTTAAATTATGTTGAAACTGTACTTGCAGAACAAAGGATTATTTGTTTTTATTTTCTTCCAACCACATTTTCCAGCTGCTTTGGGATATAATGCAAGTCTCCTTTTTACCTCTTGTGAAGTCTCAGTGAAAATCCGATAGCACAAGAGGAGGAAGTGCAGAGAGAGACGGAGATGTTTTCCTTTTCTTTCTAACTAATCAGATAGTATTTCTAGTCTTCTCCAGGGTTTTTCATCATTTGTTTTTAATATTTTAACAACTAAATTATCTGTTATTGTTTTCTATTTTCCACTTCTATGTGGAAGTTAATAGAATTCTTTCACCAGGTTTATCACTCTACTTGTGTCACAGTTACCCACCTGGGCAGGTATAAAAGCCTGTCTTACCCCACCGAGAAGCACAGCCTTCCCTTGGTGGTCTGCCCACACTGGGAAGAGCCCTTAGAACATTTGCAAAGAATGGACAACCAAGAGCCTTATTCCAGGGTCAACACCCGATGCTTATCAAATGTATTGTTTAAGCCTACCGTCTTGCGCTTCATCCTGATACAACAGTTTTGTTTTGTTTTGTTTTGTTTTGAAATAGGACTTTATTGATTTCAGAGAGAGGAAGGGAGAGGGAGAGAGAGAGAGAAACATCAATGATGAGAGAGTCATAGATCGGCTGCCTCCTGCACGCCCCCTACTGGGGATCAGGCCCACAACCCTGGCATGTGCCCTGACTGGGAATCAAACTGTGACCTCCTTCCTGGTTCATAGGTCAATGCTCAACGGTTGAGCCACACAGGCTGGGCCAATAGTGTGGTTTTATTGTCTGAATAAACACTTCCCACTGTGTACTTGGGCTACAATGGGAATCCTGAATTATAGACCACAGGTTTTTTTAGGGTTGCACTTTAATAATGCAATTTTTAAAAATTATATCTAATTAAACATTTGTTTTATTTTTAGAGTAATGGATCCTGGAAAGGTTGACACTCTTTTAAGTCCAGGCTAGGGAAAAAAAAAAAAAAATCAGTTGTCCTTATTCACAGGTAAATATTCTTTTTATTCCACATTTTTTATGATTTCTTATATATTGACACCTACTTCTGTATGTGCCCACCCTCTTGACTTGTCTAGATTTTTTTTATTTCACACTGTTCTACATTCTCAGACCACAGTTTTCATGGCCTGGTTTTCTTGTAACAGATCTCAAGTCATGTAGTTAACAGTCATAGCTTTTCTTTCTTGTGCATTAAAATTTGTTCTGAAACCACTCTCACTACACTTATTTTCAGAGATCATATTGGTGACCTTATATCCATAATCTCTCTCTCCCTCTCCATCAGTCAATGGATAGCTCTGATTATAGTACTGTGTTTATTTGATTTACCCTCTCCCACTACTCTGCCTTGGCACTGATAGCCTAGGCACTAGTTCTTGATCTACTTGACTTCACCTGACACTTCATTACTCACACATTGTTGACTGGATAGTAGATAGGTCACAAAAGATTTTGTCAAGTGATAGACTGTGTTAATGAATTTTGCACAAAGATAGGGTTGCAAGATGAAATATAGAATGCTTGGTTAAATTTGTTCTTCATATAAACATACTACAAACAATTTATTGCTTATCTGTAATTCAAATATGACTGGGCATCCTGTATATCTATTTGCTAAGCAGGGCAACCCTACAAAGATAGCACTCTTTATTAATAATTTTTATCTCAATATAATCACATTACATAATTTTCCCTTATTCTTCCCTAAATTTTATTGTTTTGAATTCTGTGTGCTTCTATTAGATTTAGTTCCTGTGAATTTTCTCCATTCTGTTTATGTGTTTACTGTTGCATTAATAACTCCAAGGGCTATGACTCTGGGGGGAAAAAAATATAACCTATTGATTCTGATATAATTTCTTTTACTAAGTGCTCTCCTATTTGTTTATGGCCTAGCATGGGATTAATTATTTAAGCCCTAGATTTCTTATTGCCTTGTGTTTTATCTCTGCATCACTTAGAGTCCCAGGAGAAAACACATAAAATAATCAAATCATTAAGTGAAGATAATTTTAATTAGAAAAAAAAAGAAACTTTTGAAAGATTCAACCTGGGTTAAAAGACCCAAGGAGAATAGCAAAGTCCCCAGGGACTAGCAATGACTAATATTTGTTAACATTCTTATGCCTGAAGAGGATGGTGTAGCCAGAATCCAGTGAAAGCAATAGCCCTGGGAGAGGAGCCACCCAAAGGAGCAGTACTAATGGTTGGGGGAAGTATCTTTTGCTCACACTATGACCTGATAGTAAGAGGGTTGAGAAAATAATTACCCTGACCTCAATCTCCTGCTCCCAGGACAATCACATTCCCCATTACCCAATCTCACCTGGAAGGCAGGGGACAAGAGGGCCCATGTGATGCAATTCATGGAGGTCAACAAAAGAGAGTAGAAAGTGAATCTGAAAAATAACTGCCTCAAAACAATCAAAGAAAGATTGTTTTAATTTAAATAGTTTTAAATATCCATAAAAAGTGTAAGAAAACCCTTTTTCTAATATTAAGTATCTAATTCCAGGTGTGAAATAAATATTTCTTTTCATGGAATAATGAGCCTTTTAGACATTTAGCTAAGACCTTTTTCACAAGTAAATTTTTTTCCTCATTGTAGAATTAATGGTTGGGGAATTTACTGTCCTTTACAAGACATGTTGAATGATAATAATAGTGTTCTCTGAGAGAGGTACAGAAATTAACAGTTTGGGATATTGTTCATGGAAGTGTAATTTTGTACAATCTTTGTGAAGAAAATTTGGCACATTGTATCAAAAATTTTAAGGTGTCTAGACCTATATTTCAAAAGTAAATGTGTAGGCATTTATGTAACTTTTTATTGTTATATTTATTTTAGTGAAGGAAGAGGTGGGAGTGTGGTGAGGGGAGGTGTTGCTATTTTACTTAGTATTTATTTATTTTTAGAGAAAAAGAAAGAGAGAGAGAGAGACATTGATGTGTGAAAGAGAAACATAGATTGATTGGTTGCCTCCTGTCCAGGGATCATCCCACAACCTGACAGGGAATAGAACCCTCAACTTTCTGGTGCAGGAGATGACACTCCAACCAACTGAGCCATGCTGGCTAGGGCATGTAGGAATTTATACTAAGAAAATTACGAGACCAGTATATATGGTGCATATAATATAAACACACACACACACACACATATATATATATATATATATATATTCCAAGTTTTGTAACCTTTAATAAATTTTCTTATATATACATAATTTATTCAAGGTTACAAAACTTGGAAGCAAATCATATATGTTGATAAATTATTTAAATAAATAAGGTGGTATATCTATAAAATACTATGCTATCAAAGAGGCGTGTGTTTTTTTTTTATTTTGCCATGGACTTTCACTATATATTTTTAACTAAAAAATTGTAAAGTAGAATATAACACAAGGTTTCACTTATATATTGCCTTATCCTGAATGTCACATAACAGAATCATAGAGTACATAACCTTTTGCATTTGTTTTTATTTTTACTTAGAATAATGCTTGTGAGATTCATTTATATTTTTGCATGCATAGGTAGTTTGTTCCCTTTATTGCTGAATAATGTTCCATTATATGGCTACAGCACAACTTGTTTATTCTCTGGATAGTGGATGGACATTTGGGTTCTTTCCAGCTTGAGGGTGTTATAAATAAAGCTGCTCTAAACAGTTATATACAGATTTTTGGGTAGGCAAGACCCCCCTTTAATAAATTCCTGGCAGGAGATTGTCTACATCATATTGTCAGCATATATGAACTTCTACTTAAAAAACAACAACGCTAAAATACTCTTCAGAGTAGCTGTACCCTTTTGCATTTCCATAAGCAATATATGAGAGTTACAGTTTACTTCTGAATGTTTTACAATGAGCGCTGATTACCTGTATCACGATCCGATAATATAATAAAACTATTTCTATTCAGGTGATGCAATAATTTTTAGGGGAATAAAAAAAACCTTTGGGGACTCATGTTGAGACCAAACCTATAAAAACCATTAATGTGTTGTCTTAATATGCAAAAATAAAATCATAGAAAGATCAACAAGTAAAACAACATCAGGGTAATATTGCTATTGCAGATTAATAATAATTTTTGCGTTAGTGATTTCTATTCACCAATAGTTAATGCCTGGGACTCCACCCACTGCTCTATCAAGGAGACACATCCAAGTGCATCTTTTTGTAGGTAATAAGAAAAAGCTCTTTCTGGGTCTGAGTCTCCACTCGGGGTTTAACGCATTTCTGGTTGCAGGACTCCTCACTTGTTCATTTCTATTTCCCTATTTCTCTTTCTTTCAGCACCAGGGAGCACAGCTAACTTCAAGAATATTTTCCTCTTACCATTTTTCTTCTTTCCTAAACTTTTATTATAAAAAAAGAACTTCACTGCATTATTGCCATCTGCTTTATCTCAAATTTTTATTAGAAATTCTATTTTTTCTTTTGTTAATCAGTCCCCACAGAAATGACTCAAAATTCCCACAGATTGGAAATGGAATTGTTATGCTCGGGCGCTATGTGCTGAAATCTGCAGTTAAATATTATTCTACATTGCCATGACTTACCAGGCTACATTTCAATTTCAGACTGAAAAGAAGAATATAAATTGTGCAGGACTGATTTGCTTTATTTTCATTACCGTATTCATTCAAGGATTGCTTTCCCCTTTGTACTGTTGTCACTAAATAATTGTTGATTTGTTTATCTTATATTTCAAGAGAAGATATGCAATGTATATTCAAAGGACTATGTCCCAATCACTTCGCCTTCATACGATTTCAGCTCTCGGATCTGTGGCTTCCTCTGTCCTTTACTAGGAGTTGCTTTGAAATCTCTCATGGTCCTTTCAAAGTGACTTTGAAAGGTCACTCTGCTCATGCCTCCTTTCTCCAAGCAGAGTGTCACTCCTAATTATTGGGGGCAATGTGGCAAGATTCATTTGTTAGAGACAGAGAAAGCCGTCACGTGTAGCCCATTTCTTGCCCTCCGATCACCAGCTAAGCTCTGGCTGTGTAAATTACTTTTACCGAGTTAGCATACTTTTTATTAGCGCTGTCCCCTTCTACTGCACAAAATGCATTTGCTAACCTATTAAGTAAAATCGCTTATAGATGTACATTTTTATGACTTTTTAAATGTTAATGTATGGCTTCCTAAATGTTAAAGTGGTAAATAGCTTCTAGGAGCTCATATGTACTAAATTTTATTTTGTAGCCCTCAGCATTTAAAGAAAGAATTCATAAGATACTTGTCAAGCTAAGATTTTTATAAACTTGCTGCTTTTAATATATGGCAGTACAAAATATTAAGGCAATTAGAAGAAAATGTCAGTGCCACATTAAGTGGTCACTGTCACGGAATAACAAGCATCCTCTCGCTAGTAGATTATGAAAGAAAAATATTATGAAGTATCAAAATTATGACTTTTGGCTACTGCTACAAACTGAGACAGTTTTTCTAGGTCATTTTACCAGATCTATGTTCTGTGTAAGGCTGTTTACAATTCTTATTTACTTAAATATGTAGTGTAGATAGATAAATACAGTGAATATTTTTTCCTAAACTTCTCTATCTCTTAGCACCGCTTATATCACTCATAACACAGGTGCATATGCATAGAATAAAAGAAATCAGAGCTCTAAGCATTTTCTTATATTAAATCCAGTGGTTGTCACCAAAGGGTTGACATTAAATTTTACTCTAGACCCTTAAAATATGGATGATTAGGTTCCAACTATTGGCATATTCTGGAGAGTTGAGGCCTAGGCATGTGTATTTTTAAAAAGTGACCCAGGTTATCCTGACATGCTTCCTACATTAAGAATCTTCCTATATTAAGAATCTATCTTCTTCTTATTAATTTATAAATAGGAAAACCAGTACCAAGAATTTTAAGGTATTTACTCAATGTTAAAGGACTAGCAAGAACTAAAACTAAAATTAAAAGTGCGTCGACTCCCCATTTTGCTCATGAGCTGAAGGACCCGCAGAGCGATCTCCAATCAAGGCTATATTAATAGGGCACCAGGAGGGTTAGCATCAGCTCTTTCCCTGCCCATGGATCTTTCCAGACAGTGATGTTAATAGATAGAACAAAATAACACTGATGTGGAACTACATCTATTAACTTGCCAGGGCTGCAGTAAAAAAAGTAGCACAGAGAGAGCGGCTGAAACAGCAGAAATGTGTTGTCTCACGGTTCTGGAAGCTAGAAACCCAAGGTCCAGGGGCTGCCAGCCCCGGCTCCTTCGGATGACCGAGGAGACCTCCTTCCGGGCCTCTGGCGGCGCCTGGGGCCTCCTCGCAGCCGCTGGTGCCCCTTGACCTGCGAGCACTGGCCTTCACCCTGCGCTCCCCGTGTGCATGTCTGTGTCCGCACAGCCCTTTTCACAGGGATGCCATGCATATTAAATTAGAGCTCGCTCTATGGCTTCGTTTAATTTGACTAAAGGCCTCATATCCGCATAAGGTCGCATTCTGAGGCCTGGGGTGACACAATTAAATCCATAACAATTGCTTATACGCAGACTAGGGAAGAATCAGCAGCTAGGCCCACCTGGGCACCCTCTCCAAACGCGGGTTAACCCATCACAGGAAGTTCAGTTATCTACTTTTATAACATCATTGTTTCTCTGAGGCCCTGACCTTAGAAAACTATACATTAGCTATTCCCCCAAAGAAGAACTATTTAAAATCTTGTAGCCACTCCTCTAATTACTGTTTATTTAATTTGCACTTAAAACTATAGTACAATTAACATATTATGGAAGTCTATCACCCGGGTAATGAGCACTCCAACTGGAGACTTTCAAGTTTTATTTATAAGAGAACTAATATGGGCTTTCCTCCCCTTATTTTGAAGTGATATTTGTATTTGTCATTTTTTTTCATAGCTCAAAATTGTTTTCCCACCATTCATAGACTGAAGTCAGGCTTTACGCCTTCTACCAATTTCACTATACCCAAAGATACCCATATATAAGGTTGAATTTTCTAACCATTTAATCAGGCTATCTTATAAATATGTTTCTATTTCCATTGCAGTGCTAAAGTGGATTTTTTATCAGTTACAAATGTGATAATTGTACCAATTCTAATTTTCTTTTTTGATCACTTATGTGGTTAGAAAAGCTGTTAGTAAGTCATGTGAGAATCATTATCTTTGATCCAAAGGAGAACCTGACCCAAATAACCACACCATTTATTTAATATTTGCATTTTATCTTTAACTTATATTATGCAATTCTCACTTTTACATTTAATGTTATGGTGAAAATAACAGGATTTCTACTGCACTCTTCTTATAAATGGAATAAATTTGAACACATAAAATGCAAGTGTTAAGCTGTTAATGGTCTCCCATGGGTTTTATTTCTTACTTGTGAATCTTCAGTGATTTCCTTGGGGTTTAGGTGAAGCAAATTTTGCAATTTATGCTTATAAGAATGACAGTTTTCCTATGATTCTCAGTAAGTCTACTCGAGATTTGTGTTCTATAAGGCAGGGAATGTTCTCAGATGAACAATAAGTTTGACCCTTCTCTGCCCGTGATTTTCATTTGATTTTTTAAATGAATTTAATTTACACTCTCAATTATAATTTTAGAGAAAATGATGCCAAAAACAAAGCTTATTTTTGTGCCTGGGAAATATGCCTGCCCCCTTTTCTTCCCACCCTTTAGCATCCAAATAACTGACTGTATTTCTTTAACTATACTGTCCTGCTGGTCTTCTGTCCTGCCTTCCATCAGTGCTGCTAGACATGTTCATATTAAAACCTACCAAAATGCATGTTCTTTAAATTAAAAATTTTACTTTTTTGACTTTTTAACTGGAGACTTCTATTCAAGTGCTTTCACATATAAATAAGAGAAGCGGTGAGAGAGTTTATAAAATTTGATAGTATAATTATTTTCATTCAGAAGAGTTCTTGTTGATGATTGAATTATGATGTTAAAAAATATTATATAAACTTCAACAATAAAAATAATGCTAAATGGATGAATTAACAATACCTATATGCAGCAAATACATAGATAAATGTCATTTTGACATCTTAAAAAGTCAAGTTATAAGCTAGCAATCAGTGAAGAAACTTTAATTAATTGTAGTGCTCATATTGGGAAGATTTCTGAATTAAAGCCATGTGTCATGTCAGTTACTTCTCTTAGGTCAGAAGTCTGCAACCTACAGTCCTCTGGTCAAATCTGATCCCAAACCCACTGTATTTATTAAAATACAGCCACACCCATTTATTTATATATTGTCCCTGTTACTTTCTTGCTGTAATGGCAGAGTTAAACTGCTACTGACACCACATGGCCTACAAAGTCTAGAATATTTACTATCTGACCTTTACAGAAAATGTTTAATGATCTCTGTCTTAGCTTAAATCCCTATCCGACTCAGAATATTGTGGGACTGTTGTTTGTATAAATGCGTAATCTGGATGAGCATATGTTACCGGATGAGTTAGAAGGCATTCTTACAGGGATACAACAAGAAACAGCTTAGTTTGTCAGCAAGAGGAGGCTGAAAACTATGTTATTTCCTATTTGACCTCAATGAAATTAAATAAGCCTTACAGTTCTCCATAGCCTTATTTCCTTGATCATGCCAGGGCAAGTAACATACAGGATGACCAGACAAACATGCGCCTCTTTTTTTTTCATTTATAGATGATGCCACAAAAGCCACACGTATCTGAAGTTGCATTATTAACATTCTTGAGGGAAGGTGCTTGTTGCAATGACTATAGTTTGTACAGGCAAAGTCAAAACAATATAAGGATTTAAAATTAGCAGATAAATCTACAGATAGAACATATGTCATACAAACCTGGGTTTGTACAATTTAAGATGAGAGAATCAACTTCCATGAAACTATATAGCCAAATGTAAAAGTTCAAGGGCAATAGTTACAACTGTGGTAGGGCACAGCTGAGTTGCTGGATGTACCTAACAACTAAAGCTAAAGAAAACAATTGCAGTTGAGGTTATGGGTTAGCACTCAGACTGACAGACAAAGAAAAACACTGAACAATTAAATACACAAAGAAAGAAATATGTAATTGTAGAGGGAGATAACATTTTCCTAGTAAATTCAAAGAAATTATCTTATTTAGTCCATGCCTCTCTTCTAAAAGAGAAATAATTAGCACCACTTTTAAATATTGAAATAATTCAATCTTGTGTTTAGACCACATATCTGGATGAGAGTTATTTTACATTTAGGTTCCCATTAAGGTTAAATTTAAAAGGTTTAAAACATTTAATAATTTTTTAATAAAAATATTGCATTCAACCACAGCACTCTCCCAACAGAGAGGAAATACTTGAATAATTCTGATTGTGCATACACACTATCGCGGTTCCTTCAGATGGCATCAAAATCATTCATACTTTTAGAAAGGAAGTGCCCCCCATTTGTATTTCCAATTTACTATCATAAAACTCAGTATGTGCCCAGTGACTATTTTATAAAACAGGATATGCTCTCACTTTACTAATAATTTTTATGTTTGCTTTGTGTTAAACAGTTGTCTTTCTTGACATAAGATTTAATTTCAGGTCAGTAGTGTAGCAATTTGGAAATTTTTCAGCTGCTTGTAATTGGTATTTAACTGCAATAGTTTAGACAAGCGTTTTTTTTAAAAGTTACACTAAGATAGAGAGTTCTTGATGTTGGTTCTACAACTCAAGCTTTTCAGGAAAAAATCCTTTGCAATTCTCTTGGTATTTCCCTCTGATACGCTATCACACAGAGTGTGTGCAGAACTACATGGTTGAAGGAACATGAGGCTATTAGTGTTACTTACACTGTAGTCCAGAGAAACCAAAGATAGTATTTTCTAGAAGACAATTGGAAATACATGTTAAAATCAGAAGTGATTGGGATTCGTTTTTATTAGGATGATAGTTGAAGATTTCCATTTCAAGAAGTTTGGTGGTGAAAGAGAGAAGAAAAGAAGTTTGAGAGGAAAACAGGCGAATGGAAACCTTTTATTGGCATAAGGAACACCAGAGCACATTTTCAGTGGAGAAAATTTTGTCTGTTAAGAACGGGGTTACTGAAATGACTCGCCAAGCAGTCAAGGCTGCCAAAGAAAACACGGAGAGATCACAAGAGTGACAAATGAGACAGGGAATAGGTTTGAATAGTATGTTCTTCAAATATAAAGAAATAGTGCCATAGACTTGTTATTTTTAAGAAAAGCCTTAATGAAAAGATGGCTATTCTGTGGGAGGTTTGACACTCCCACTCATAGAATTTTAGTCACTTATCTTCCCAATATAATTTTAAAGGCTACAGAATCTATAGATTGAATGTGTGAAGACAAGCTCTTTTTTTGGTACCAACCTACATGAAGGTAAAAAGTTAACTCTATAACTTTATTTTATATCTCTTACAGAAGGATTCTCAACTTCTTGTATTAAGATCAAAGAACATAGAGCTACCTGGTTTAGCTCAGTGGTTAAAGTGTCAGCCATTGGACTGAAGGGTCCAGAATTGGATTCCTGCAGGCTCGATCCACAGCCCCTCTCGGAAAAGCAATGGAAAAAAACATCCTTGGGTGAGCATTAAAATACACACACACACACACACACACACACACACACACATCAGCGCACATATTTCTATTAGAAGAATTTAAATGTACAAGTCTCCCAAGCTTGACCTTGAGAAGACTATATGTATATTATAACATCCAGTGGATCACATTTTTCACACACACACAAATGATCTAGAATTAAACGCTTTGTGATCTGAGTCCCATTTCTTCAGAAAGTTTCAGACAATAGTAACAGCCACCTACTGCTTTGTGCAGCAGTAAACAGGCTGATTTAGATATAGTCATTATATCAGCACACATAAAAAGAAACTATGTGCATGTAAACAAGATTGCATTACAGCTACACACTTATTTTTGCTTTGGAAATGAAACTGGTTGGCAGCCTTACCAATAAACAGTGTTCAGTGTTATCTTGGTCATCTGTTTTGAGTTTTGGAATGTTGAGTCATATGGTAATTGCATATTACATCTACATACTTCAAATGAGTTTATAATGGCTATTATCATCCAAAGGAATAGGAAAACAATTAACCATGATTAGCCTTTTTATGTGAAGAGTTACCTCCTCATTTTGGCACTCAGTTTGCAATCATTATGAAATTAGCTATGAGTTTGAATGTTTTTATTTATTTATTTTTATATTTCAATTGGGAGAGAAAATGTCCCTTCAATTTATGTATTTCTAAAAAAGTAGAAAATGCTAGCAGTGTTTATTAAAATATAAGGTCCATCACCCTAACTAGTTTTTTTTTTTTTCTTCAGAGAAAGAAACCAAAGGAAGCCTTTCTGGTGTGTCTTTTTTTTTCTCGCTTGATTTGAAACTGAGCCAACTTGAAATAACTACTATTAAATTCATTATTGCACTTTATATTCTCCCCCAAATGATTAATTATCACTGTCACAGGTCATTTTCTAAGATAAATGTTCTCTGGTAAGAGAACAAGGACATGACTTGTTAAACAAACATTGATGGTATGGTCAACATTTCAAAATATTACCCCTCTTGTAATATTGAGACATTGTATATACATGTCTTATATTCTACATGTAGTAAGAGTGTGCATTTTATCACAGAGATTCCCAAATGCTATGTAAAAAAGAAATATTTAAAATAGTGACTTTTCTTTCTATATCACAGCCAGATTCCCTTTGTTTATTGCTGGATCCCGGAGCACTCTCTGCTGTGCCTGTGAGATGTATTTGCCCTGTAAATGATGACTGGGCGTGAAATCTCAGGGGACTGCCTGGGCACCGTCTGAACTTTCCAGATATTGATTGTGCAGCCAAGGTGCGCAGTTCTAAGCAGGGGTTTCAGGTCCTTGGAGATCTAGCCTCTGCTCTGTGCCGGCCTGTATGGCTCTGAGAACCGCCAGTGGCTGTGACTGGAGTAACTTCTTAGAAGAGGGACTGCGGCTTTGGAGTTCTTTGGATGGTTGTAAATTACACAGGGCTAAAGAAATTCTCTCAGGACTTGTGTTTTGTTGAAAGAATGGTAGCAACCTCTCTTCTCCAAGTAAAGAAAGAAATGGTAGCATAGAAGTTAATTTTAAATAATTAATTTTGGTTACAGAAAAGTAAATTGTGGTTTGTGGTACGTGGCACTAAGTACTGTAAACTATGTGTGAATAGAAGCATTTCCTTACATTATATTCATTCGTGTAGTCCTATCACGCCATCCTAATTTTCCATTTGCTAACGCAGTGTTATTCCGTATTGAAGAATTTCAGAAGCACATTCCTTAAAACACTTGAAAATAAATTTCAACATAAATATTCAAAGATTAAATGTCATCATTGTTGTTTTCTGGAAGTGGGAATCTTTGGCATAATGTATTCTCAGGCAACCTTTCTTGATTTGTTAAATTATTTACTTTTCAGAGCTAAGGCAATAGATTATTCCTTCATTGTGGTTCCATTAGAAACAACAACAACAACAATGACTTCCTCAACATTTATAAATAAGCAAATATATAAATTTATGAAAAACAAACAATTGGCCATATTTTACATTTTATATGAGAATTATACATTAGGATATATTTGACTTCTAACTGCTTTGTATTATAAGGGTTTTTTGTATTTTGTTTTTTAAAATATGTTTCTATTGATTTTAGAGAGAGAGGAAGGGAGAGGAATAGAGAGACAGAAACATAAATGAGAGAGAAACATTGATGAAACATCCACTGGCTGCTTCCTGCTTGTCCCCTACTGAGGATCAACCCCCAGCCGAGGCATGTGCCTGGCCGGGAATCAAACCGATGACCCCTTGGTTCATAGGTCAATACTCAACCACTGACCCACACCAGCTGGACTGCTTTATTTTCTTCAAATCTCTCACAGATAGCTTCCTTATAGGGAAGGCCTCTTCCAATAGAGCTTCTCATAGGTTAGAGCTGTTTAATATTTTAAAACAAACCTCTGCCCTCTTTAATATGTACCTCTATTTCTTAAAGGTCAATTGAGTTGAAATTTATAAACCATAAAATACAAAGTATCAATATACATTTAATTAATTTTACTAAATTAATATAATTATGCAGCCATCGCTGTAATCCAGTTTTAGAACATTTTCATAACCCAAAAAGTGTTCCCTCATAAGTGTTTGTAGTTCACCTCAATCCATACTTTCATCCTTAAGAAAACATTACAGTAATATTTTTCTGCCTCTCCAAACTTTCTTTCACTGGATCTTTCCTATAAAGGGAGTAATACACTATGTAGTCTTCTGGGTGTGGCTCATTTCACTTAGCATGGTGCTTTTAAGGTTCATCTATGTTGTAGCATGTGGTAGGCCAAATAATTGCCTCCCAAAGAAATATATATGCTAATCCCTAGAACCTGTGATTATTTTGTTACATAAGAAAGAATTAAGGGAGCATATGGAATTAAGTTTACTAATCAGATGTCCTTGAAATAGACTATATTGGGTTTTCCAATCACAAGCATCCTTAAATGTGGACAAGGGAGACAGAAGAGTCAGAGCGGTGAGATGTGGAAAAAGATTTCACTGGTGAGAAGTCGGTTAATAATTTTATTAAAGATCTCTGGTATGTAATGATGATTGGTTTCTCTCTGTTTTGAAGATTCTCTCTTTTTGCCTTTGGATTTTGAAAGTTGATGTAATGTATTTCTGTGTGGATTTCTTTTATGTTTATTGTGGAGTTCATTGAGCGCCTTGGGAGCTTATACAAATTTGGGAAGTTTTCAGTCATTATTTCTTCAAAGGCTTTCTCTGACCCTTTTTCTCTCACTTCTCTTTTGAGACCCCCATGATTCATATATTGGTATACTTGATGATATGCCAAAGATTCTTTAAGGCTATGTTTGCTTTTCTTTAATCTGTTTTCTTTCTGTTCCTCCATTTGATCATTTCTATTGTCCTAATTTCAAGTTTCCTGATTTTTTCTTCTGCCTACTCAAATCTGCCTTTAATTCCTCTAATACATTTTTTATTTCAGTTATTGCACATTTTAATTTCAGAATTTTTATTTTTGTTGTCTTTTTAGGTTTTTTATCTCTACTGCTATTTTCATTTTGCTCACACATCATTTTCTTGACTCTCTCTACCTCTTCCTTTAAGTTCTTTGAGTATCTTCAAAACGGTTGACTTAAAATCTCTAAAATATCTGTCATTAGGTCTTTTTCAGGAATAGTTTCTGTTGATTTTTTTCCTTCTGTTGTATTGCATACCTTGTAATATTTTGTTGAAAATGCCTCATTTGAATCTAATGATGGGATAAATCTGGGAATCAAACACTTCACTTCCCCAGGGTTGGCTGTTTTTTTGTTACTGTTTTTGTTTCTTGCTTTGTGGATTTTATTGCTATAGGCTGTCTCTCTGCTGAGAATCAGCCTGAGATGTTAACTTAAGTTCTCAGGTCTTTTATGAGCTTTCTGCTCTGGGCATCCACAGTCACTTATTAATTTTTTCCATATGTGCAGCTATTCTTGGATGTCCAAGTTTTTGATGTCTTGCTCCCAAAATAGGAAAAAGGTAAAAAAAAAAAAAAAAAAAAAAAAGGAGGTAATGAAGGGCATCAACCCCTTAAATCTATCTCCTGGAAGTCACTTAAATCTCGAGTGGAGGGGGCTTACAACAACAAAGGGAGGTTTAATAACAATGGCTGCTCGCCTCTTTGTCTGTACCTCTGTGATCAGAAGCAGCAATCAGAGATCAGAGCACAGATTCCCAATATTTGGAGGACAAATTCCTTTTCTTCCTACTTTAGCTCCTGCAAGTTCCTCTAAGAACATGTGCACAGCTACCTGTCTCATTGCTGGGAGTGGGGCATGGGTACCTGCTACTGTGCTAAGACCTGAAATTGATGGAAATTAATTACAATTTACTTCCCAATTCTTGCCCTGGAAGTTGCAAGCCTTCAACAGACTCTAGAGTTCTAAGGTAGTTACACAGGTTTCTGCCAGTGCAATTGTCTAGGTGGGGAGACAGATTCCTGGTCTTCCCACTCTGCCATCTTCCCAGAATCCTCTCATTTTGATTTAATCAGCATTTCCCTAAAGACTAATGATGTGGAGAGAAATTTCACGTGCTTATTAGCCATTTATATATCTTCTTTGCTGAAATGTCTTTTCAAACCTTTTGCCTATTTTTAAATAGGTTATTTTTTTATTATAAACCTTGTCTTTTATATACTCTACATGCAAGCCTCTTTTAGATATATGATTTACAATTTTTTTCCTACTGTGTGGCTTATGTTTTTATTTTCTTATTGGTGTTTTTTTAAGCACAAGCATTTTAGATTTTTATGAACTCAAATTTGTCAATAATTTGTTTGTTTGTTTGTTTCTTGTATCATGCTTTTGATATTATATCTCATTGCCTAAAACAGTCAAGAAGATTTTCTCCATTGTACTTACCTTTGTAAACTCCTTTGTAATCTTTTAAACTCTTACATTTAGGTGTATAATCTTCTTTTAGTTAATATCTGTGTATGTTGTATGAATTAAAGGCTAAAATTCTTTTGTGTTTGTGTTTTGTTTTGTTCTATTTTGTTTGCATAAGGATATTCAGTTCTTTCAATATCATTTGTTGAAAGTCTACACATTTTCAATAAATTGCCTTGGAAACTTTGTGAAAAAGTAATTGAACAACAATGTAAAAATGTATTACTTTTGTTCCATTGATCTATAATTATCTGAAAAGATAATTGAGCAATTTACCTTATAATCATAAATGTGGATGTATAGTAATTTTTGAAATCAGATATGTAAGTCCTCAAAATCAATTTCTATTTTTCAAAATATTTTTGGTCTTCTAGTCCTTTATATTTCCAAATAAACTTTAGGGTCAGTCTATCAATTTTTTTAAATATCTTTATTGATTTCAGAGAGAGGAAGGGAGAGGGAGAGAGAGATAGAAACATCCACGATGAGAGAGTCATTGACAGGCTGCCTCCTGCAAGCCCCCGACTAGGGACAGAACCCTCAACCCAGGCATGTGCCCTGACTGGGAATGGAACCAGGATCTCCTGGATCCTAGGTTGACTCTCAACCACTGAGCCAAGCCTGGTGGGACAGTATCATGCATTCTTTAAATATTTATCAAAAACACTAGAGAAGCCATCTAAGCCTAGATTTACCTGTACACAAATGTTTATAGCAGCTCTATTGATAATCACCCCAAACAGAAAACAACTTAGATATCCTTCATTGAGTGAAATAATAAACAAATACAGTCCCTCCATAAAGTGTGATCTACCCAGCAAGAATAAGTAGCATACTATTGATATGCACAAAACTTGGATGACTCTCAAAGGCATTATACTCAGTGAAAGAAGCCAATCTTTTTATTATAATTGAATTTATTGAGGTGACCTTGGTTAATAAAATTATATAGTTTCAGGTGTAAAATTCAATAACACATCCTGTGTATATTGTATTGTGTGTTCACCACCGAAAGCCAAGGCTCCTTCTGTCACCATTTATCCCCCTTTACCTTATTCTACCTCCCCCCCCCTTTCCCTCTGGGAATCACCACACTGTTGTCTGGGCCTATGAGTTTATTTATTTATTTTTTGCTTAATCCCTTCATCTTTTACACCCAGCCCCCCATATCCCCTCCCCTCTAACAGCTGTCATTCTGGTCTCTGTATCTATGAGACTGTTCCTATTTTGTTTGTTAGCTCATTAATCGCTAAGTCTAGCTAAAGGCTTTTCAGTTTTGTGGATCTTTTCAAAGAACAAGTTTTTGGTTTCAAGAATTTTATTACTTTGCTGTTTTCCTATTCAGTGATTTCTGCTCTAATCTTTACCATTTCCTTTATTCTGTTTGCTGGGGGTTTAATTTGCTCTTTTTCTAGTTTCTTAAAGTGGAAACTTAGGTGACTGATATGAGATTTGTACACTCTCATATAAATGTTTAAAGGTGGAAATTTCCTTCTAAGCACTTATTTAACTGCTTCTCATAACTTTGGACATGTTGCATTTTAATTTTAATTCAGTTAAAACTATTTCCTAGCTCTGGCAGGTGTGGCTCAGTGGTTGCCAAAAGGTTGCCTGTTTGATTCCAGGTCAGGGCACATTCCCAGGTTTCAGGCTTGATCCCCAGTAGGAAGCATGCAGCAGGCAGCCCATTGATGTTCCCATCTCACAGTGATGTTCCTCCTGTCTCCCTTCCTCTCTCTAAAATCAATAAAAACATATTTTAAAAATGTATACTTCCTAATTTCCTTACTGAGTTTTTCTTTGACTAAGTGTTATTTAGAAGTATTTTGCATAGTTTCCAAATATTTGGTGACTCCTTAGACTTATTTGTGTTTGGTCTCTAAGTTAATTTTATTGTAGGTAGAGATAATGTTTTACATGACTTCAGTAATTTTAAATATATTGAGACTGGTTTTGTGATCTAGCATGTGGTCAATCCTGGAGAATATTGCATGTGTTCTTAAAAAGGAGGATTCTAGAGTCATTGCATGGAGTCAGCTCAGGCTTCTTGATCATGTTATTCAAGCCTTCTAAATTCCTGCTGATTTTCTATTAATTTTATCAATAATTGAGAATGGATGTTAAACTTTCCAACTCTTACTGTTGAATTGTCTATATTGCTTTTCAATTCTTTTGAGTTTTTGTTTGTCTTCGGACTCTGTTTTTAGGTACATGGATCTTTATCATTGTGATATTTTCTTTATGTATTGACTCTTTGTCACTAACGATACTTCTTGTTTTAAACTCTGTGTTGTCTCTTCTTAAACATAATCACTCCAGCTCTCTATGATTATCATTCTCATGGTATATCTTTTCCAACCTTTCACTTTCAGCCTATTATCTTTGAATATGAGGAGTATTACTTGTAGATAGCATCCAGAAAATATATTTGGGTTTCACTTTATATTTAGTTTAATAATCTGTATTTTTTAATTGGTATGTTTAGAACTTTCACATAAGATCATTATTAATATTGTTGGTATTATATCTGCTATAGTCCTATTTGGTTTTATAGTCTACTCTCATCTTATACTCTTCTGTTTCTCTATAATGGTCTTTTTTTGTGTTAAATCAACATTGTTAGTGTGCAATTTTAAATTTTCTGCTGGAATTTTTACTATACTTTTGCTTTTTAAAGTTGCTCTAGAAATTATAACATACATTTTCATTTATTACCATCTATTTTAGATTCATACCAACTAAATTCTGGTAATATATATAAAACTTTTTTCCAATGTAACTCCACTCTCATCCCCCCCTTCTTTATGCTATTGTCTTATATGTTACCTATAAATGTGTTTTTTTAAAAAACAATAGTACAGTGCTGCAGTCATCACTTTACATAATTCTATTTGATTTTAAAAAGTTAATAGAAGAAATTTAAAAACATATTTATAAAGTTGTTAATGTGGCCTTTCTCTGTCTCGACTGAGGCAGCCAACCTGCTCTTGCCCCATGCTGGTGTTGGAGGACCCTCCCTGCTTCAGGTTTGCCGACAGCATGGATCAAGATAAGTTAGCCTGACTTCGGGCTCAGGTCCGGATAGGGGCAAGGGTACAGCTCGCAGAAAGAAGAAGGTGGTACAAAGAACAGCTACAGCTGATGACAAAAAACTTCAGAGTTCTCTAAAACAATTGGCTGTGAATAATATGGCTGGTGTTGAAGAGGTAAACATGATTAAAGATGATGGGACAGTTGTTCATCTCAACAATCCCAAAGTATAGCCTCACTTTCTGCTAACACCTTTGCAATTACCAGTCATGCAGGAGCCAAACCAATCACCGAAATGCTCCCTGAAATACTGAGTGAGCTTGGTGCTGACAGCTCAACGATTTTTAGGAAGTTAGCCGAACAGTTCCCTCGGCAAGTGTTGGACAACAAAGCACCAAAACCAGAAGACATTGAAGAGGAAGACGATGATGTTCCAACTCTTGTAGAAAATTTTGATGAGGCATCAAAGAAGGAAGCTAACTAAAATCTTTTCTGGTTTTTGGAAGCTGGCATGGACTAGATTTAACAAATCAGCTATGTGGTTCCAACACAGAGAACTTCAACTGTTACTAGTTCTGTAATATAAATATTTTGTATATTAATAATGTCGTTTGTTCAGCATTTTGTGGTCATTTGATTTTGCATTTTGTGCTCCCTCCCATGGTCTATTCTTTTGGCCAAAATACGAAGTATTGGTGCAATTTGGGGGTGTTTTGATTTTTTAATTTATTTTATATCTTTGGCTTTTTGTTTGGGGTATTTTCGGTGTGTGTATGTTTATGTATGCGTGTGGGTATGTGTGTATACAGTGGAGAGCAAATTGGAAAACAATTCTATTTTTCTTCCTCTGTTCCCCAGTAGAAATAAAACAAATCTTTACATTTGTTAAAAAAAAAAAAAATTGTTAATATTAGTCCATATATCAGAATCTCTGATGTTACTTACTTCCTCCTGTTCATTTGAATGGAAGATTAGTTTTCTTTCCTTTCAGCCTGAAGGACTCCATTAGCCATTAGTGCTTCCTGTAAGGTGAATCTGCTAGTCACAAATTTAGTATTTGCTTATCAGAGCATATCTTTATTTTGCCAGTATTTTGAAGAATGCTTATGTTGGATCTGGGATTGTTGGGCTTTCTTATAGTTTTCTGTTTGTTCTATAAGTGGTATTTTCCTGCATTCTCTTATTTACTGTCTCTATTAAAGTCAGCTCTTAACATTTTGATGCTTCACCTTAACTCTATGAGTTGCTTCTCTTCCTGCGTTCAAGATTTGTTGTTTGGTCGGCTTTTCATAGTTTGTCCAGGTGTGAATCTATTTGTATTTATTCTACTTAGGCTTGTTGAGTTATTTGGATCTGTATGAATGTTTTTTTTTATCAACTTTGAGGAAGTTTAACCATTACTTTAATAGTATTGTTTGGTCTCATATACTCTTTTTTGTTGTTGTTCTTCAAATAGATAATTAATATTATTAATATTGAATTTTTTCTAGTTGTCTGATTATTTTTCATTTTTGAATCTGCAATTGAGACCCTGTAGAATGTTTTTTCTTCATTTTTACCCAGGATTTCTTTTAAAATATGTATATATATAACTATTGAGTATCTTTATTGTCAGCTATTATTCTCATAATTGTGTTTAGTTCTTTAAATATTTTAGTTCTTTAAAAATATTTATATTAACTGTTTTGTCATTTTTATCTGTTAAAGCTAACATCTGTGACATTTACCATTTTTTTATTGCTTTTTGGTGCCTCCTGAGGCCAGGCTGCCCTTTCATGTTTCTTTCAATTTTCATTGTGTTTTGTTTGTTTATTTGTTTTGCTAAAAACTGAACATTTCAGATGGTATAGTAACTATGGATTATGTAATTTCCCATGAAAATTTTTGGTTTTTTCACATTTTTGTTCATTTGTTTAGTAATTTTCCTGGGCCAGACCTGTAAAATCTATCTACCCTGGGTTTGGGGCCCAAGAGGAATTAATAATTCGGCTTTGGTTTTATACTTCCATGAGATAATGTTTGACAGAAGGCCAACAGAACATAATTCGACCCTTTTTTGCTTAGAAAGTTCCAATTAAAATATTTTGTATTGTACCAACTCAGTTTTTAGTGTGGTTTAATGGCATAGATTACCTGAAACAGAAATAGTTTAAAAATTCATAGCATTCATAGAATGTCCTGTGCCCTTGTTGTTAAAAAAATAATTGTGGAGAATAGGATATAATCAACACATCTCTGAGTATAAAAGTTACATTTTTTTAAATGAAACAAATGTGCAAATGCACACATACACATACAAACATATGAAAGTACTGAGCAACATATATCTTATAAGTAAGGAAAACCAACATATATAGGAAAAAACACTATATTGCCAATATAACTGAGGCCTACAGCAAATATTTAAAACATATTTAAATGCTATTATTTAATAAATTAATGAAATAGGCGTGAAAGTCGAGTTTATATCATTTTGTTGGCTGTTAACACAGCTTTAAGATGTTTAACACTGTTGACGGAGTTAACTTTGATAGTGTCTCATGGGAAATAAGCTGCTCAGTATGTCTGCCCTCAGATTTCCTCCTACCCTTCCCCACCATTGTGTTGTATTCAAAGTTGTCTGAATCCTAAAGGCCGAATTTCCGGGGCTCCTATACTAACTGGTTTCTGGTTGAGCATGGTTATGGGAGGGTTTGGCAGAGGTTTAGAGGGTGGAAGAAGTAGGAAGCCAACTTATTCCCCCCCTTCCTCTTCCTTGCTGGGCAAGGGTGCTGTGTGCTCTGTGAACACCGTGTACTTCTTAACTACTTCACAGGGGTGTTTAGGAGATTGGTGATTTCATCCTGGCCAACATTCTACAGTTCCAAAGATGAAGAAGGAAGCTTTGAAATAAGATTGATGCTAATTCTAATTCTTGCAACATGCTATGCTTGACGTGCTCCACGGGCCCACACAGCTGACTTATTGGAGCCCTACTACTTCTGCTCCAGTGGCAAGGAAAGAACTCCTCACAAGTTTGATTATTTTTGCAAAATTTTAGAAATGACAATACATAATAAAATGTAATTTAAACATAATATGTCTCCTTGTAGTTAAAACATATTTCTTTCAACCACAGTGAATATATTAGAAAAAAACTACAGTAATGTATTTTTAACAAACCCACCATACTTTCCCAAAATCTATTCTGCTCTTTTGGGAATGCTCTAAAATCAATAGACACTCTCTTTTTCTTCCCTTCTATACTTTTGTAGTATTAACAGTATGAAATAGCCAACTATATCCCAAAACAACTATTTAAAAAATCACACAAAAACCCCAAGGAATTTCCCAAAGACTTTGTTTTCATTCACCAGTTTGAAATTGTTTTCTTTACACATGGTTAAGTATTTAATGTGTTGCTGGTATATAAGAATCATCTTTGTGTTAATTATCTAATTACAGACTATCTTCCATATTTCCCCACACTAAATGATACTTTATTTGACCAATTAAAAATTTAAACTGTTCAGCACTAGATGGTTGATGAGGCTGATTGTTCAATTTAACATTGTTTTATTTCACAAATCAACTATTTAATTTGAGGATATCAGGTATCATAACTGAGAATGTAAACATATCTAATTCAGTTTTCGTTCTGCCATTAGGTGTTCAAAGGAAATCAAGAAATAATATAGTTTATTTCGAAGTCTGTCACAAGTTCTTTTTAATGGCTTTCATGAAGTATTGCTTCAATTCTGTTTCCAAAAAGCAATAAAGCAGAAGTTGTTTTTACAAAGCAGATAGAAAATTGATTCACTGATGTTGGGCATTTTCCAAGTGTAATGCAATATTTCCAAACTGTTACATATGTAATAATGGCTTTGGTGTTTAAGTAAGCATTTCATTAAATTGGTTGATTTTAGCTCTAAGGCTAGGGTTAGCATCACTAAAAAAGTGGTGAGAAAAATTAGTTATATAATTTTGTATTAAAAAGTCACCATTTATGTGTATGTGAATCTATCAGTATAAGGGATAGGCTGAAGTGTTATGCCTCATTAATTTTTATTTCACACATGGAGAGTTTATGTAAGGACTTTTTCTTACAAAACTGTTATAGTAGTAACAATGATTTGTGCATATCACTTTCAATTATCCATGAGAAGAAATGATCATAAATCAGGAGGTTGTTCCCCCTCATTTTTCATATTAAACCATATTTACTTGTATTAAAATCTTACTCTTTCTAAAATTGTTCTTAGCATTTATTGATCTATTTCTAAATCAAATAACACAAAGCAAAAGATTTCTCACTTGTTACTTTTATTTCTTCCCAATTCTCTAGAATAAGTGTAACTCACATTTTTTTTCTATCAATAGTGATAAGAAATCACACATTATAATTAATGATTAAAATTCTATTATTTTAATATTTCCATCAACTACCTTCATACTAAAAGGCATGGCAGTTATCTTTGAACACTGATAGGACTGGATTGGCTTTTCAGAAATAGAGAGGTTATTAGGTAGGAATTTTGATATTAAACTTTCTAAATGTAGGAAAAACAAAAATTAAAAATGGTGCTTAGATTAGAAAAAATATTATAAACATTTAATTACAATTTTATGGCCTGTAAGATAAAAACTCTTTTTCCCTTAAATCACAGTTATAACTCCGTAGTAAGTTGCTTAGAACTAAAACAGTAACATGATAAGCGTAGGCACTCCATTCAAATTCTGTTCAACTTTGTGTCGTGTGGTTAAGCCTAACCAGGAATGTGTTGCTATTAAGATTTTGTTGTGCTGTGCAGGTATAAATACCAAGCACGTTTTTTGTTTTGTTTTATTTTTTAGAAAAATAAAGGTGTATCTGTTCCCCAACAGGAGTGACCTTGCTTCTTTTTAAATGGGGATTGCAAGCCTTATCCACCGAGGTTAGCCCCTTTTTGAGTGCATTGAATCTACCAAGCTTAGAAGGGAAAGAAGCTTACTTAAGAAGTTCTGTCTCGTTCATTGTTTTCTTAGAGCACTGGTTTATTCTTTATTTGTGCTACTACTCCTTACCTTAACCCACTCAAACAGCAGGGCATGGGAACTATGATACCAAGGGAATAGATATTATAAAAATCAAGGTTAAAAAATATAAGTGTGTACATTGCTTATAAAATCTTACCTCATGCTGAGCTCAATTAAGAGAAAAGCAAATTAAGGTGCAGCAAATGAAAAGGTATCTTACCTCAAGCATGAGCTTTTCAGTTTAAGTAATAAAGCCAGAGAGGTAGCATCCTCAGAGCCCAAACAGATTTTGGCAACCTTTTAAAAAGTTGTAATACTTATTTTGTTATTTGATTTCAATAAATCTAAACCCCCTTTCTAGTGCAAAGCCACCTCTACACAAATTTTTACATATGTTAATAATTATCATCCATGAGATAACTGACATATTTATTTCTGAAATTAGAGTAAGTCAAATGCCATTTAGAAGATTTCTTAATCTCTATTTTCCACATATTTATGACAGAGACTCATCCTGGTTTTGCTTCCAAAGCTGGACCTGGAAGATTGCCAGCACTGAGGTCAGCTACGAGCACAGGCTGAGCTTGGCTTTGTCTGCGCCTCCAACTGAATGGACACCCTGCCAAAAAGGCCTCAAGTGTGGCATGCTCTGATTAGACTCCAAGCACGGATTCTCTTCACATATTTGAGAAATTTTAGCACAATTGTCCACACTTGTAGATATTTGAAACCTTCATTGTACAATTGTTTATTTTTTACTTTTTGCAGAATTTTCTTCATCTTTCTTTTTCCCATGGGGAATTTATTTACTCATATGCATATGTGCATTGAAAAGATAATCTAAACGATAAGGCATGCAGTTGAGCTCAAAGAATCATGGAGGAAATTGAAAGAGTTCATAAGCTCTTCAGACAAAGCAGATCAAGTAGACTTGCCAAATTAATTATTTTAAAGAATGTGGTTTTTTTCTACATAAAATCCATTTCTCACTAATTCAGAGGGTATTTTTTTAAGATTATGACTCCAAAATACGAGGAGTTGGTCACGTATTAAATAATAAACCTCCTTTCTTCAATTGCATTAAATTCAGATTAGCACCCTTTTGTCTGGCACCTACTGCATGATAGATGCTGGTATTATGAAGACAAATTAGCTAAGGTCACAACTATGAAGAAGGCAACAGTCTTGCTGGGGGACAAAATGTAAATAAGTAAATTATAGCCAGTTCTTTACACGGCATGTTATAAAACATTATTCACTAATGTTATGACAGTGCTTGATCCAATCAAAGTAGGAATGAGTTTAAAAATAAGTCCAACAGGGAAGAAGGTTCTTGGATGGTGGTTCAGCAGGAAACACCAGGACAATAGTTATCTAGACAATAATTACGTTGGAAAAGAGAAAAAAACAAAAACAAATGTTCCTTAGAGGAGGAAAAAAAGGAAGAATCCAGTTTTGCTACAATACATTATTAAAATATCATGTTTTCAACCAAATTTATGAGGTGCACAAAGAAAACAGAAAGTGTGACCCGGAGACAGAAAATAAATCATTAATAGAAACTGTCTCTGAGGGGTCCCAGAGATTGGATTTAGTATAAAAAGATGACAAAGCTGCTCTTGTGAATATGTTAAAAACAAAAACAAAAACATGAAGTTAACACATTTAAAGAATTAAAAGAAAATATGATGGTATCGATTCTAGAAATTAAGAATCTAAATAAACATTTTAGAAAATACTAAAAAGAGGCAAATGTAAAATATAAAGTTGAAAAGTTCAATAAATAAGATAAAAGATAACTGCAGGAAGTAAATGACAGATTTGAGAAAGCAGAAGAAATAATCGGTGAACCTACTAATACATTAATATAAATTATACAAACTGAAGAAATGAGAGAAAATGTATAATACAAGAAAAATGAAACCTTCAAGAAAACGTATTTCATAACTAGAAGCAACCTAAGTGTTCGTCATCTCGTGAATAAATGAAACCATGTTTTATATCCATGCAAAAAATTCCATTTAGCAATCAATGAAGCATTGAAACATATTTTGTCATGAATAAACTTGAAAATCATTAAGCAATACGAGCCAGATTTAATTAACATAAAATTTTCAGCAGTAAGAACATTTATTGGAGCTCTTCCTGGGATGAGTGTTTTCAAGGCATTCAGAATGGTCAGAGTTTGACATACTGATGGAGGCTGTCTTAGCATATAGCCTCTAGCAAAACTAGGTTGTCCCAAACCCTTGGCGGTAGAATTGTTTACCTTTATGCCAAGAAGTTTGGGAAAGCACCAGGATCTGCATGTGGCCTGTGCCCAGGCCGACTTCAAGAAGTTCCTGCCGTGAGAAATAAAGTTCTAATGAGGTTGTCTAAAATGAAAGAACATGTCAGCTGTCAGCAGGGCCTAGAGTGGATCCATGTGTGCTAAATACGTCCATGACAGGATCAAGCATGCTGTCCTTACTGAGGAGCAGAAAATCATTGGAAGAGTTGAAGGCACAAGCACAGAGTGAGAAAGCTAAGTGAAGCTTTTTTGAATAATAAAAACAATTAAAAAGCTTTTTAAAAATCTATGGGAGACAAAATACAGATCAGAGCTTGCATGGAGCTGGGGTTTTGAGAGAGGAATGGCTGCAGATGTGAATGATTAGGCATTTTAGGATAATGGAAATTTTGTAAAGCCAGATGCTGTACTGAATTTTTGCATAATTCTATGAATTTACACTACAATTTTATGACATGTAAATTATCCTAGATGAATCTTCAGAAAAATGTAAGTACAACCACATAGGACAACATATGGTCTTGATTCAAAAAAGATTAACAAATTTATAATTATTTTTGATTCAGTAATTGGTGGAGTGCGATTAAGTTAGCTGGTAGAGCTATCTTCTGGTTAATGTCAATAATGAATGGATCTTTGACATCTAAATAGTGGATCTTGTCTTTTTGTCTAAACCTCTTCAGTAAATCCTTACTGAATGTGTGTAGAGTTACAAAAGTTAGCCAGCCCCGGGAGCCTGAATGATTGGGCACATACACTCCTATGTTCCAGCCTCATAGCAAAATACTTTGGGTGCTTTCTCTCCAGTCACACTAGACTTTTTAATTCAGGAGAAATATCGAATGCTTTCCCTACTCAGTGATCACATGATTACTGTTTTGCTATCTCCATGCTAACTCCAATTATATTTCAGTTGTCTTCTTAAATGTCTCTAACTCAGAGAGGTGATCTCTGGCTCATTCTGGAACTCACCGATCTGAAGTGCACCCTCTCTGTTACTGTGTCAGTTGCATGTGTCCTGTGTCTAATAGTACTCTCTAGTCTTCTTCCATATTATTATCACAATTAATTATTTTATATTTTTGCATGTTTTATTTCTTCTCTCTCAAGACTCTAAGTTTCACAAGTGTAGGTGCCCTGTTTCTTTAGATCGGTGGTTTTCAAATCATGACCTTTTAGAGCCTAGGTGTCACCAAGATCTTTTCATGAGATACATATGTCAGTGCTAATATCATAAAATAACTTAGATGTTATTTGCCTTTTCATTGTGTCGATACTTGCATTGATGGGGCAAAGCAATAGTGTGTAGAGTGGCTGGTTCTTTAGTATGAATCAAGCAAACTCTACTATTAAACATTATATTCCTCACCACTTCTCACATGCAGAGAAAAATTGCCACATTCACTTAATAATGCCCTTTGTACAGCAAAGACTTATTAGTTTTATTAAATTTTATCTGTTTACTATTCTGTTTATAAAATGCGAAGTACATAGAAAGCACTCTGCTGTATGCTGAAATATGGTGGTTTTCAGTTTATGGCTGCTCTAGCCACTTTTTAAGTAAAATAGCATTTTTGCCTGAAAGGGTAACCATCAGGCAGATTATGGTTATTCATACAGAGATATTGGGAAGACATATTCTAAAAAATTAATGAAGTGAGACAAACCCAGAAAAAAACAAATAATAGTAATTGCTGCCAGTAATACTATTTGAGCTTTCAAGTAAAAATTAAATTTTAAAATTATCTACCATTACTTTTAGTTTGACAGCTTCCCAATTACTAAAGGAACTATAATATGATTGTTAGCATTATTAATGAATGTAATATTGATAGTGTATTTTAAAAGTTAGTATTTGGAAGATCTACATGGGGGGGAAAGTAACTATTCAGAGTGCAATACAGCTCAATGGATTTTAATATGATAGGACAAAAAGTTCATTGGTATGGCATCAGGTTTCAAATTATAACTATCCATTAAAAATTTGCTAGTTGTCAAGTTTGGGGGTAGAATCAGAGCTAAAGCAGTGCTGAGAGACAAACTTGAAGCACTAATTGCAGACATTACAAAACATAAAATGTCTCAAATTAGTAATCTAATTTTCTACTTCAGGATCCTAGACAAATAAAAACCCCAATATAAACCCAAAGCAAGTAGAAGGAATAATAAGAGCAGAAATCAATGAAATTAAAAATAGACAAACTATAAAAAAATCAATAGAGCAAAGAGCTGGTTCTTCAAAAACATTCAATAAAATCAACAAACCTCCACTGAGACTGACAAAAAAAAAAAAATAGAAAAGACACAAAATATCAACATCAGCAATAAAACAAATGATATAACTACAAACTTTGCAGACACCATAAAGATAATAAGATGATACTACAAAAAGAAAAAGAAAAAAATCCTCTACATCCATAAATTTGAAAGCTAAGATGAAACTGACCAATTCTTCAAAAACAAAAAAACTCCACAACTCGCTCAGTGTAGAAGAGATAACTTTAATAATTCTTTAATGATTGGGATATTGATTTAATGATTTAAAACTTTCAAAATAAAAGTTTCCAGGCTCAGATGGTTGCTTAGAGATTTCTGCAAAACAATGAAAGAAGAGTTAACACTTATCTACACAATCTCTAATTGAAAACAAAAGAGGAAGGGACATTTGTAAATTTATTATATAAAACCACTATTACCCTGATACCAGAATCAGAAAAATGCAGTACAAAAACAAAAACAAAAACAAACAAAACTACTAACCAATATCATTTAAGGATAGCGACACAAAAATCTTAAACTAAATATTTGCAAATATAATTCAGGAATATACAAAAAATTATATACACAATGATCAGGGGTAGTTTATGCCAAGGATGCAAGGATGGTTCGATGTTAAAAACACACACCAATCAATGTAAGCCATCACAGAATAGATTAAGTTTTAAGAAATAAGAGCACATCATTATTATATTATACAATATTGATACTGAGCCCAGTTGCAGCTGCCTGCCACTGGAAAGCCAATAATCAAGAGACAAGAGTTGGTGAAAGGAGAGCAGGTTTCTTGAACACTAATGTTGCAAAGACCATCTTAACAATTGAAAGCATCCAGGGAGGGGAAAGAGGAAAAAAAACAGAACAAAGAAATCAGAAAGAGAGGGTCTGAGCATTCTCCATTGAAGGGACTACATGCAAGTTAGCACAGCCTGTTCAGATAACTGGTTAAGCAATGGTCTCATCTGGTTATCCTATATTTTATGGTTGCAAGCCAGCAAATCTCCCAGAGGAGGAAAGTCTGGAGGTTGGCGTGTGCTTCTTTTGAAGTTAGTTCCTGGAATTTTTAAACAAGCAGGCTGTTTATCTGCAGTTATATGTTAGTTAACAGGTCATCATCTACAGACACAATTTTAGAAAGGTGGTGGTGGGAGGTTACAATATAATTACAACTGACACACACAAAAAACATTTAATAAAGTTCAAAACCTTTTCATGATTAAAAAAATTGTCCAAAACATAGAATAAAGTATGATAAACAAAAAAGACCATTAAAAAAAAATCTATAGCTAACATTATACTTAATGGTGAAAGACAATGTTTTCTTTCTATAATCAGGAACAAGGCAAGGATGTCCACATGACCACTCTGATTAAGCATTGTGCTAGAAAGCTGAGCTAGTACAATAAAGCAAAAAAGGAAAATGAAATACATACCAGTCAAACAGAAAAAAATAAAACTTTCCCTATGACATGATTATTGATATAGACATCTAAAGAATCTAGAAAAAAACTTGAAGAATTAATAAGTGAATTCACCAAGTTCACAAATACACAAGATAAACATACAAAAGTTGGTTGTATTTTTATAGTCTAATAACATTTTAAATATATATGATGTCTATAAGAATCATTTTAAAAAGTAAAATACTTAGGTGTAAATCTAACAAAACATGATAGGAATTATATGCTGAAAAATAATAAAATACTGATGAAAGAAATTATGGAAAGTCTAAGTAAGCAGAGAGATATACCGTGTTTATGAGTTGAAAACCAACAAAAATAGTAGCAATGTTAATTCTACTAAATATGATATACAGAATTACAATGTCCATCAAAATTCCAACAAGAGGTTTTTGTTTGTTTGTATTTTATATAGAGACAAGATAATTTGAAAATTTATATGGAAAGTCAAAGTAACTAAAATGGCTAAAACAATTTTGAAAAATAATAAAATGAGAAGTATTGGTGAAGGGATATAATACTGCATAGCACTGGTAGAAGAAAAGACACCTGAATCAATGCAACAGAATAGAGGACCAAGAAAGGAGCCCGCACAAACACTCAAGTGATGTTTTACAAAGCTGTGAAAGCAACTCGTTGAAGGAAAGGCAGCCTTTCCAACAACAAATGGTCCTGGAGAAACTGGACATTTATGAACTGAAAACATGAACATCAACTTAAATCTTGTCTTTCATACAGAAAAAAAAAATTAACAATAACTCAAATGGATCCTCAACTTAAATGCAAGACTTAAAATTATAAATTTTTAGAAAGAAGAAAATACACCTTGTAAAAAAAATCTCACAACCCAGAACCCTAGAGTTTAGGGGGGCTAGAACACAACTGTTAGAAGGAAAAAGAATAATAAATTTGACCTCGTAGAAACGAAAGCTTTTGTTCTTCAAAAGTCCTTCTTAATAGGAATCTTCAGAGAATTACGCTGAGTGAAGAAAGCCAATCACCAAAAATTGCACACTATACAATTTCATTCATATACTATTCTTGAAATCTCAAAATTACAGAAATACCGAGCCAGCATGGCTCAGCAGCTGAGCATCTACCTAGGATCCAGGAGATCAAGGTTTGATTCCCAGTCAGGGCACATGCCCAGGTGCCGGCTCGATCCCCAGTAGGGGGCGTGCAGGAGGCAGCGGATTAATGTCTCTCTCATCACTGATGTTTCTATCTCTGTCTCTCCCTCTCCTTTCCTCTCTCTGACATCAATAAAGATATATATATATATTATATATATTTATATTTTTAATTACAGAAATAGAGAACAGGTTAATAATTTCCAGGGATAAGGAGAAGGAGGGGTGTGTAGGAAGCAGGTGTGGCCATAAAAGGGCTCCAGGAAGGGTCCCCATGCCGATGGAAAAGCTTTATATCTTGACGGTGAATGTCTATACCCTGGGTGTGACACTGAACTATAGTTTTGCAATATCATTAGAGAAAAGTAGAGAAAGGATACACAGATCTTTTTGCATTGTTTCTCACAACTGCATCTCAAATTATCTCAAAATAAAATATTAACTAATATTCTTAGTTTTAATTTTGAATACAGTATGCATTTGCATCAATAACTCACCTATAAAGCTCTTTGGGGAGCTGAATAGGTTTTTTTTAAGAATAGAAAGAAGTCTCAAGAACAAAGTGCTTGAAAGCTATTCTAGATCACTCAGCACTACAGAGCAGAGCAGCTCCCATTTTAAAGGCTAGTAAAATGCATAATAAATATATGTTGAATAAATTTAACATATTTTAATTTTAAAATGTCTATATGCATACTATTCTAAAAATGGAATACATGAACTAACACCATGTTCCAGTTAAATGTTAGGAGAGTCTAATGTTTGGCTGCTCAGAATTATATAACTTGCTAGAATTTTAACTATTTTCAGAGTCTAGTTCTAAGCTTGGAAGTTTAGGAAGCTTATTTTATCACTTTACTTAATGGATAGATGAATCATGCAATGGTGAAACAACAAAAAGTTTTAGCAACTTTTAAGAACATCTTTTTTCAGTATCAAAATATATCAGTCAAGATAGGCTCATTTATGCTGTGGTACAAAGTAAGCCTAAAATTTCAGTGGCCTAACCAATAAAGGTGTACTTGTTATCCGTATTCAGGGAAACAGACCTGCAGAGTAGGAATTATCTGGCAAGTTACTAGTCTATGGTAAGATGAAGGGACATCGTAACTTATGCATCATGTCTTGAAGTTCTGGCCCAAGAGTAACATAACTTCTGCTCGTGTATCACTTGCAAAGATATGTAAGATGACCATGTTTAACTCTTAAAAGGCAGAAAAATGTGTTCCTACCTACTATCCTGTAAGCGAGGACCAGAAATTTGACAAATCCACCAATATTTACTATGTAGCATTCCAAATAAATTAAAACAACATTGGGTTACCAAAAAAATGAAGATCAGAGGAAATGAATTTAAATTAGCAACAGGGATTTTTATTAGACAGTGATAGGGTGAAAATATTCTCTTTGTTTCATGGAACATTGAACACTGGAACACAATGGTCAATCAATATTGAAAAGTCATATTATCCTAACCTCCATTATATAAATGCTATTGGACCTCTCAGCTATAAAAGTTCAGGTTTGGAATCTCCTCTGATGATAAATGGACTTGGGACAAACACCAACAAATTGTGTTTCTCCTTCACAGAGTGATGTTTTCTGGACTCTCTGGAGCACATAACATCTGTGCAGGACAGAAGGTCAGTATAGGGCCTAATCTAGAGTTTGTTTCTCCAAATAAGCATCTGAATTCTGCAATTGCTCAGATATCTCTGTGAAATGATGCCTGCCGTACACCCACTTAGTCACAATGCACATTAGGATATTTAAAAATCTATGAAAATTTCTATAGTAAAGGACCGGTTTAATATATAAAATATGATAATGTCTAAGTATTGAGTTTACATCAACTCATTTAACCCCTAAAGCTTCAATAGGTAGGTAAATCATTATCCTCATTTTATAAATCAATTTGTCTTACAAACCATTAAATTCTAGAAATTTTTTTACTGAGGAATTCTGATTTTTTTCTTTAAACTTAAGAGAGATTCAGGGTTGCCTGAAATAAGATGCAGTTGAAATAGGCAGAATATATATTAGTTTATGTAGAACTTGAAATAGACCATGCTGTCCTGAGAGACCTAAAACATATTATCTGATGGATTAAAATAAGTTTTTCCTCTCTCTTCTGATCTGAATTGTCCACCTATTAATCTCCATGTTGGATTATTTCTTGGGCAGAAAATTATTTTTTTCCCGACACTGGGAAGTGAGCCAGAACTGAGGAAGCTTCCCTAGTTTATGAGTTGAGAGAATCAGGTAATTGCTGATTTCAGGAAACCATGATATTGAATTTACAGGATGAGGTGCAGAGTCCATATTAATCACACAGGAGGCGAAGCCCCAGCACGATAGATGGTGGTGGGTGAGCAGGGGTCCCTGGGTGATCCCTGAGATCACCCATGGTGAAAGAGCAGAGTAAAGGACCACGATGTCTAAACAATGGTTCTCAAGCTCTGGTGTGTTGCAATAAATATTGGGAAGCTTCCTGCACCTTCCTCTCCTCCTTCCCGACACAATACTGATCACAATTTTGTATGTTTGAGGTATAGCCCAGAATTCAGGATATTTACTCTTGCTAAATGTTTTTGAATCATGGTTTTGTAACTGCCAAAATATTGTCACTTAAGAGGAGTCATAGCATGAAGACTACAGAAAACAACGTTTATAATTTTGCTTTGCATTCATTGTCCTTTGAGCTGTGGACCTTTGCTTCTAGTTTAAGAGTGCTTTCCAGGAGAATTTTCTCAGGATATTCTAGCAGCCAGAAGCAGATTTGAATTCAAAGACTCATTTTAAATATCTTGCTTTCATTCACATTTTGGTAAAAAAAAAAAAAAAAAAAAATCTATCTACATTTACTAATTTGTTCAACATCAGTTGGAGGTTTATAGCAATCATATAACTAAAATATTTTGATTGACAGTGTTTGGCAAGTTATATTTCCTGTTCCACAAATGTCAGTGAATATTCAGTAAGCAAGGGAAACTAAAGTTCATCTAGCTATGGAAATCAAGTATTTAACTCATTATATCATGATTCCCCATTTAATATAAATTTGAGGAAGTATTTATAATTTATTGAATATTTACATGTATTTTCATGTGGGCAAAAGAGCTTAAACACTTCAAATGTATATTATATATATATATATTTCACTTAAAAGTATAATCAATGACAAATGTATAAAAGCTAAATCTAAATCTTGACATTTTCCTTATATAGGAGGCATATTTCATTTTTAGTACAAGCAATGATTTTTAATACTCAGAAAGAATTGCATTCTCATTTCATGTTTACTCCAAGCCCCAGATTTTGTGAATTTGGTTTTCTTTCTTTATAGTGCCATCTCCTGAGATTCTCTAAGAGAGGAAAGCAAAACACCAGTCAATATTCAGACTTGGGCATCCTTCTGATTAATGGAAGGGCCAGGACCAGGTCTCCTGAAGCACTTTGTGCATTACAGGTTTATCTACAGGCAGACAATCAAAATCTTTATAAGTAATTGTAACTCTGATTTTTGGCAACTCTCACTACATTTACTTGTCAACTCTGATATTCATGTAAGTGTCTCACTGCTATTAGGTTCTTTAGTCTAATTTAATAAGCCTTTTATTTCTTTTTTAAATTATATTTTATTTATTGAATTTATTGGGGTGATATTAGTTAATAAAATTATATAGGTTTCAGGTATACAATTTTATAATATATTATCTATATATTGTCTTGTGTGTTTACCACCCCAAGTCAAGTCTCCTTCCATCACCATTTATCCCCGTTTATGCCCTTTTACCTCCCCCTCCAACCCCTACCCCCCTGATAATCACCATACTGTTCTCTGTGTCTATAAAAAATACATAATTTAATAAGCCTTTCATATTTTTTCTAACATGAGATAAGATATTGCAGATGGTAGCAAGAAGCAGGTGTGTATTCTGTGTTGTTATTACTTATTTTAGAAAAATAGAATAATAAAATTACAGTTTAGACTATCGGCTAAGCATCATTTTAATGACTAGAAGGCATATGTAGCTGATGCTGCTTTAGAAATAGGTTATGACTTACCAGAGGCATGGAACATTTGTTTTCTTGGGATAAACAACATGATTCATCAACTGGAGATAAGCCAAGAAAAAAGAAATTCTAAGGAAAGTTAGGGCTATAGTGGCATAATATACTTAAGAAGATTCAATATGTTACTCCTTAACCTAAATCTATTTAAAGAACCACCATTGCAAGTTTAATATAATTACAGAGTGTTTTATAATATTAACTGCTTAGGATAACTGACATAATATTCCTCCATGCCTTTCTAAACTTTAGAATCGCTAAGCAATCTTCTTATAGACCTAGCTTTGTTGGTTGCTGAAAATGTAAGCAGCCATACAACAAACTTTGCATGGCAAAATAAAGTTTGTCTTTCTCCTGTTCTACTTTATTCTCCAGTGCTGATGGTAATCATTGATTTAAGAATCTGTAAATGAGTTTTTTGGGGGAACACTCTATTCACTTGTATTGCAACTGTAATGCTATATTATTGCCCATGGGGTTGGTCCTTGGTTATTCTCATTCAGATCCCACTGGCTCTAATTTTTATATTTTCAAGAACTTTTAGTTTGGTGTTTTGTACATGCATGAGATTACTCATATACAGTCTATCTCCTTGGATCATATTCTTCTGTCCCTCTGTCCAACCTTCTTGTCTTGACCTTCCTACTCAAGACAAAAGTATCTGCTGCCGAAAGTCTTACACATCCTGGTAACATTCTCTTGCCATCAGTTTTTGGGTCATTCTTAATCCTACTATAGTTGGTGTTACAGTTGACCTTTGTCCCCCAAAATCCATGTATTGAAATCTTAAGATCCAGTCCCTCAGAATGTGATTGTATTTGGAGACAGAATCTTTCAAGAGGTAATTAAAGTAAAATGAGGTCATTAGTGTTGGCCTTAATTCAATACGAGATCAGAATACAGGCACATACAGAGGGAAAACCAAGTGAAGACACAGGAAGGCAGAGACAGTCATCTGCAACCTGACAGCACTTTGATCTCAGAATTCTAGCCTCCAGAACTATGAGGATATAAATTTCTGTTGCTTATGCCACCCAGTCAGTGATATTCTGTTTTGGCAGCCTTAGAAAACTAATACCGATGGGTTTACATAGGCACATGAGGTGGACTGAGAACTCTCCACCAAACTCCCTCGCAAGCGTCAGATTAAGTGGAGAAGTGGTGTACATTCAGGGACAAGAAGAATGGGAAATATGATAACTGTTGATGAAAGTCAATGCCAAATGTATGAAGAAGTAGTACCTAATTTAGCGGTGCATAAAAAGCTGGAGGTTTCTATGTTGTGTACCAAAAAGTTAATGTGAAGCAAGACACTAGGCTGAAGAACCCAAGGGACATTCAAAAATTATGTTTAAAACAAAACAGACTTATGGAGTGTGGATAGAAAACTTTTGGTGGAAAAACTTCAAAGGTACAGTTGAAGTGCTCCAGGTCCCCTCATCCATCTTAGTAGTCAGGCATGATGTGAAAAAATTGTTCTGTGAAGAGAATGACCAGGTGATGCTCAAGAATGAAGACATCAGGCACAAAGGAGAGTTAGGAACAAAAGCTAAAAGGAGGGATAGATAGTAAGTAGAAAATCTATATTTTTGAGTAGCGAGATTCTCAGCACTCTTTCTCATCTTGGCTCCCAGATCATTAAAGTCAGGCATATTCTTTTATGGCCCTTTGGCAGAACTTTGGAAATTTCAGGTACTAAGATTTGAATTTTCTTCAACATGATATCCAATCATCTTACAGGGAAGAACACTAAAGTATAAAGTCCACCCATGGATGGGATTTCCAAACAAATTTTTAAGTGTCTCACTATTAAATATAAAGGAACAGCCAATGGTCATCAGAGAGTTGAGAAAGCCTTTAATGTGAAAACAACACTCAGAATTAATAAAGTATTTTTTTAGAGAAAATACAGAGAATAGAAATTTAATATCCAAGGAGAAAAAAAAAAAATGAATCGATTAAAAAAGAGAAAACAGTATTCAGAGCATAAAAAGTATTTTGAAATTAAAAAAAAATAAAGATCAAGAGCAAACTTTTAAAGCTTAAGAGATGGACAGATAAGAGTTTGAAAAAGTAATCTATAATTTTTAACAAAAAGACAGAGATGGAAAACAGAAAAGAAAATTAGAGCATTGATCTTTAAGTCTCAGCATTTAGTTAACAGTCTTTCCAATAAGAAAAACAGATGTAAGAGAAAATATTAAATAAAATTCCATAATTAAATTTCCCAGAACTGAAAGTAATGAAGGGAGCTATTACTCATACCAAGGAACAGAATATTTAGTTTAAAGAACTACAAAGGAGATAAGTTTAAAAGCTTATAAGATGAAAAATAAATATATATTTATTTTTAAAAAAACTTTACCAGTCACACTGTCCCCAGAATATAGCAAAAGTCTAATGGCAAAATTGGAAGTTAGGTGAAAAAAAGGAAACAATTGCTTCAAACTTCTCAAAAATATTAATTTTCATGGATATACTGAAGGATACTAGTAATTCTTAAATATTATTACTTCAAATCTAGTAATTGTATACCCAGTCAAACTGTTTCCTAATGAATTACTATTGAAATTCTATTCAACACAAGAGAAATAATGCTTATCAAAGTGTGATGCTCAAGCAAAGCACAGAATTACCAAGAAAATAGCAAAGCCTAATTCTACAACTGTTGTACCCATCAGCCATTTCAAGTGTAAGGTAAAAGAGGAGATTCTGTGAGGAAGTTATTTTTGGAGAGATCTCTGCATTTCCCATCAACTCCCCCATCCAGAGAGAGGGATGTGCAGTACCTGCTTCAACTCAGTCTAGTGAGAAATTCAATTTAAGTACTGCAGATATTAACATAAGCCCTTTGTAGTATGAAGTCATTGTAGCATGAAGTCTGGCTCCTGCCCAGAAGGTAAAATGTAGGCAGAGAACTCATCTGAAGTTTTACCTAAATCATAACAGATGTTCTAAAGCAAGTTAGAAATTCTTGGACTCCTCTTTCAGGTGCTTCTTACAGATCATGTTGCTTTAAGAAATAAACTGTCTTCTGTCATTAAAATAGATGGTTACAGCTATCCCCCAGATAAGAGGCTTCCTAGGACATTCTCTTTCCCCCAGTATATTCAAGACTTTCTAAAATATAGGAAAGCCATCCTTTGAACAAAACAAAATCTAAAAATAAAGTTAATTAACAGTAAGTATGTGCTTAAGTTGCCATCCATGTTCAAATGAATAGTATGCATTTATTTTCATTGGAGAATGAAAGATTTGGCCATCTTGATCATCTTTCCAAGACTTGCTTGTGTGCCCTGGGGGTCATTTATATTATATTTTCAGCCATGTGCTTGGTTCCTTAGATTATTCTGAAACTTCGGTTACATCCTACGAAGAAGTACCCTTACCTCCTAATCTCAGGAAAAGACTTTTTTCTCTTATTCACTATTCCTGTTCATTTGTTTGTTTTCCCATTTTTATCTTTGCTAGCTGTTTCAATGTTTTCCCCTTTGCTTGCCAGAGTTCCATTTTTGCCTTCCTCTGAAGCCAAGCAGTCAGTCCTCCAATCTTCCCCTGCTATGGTACGTTCCCCTATTACAGGTACGTGAAACATGGGAACAAGCTACGACTCTAGAAAATTATCAAAATCTGCATTATACCATTCTAAGAAATAAAATATCCTCTAACAGTGAGTTAATAAAGGATTAAACTCAGTACTGCTTTCTCCTGTCTACTAATTCCTTGGGTACCTGGTTGGATGCAATGGGTGCCTGTTTTCGTGGATTTGGTATTTTGGGTGCTCAGATGACTGTAATCATACACTCCTTCCTCAGCATTATGAGAGCCTATTTCTGAAGCAGACTTCCTGCTGCACAGCACACTGATTATCCTGTCACCCTAGATGGCATTTTTCCCCTTCTACTATTCTCATTACCATTTCGTCCTAAAACATTCAGTGAGAGTCTAAGAAAACGCAGATCTTCTGATTGCCTTTCTATAGCTGAATTCTTTCCTTCTATTTTAGAGTCTTAAGCAGTGACTGGCAACTTTTTTAGTCAGTGAATCATGCATATAGGCGACAAGCGCTTTTCTATCTGTGTATGTGTGTTTTATTGACTTACTTATAACCCACTCTCATTTAACGTTGTTGCTTTTAGTGGTAAGTTGAAAACAAGTTGAAAACCAAAAGGAAGACCTGAGTAGGAAAGCAAAGTAGAATGCTTGTTTTTATATATGTCAAGTCTATAGAAAGCAAGGAAGATACATTATAAATATTTTTCAAGCAAGAAAGAAGTGAGCATCAAGTTTCTTGAAAACTAAACAGTAAAAGCTGTTTTATATGAATATATATTTACTAAATATTAATATACATATAAATTTAAAATCATGCTTATGTGACTACATATATATATATGCACATTTGTTGGCAGAAAGAAGTTTTAGAGACACTAATATGGGTTTCTAGAATTAACTTTATTCATTTTTTAAAATTATGCAATATTTAATTGACTTACCCAGCATTTAAATAAGTTTATATTAATACACATGGGCTTTCTTATTCTGGCCTTGAAATTACTCACCAAATGAAGAGTCTGCACTGTTGTATTTTCTAATTGTCTTTTACATGTTCTGATGATATTCAAATAATTGTACTGCAAAATAGAAAACTATTTCAAAGCCAGTTTTCGGTTTGACATTGAACTTTTCAACTGAGTCATGACACAACTTCTGAATTCTCCACTTCTTTGTGAATCTTTTTCATTTTATTTTTATATCTTCTCTCCACTCCAGGAAGATTCTTCTTTATTTTTTAACTACCCAGATACATCTATTTAATGATGCAGAGAAGAATTCAAACAACTATTGAGAAATCCATACGAAAAGTAGAAAGATGCTAAAGATGGTTCTGAAAAAAATATATAATATTTTTAAATGAAAAAGGCTATATTGTTTAATAATACATTTTGATCTACAAAGGCTTTAACTATATTTATAAATTCCATTGTGGGTTCAGTAGTCACTAAATACTTCATGTGTTTATTAACTCAATCTACATGATCTCTATTCTATCAGGTAGGAAAAAAGGCCATTTGAAGGCAGCTTCTTCCTGAAATATTTATCTTCTATTATCTCTCATATCCCTTTGTGATTTCTCATCAACACTGTAATTATTCATTCACTTATCTGTTTACCCTATGCATATGTTATTCAGTTACTAGGTAATCAGGCCTGTTAGATAATTAACAAAAGTCATAGCATTTGTGCCCATGGAACTTATTGTTTAGAGAAGTATACAGACAAATAAACAGATGTTTACAATGTAGGTGACAAGGGAAAGGGAAGAGTGATATAAGAACTTCTAAGAGATGCACATAACTGTCTTGGTAGTTCAGGAAAAGCTTATGGGAAGAAGCAGTAGAATGTGGTCACTGAGGGAGAGGAGGTGGTTTAGAAAAAAGGAAGAAGGGGTATTCAGGCAGACTAAATGGTTTATGCAAAGATCCTGACTTGAGGCAGTCAAGGAAGTGGAACCTAGAAGTCTATGGGTGCTGGTAAAACTCTGGTTCTGAGAAAATGAATATAGAGGCAGAAAGTGCATTAAAGATAAGGGAATTTGTTGAGAGATAAGCAGGGCCCAGTAAGACTGACGTAAATGTTGGAGGAGACTGATATAGACCAAGGTGCTGTTTAGAAAGGTTATTCTGCTTCTAGTATGGAGAATAAAGAGGTACTGTATAAAATTGTCACCAGAGAGGCCACTTAGTAGGTAATTACAATAATCCAGGTGAGAAATTATTGTTTGATTTGGGGTTTGGCAGTGCAGATGGACTGAAGTGGATGGAGTTGAGATATATTTAAGAGCTGCATGATAGGACTTGTGATTGAATGGGGGAAATGACAGTGATAAATGAAAATGAGAAAAAATTTGAAGATGATGCCCGAATTTTTGATTTGATAAATTATATGGATCTAATGGATATGTTGGAAATTAGGTGAATCTGTTCAAATAAAGATTCTTAATATCCATTATAATAAATTGGTCCTGGGCTAAGGAGATAGGGTTATACATGTGGAAATGGCTTAAATTTAGAAGCAATTTTATGGTTTAGGATGGGGCATGACCCTGTTTATGAACACAAAAGGGTCACTGAAGTTAATGGAAAGGATATCAACATGGGAGGAAGGTTTCAGGGAAGACAGAAGGTGGGGGGATTAGATTTAATAGAAGGAGGGGCCTTTTTCCATAGATAGAAATGGGAAAGATTAAGGCTAGATTTGGATGAAAATACATTTATCATGAAAGAGGAATGATCACAGCACTCATGACCAGTGGGCTTTTAATTCTATGAAGTAAAAAGCAAAGTCATCTGCTGAGACTAAGAGGTAGATGAGAAGGAGCTTGTGGGAAAAGGTAGGGACTTTGAAAAACCACTTTAAGGCATTGGCAGAATGGGAAAAGTAGGTAAATAATCTCATCTTCCTTGTCTGTCTCTGACCAGTTAGTAGTGGCACTCAGTTGTATGGCAGCTGTTATTTATCTTTCCACATACCTAGAGAAATAATAATGAGAGGATCCTACTTTAGTGTTAAAATAAGTATTAACTCCAAGCAGCTGACTTTGAGACAGATTTCAACTTGTTATTGAATTTAAGGTATCGTACTACACTCTTTTGAGAGTGTAAAGTTGTGGTTATGTCTTTCACAGAGCTCACAATTGATAGGTGACAGCAATATGTGCATGAGTAAGAAAGGTTAGAAAAGCCTGAGAAATGTTATACCATCAAGGTTAAACAAAGTCTTTATGGGGGGAAAAATACACAGAAGAAATGCAGAATACTTCACAGAGGTCGTGGTAAACTTCAACTAAGGAAAAGGGGATATTTGTACTTGACTAATGGGAAGTAATGTTGCTGTGGTCTTGGTTAAGGAGTTTGTTCTGTTGTGCCCAATGGAAAACAACCATGGGTAAGAGGTATAAAATCTTGGTTTGAGTTAAAGACAGGAAAATAGAACTTGTATTTAAATATCATCTCTTTATAGTCTAAATAAAAGTTTGCTGTTAATAATGTTAACAAGGATGTTACTAAAACCTTAAAAATGATATGGCTAGAGAATTTACCTATACCCCATGATAATTTCATTCTTTTATACACGCAAGTAAAAGTTACCTTACATATATGAATCTAATCAAGGTTTTAATGATAGATTGAAAGTCCATATCTAATCAGCTTGAGCCTTTTACATAAAACTTTAACCTTTCCAATATTATAAATGTATGCTACCATATAGTTCAATGTACTTAAATTCTTTAAAAAAATTTTTTGTTGTTCCACTTATTTATTCATTCATTGGTTGATTATATAGATATATATATGTATGTGTGTTTATTGATTTCAGAGAGTGAAAGGGAGAGGGAGAGAGACATAGAAACATAGATGAGAGAGAAACATTGATTGGCTGCCTTCTGCATGCCCCTTACTGGGGGATGGAGCCCTCAACCTGGGCATGTGACCTTACCGGGGATTGAACCCACAACCTTGATGTATCAGGATGACACTCTAACCAGCTGAGCTACCTGGCCAGGGCAATGTACTAAAATTCTTAGTGGACTTCTAAACCTTTTCATATTTTAGTCTAGATTATGAACTCATAGATACTAATGAGTTTTACATCTTTATAACTCTAAATATTACCTTACATAGCAGAGTAGTTTATTTCATGATGCCATCTTTTCTATTTTGACTTTTAGGATTTTTAATTGTAGAAGAAAATATTTTTCTGAGGATATTTTTAAAATTGTTTTTCAGAGAGATTGGAAGGGAGGGAGAGAGAAAAAAACATTGATGTGAGAGACACATTGATTGATTGCCTCATGCATGCACCCCAACCAGGGCTGGGGATCAAGACTGTAACAGAAGTATGTGCCCTTGACAAGAATCAAACCTGAGATCCTTCAGTACATGGGGCCCTGCTCTAAACACTGAGCCAACCTCGCTAGGGCTAAAGAGCTCTAATTTTAAGTGCCCAACATAACGAGTAGCTCAGTTGTATAACCAAAATACACATCTAAATATAGAAAAAATACCATTATTCCAAAATGTTCTCTCATGGTCCCTGTCAATCAATGCCCCTCCCATAAGTAAGCACTATTTTGATTTCTATCATAATGTCTTAAAAATTCAATTTAATAGAAAATATTTTCTTTACAATTAATTTGGTAAGAAGCAAGTACTTGTATTCTTAGACAGTGGGTTACAAAGCTAGTAGAGGTTATTTCAATGTAAATTTTCCAGCCTGACTTTCTACAATGACTAAGTTCACGAGATAATTACTACCATCATCAGCTCATTTTGTGTTTTGCTGTGTGGACTAGAAATAAAAAGCCTCATTTAATGGTGACCCTTCAAAAGCATTACTCAAGAGCCATGATCATGTTCTAATTAATATGGAGTGTGTACTGAATCTCAAATAAAGTCAGAGTCTTTGAAAGCAAACAAAGCCTACATTTTATGTCCCTAAGTGAATGAAGATAAAATTCAAGGTTTATACATTGATAGCGACTAAAAGAGCTTTGTTAAGATACTAGCCTTACTCTCATGTCACATAACAGTGATGCTTCTGTTAAAGGGGTCCATAGGAATATTGCAGATTGAATAAAATTGATGAATAATGGCTTTCAATCAGTGGTGTAAAATAGCAATGTCTTCCTAATGTAGCTTGTCATATTTTCCACACTTTAAAAATCAGAAAACAAAGGCTTTATGTGTAGTGTGTGATTTAGTATTATACCCTCATGGAGCATGCTCACTGATGGTGGCTTTTACATAAAGGATGCAGCTTCTTATACTCTTAATGCCAAATGGCAGAGTTTTCATGTCATGTACTTTGAGAAGTTCAAAGAAAGAGAAGAAGAATGAACTTGGTTGGGTATTAGTAAATTATACATAAGTAGTGGGCAGGGGGTTAAGATATTTGTACTGATGGAGTTGAATGAGAGATTCCTTCATTCCTGAAACATTTGTACAGCCTCTGCTATGAAAGACTATGGAGATACATATTATGGGAATAGAATGAGAATTCCTGCCTCCATAACTATTCAGTTGAGCAGGGGAGGCAAGATATACAAATAACCAGAAACAAAGAATTTTTACCATACATAAAAGGACAGCTGTCAAAATCACTGTCAAAAGCTTGAAAATAGAAGATTAAAATAGCAAATAGTGTCCTGGTAGTACAGAAATATCCTCATTTTGAAATTCTCATGAACTTCTATTGTAATCCTCAATACTATCACTACCACCTCCTCTGCCCTAATATCACAAAACATTTGAACACATTTGTCATTATTATCCAACTAGACCCATTTTCTCTTTGAATGTTCTATGTATTACTACAGCTTGGCCCAGAATGTTGTTCCCTCCTTGGAAATGTTAGTTTTCTTCTATTTTCACAATTTCCTTGAAGATTTAGCTTCAAAGTTATCTCTTCCACTTCCCTAGTTATGGGCACCACGTATCAACATTCCCTCAATGTTTAGGTGTGAATCTCATATAACATTGCTGTGACCTGTTTAAGATTGCTTTCATCACTACAAAAAAGTGCCACATAAAAGGACAACATATTGGGGTAAGTATTCTTTAGCATCTAATACATAAGAAGTATTCAAAGTGCTTGCTAGATCAGTAAGTCACTGAATGGAAGGAGAAGCTTGGCATAGTGGAAGACTGGAGTCCAAATATGGAGTTTTAAATGTGAGCTTTCGACCTATCACAGAGAAACTGTGATCCTGAGCAAACTGTAGATGAAGGCAAGGAGATGCAAATGGATAAAGAGTAGTCTAAGGAAAATGATGGAGTTTTACTTACTACCACATGATTCTACTTAATAGATAAGGAATCATAATACGCTGCACTGTTGCTTAATGAAGAATGGCAAGACGCAACAAAATGTCCTGTTGTCATAAAACAAAGAGAATGACATAAAAATAATGAGTTGTGAGATAGGTCGGAAGGTGGTCAGCAAAGTAAAGGAAGTTGGAAATGTCAGATTTGCTTTGGGAAGGATATAGTGACTTTAGAATGATTTCCAATGCTGCAGTATGTTGGAGGGTGCTTAAAAATTAAAGAAATAGAGTCTCTGGATGTGTAAAACATAGAGTTTCTTATGTTTTCAAGAACATTGGAGCAATGAATACAGAAAAACACTAAGAATTTCAATGTGAAAGCTTAAAGGCATGTTTAATCAACTTTTGCTTAATTATTGTTTGTTGTTTAGGGGAGAATTTTATTTTTCATGGAACAAAAAAATATAATCTCACAAAAAAACAAAAATATTTAAACGAGCACTGCTTACATACTTATTTTGCTTGTTCTAATTTTCAAAATAGCACAAATATGATTTTTCTATGCATTGCTTATCATATGCAATTTTCTATTTATGTTACATTCAAGAAATAAAAGCACTTTATACTGTCAGTTTTAACAAGTTGTTTATAAATAACTGTATTCTTTGAATTACTTTGAACTTTATTTAGAAAAAAAATGTCACAGTTTGTTATGGCAATAGTTTGATTATATTTGATTGTTTTTGCTTTCTGTGTATATTAAAATATAGCTCCCATGTCACTAGAAATGATAGAGTAGGCAGGTAGACAGACGTGAGTGGAGCAGGAATCATAGGCTAGGTAAGGAATGTCACAACAGAAAATCTTGTGTGCCAAGCAATGAGAAAAACTAAAGAAAACAAGTATTATTGACTAGAATTTTATCCTCAGTCTAACCTTTCCTCCCCTAGCATGTCACTAGTCATGTGCCTTAGACCTCCCTCACCTTTCATATCACTAGTCACGTGGTCTAGGGCCCCTTAGAGGAGGAACATGGGGGCTGAAGAATAGCCTCATAGATTCCCATATGAGCCCTGCAGGACCACTCCCTTAAGCATTAAGCCCCCAGGACCATGAGGTTCTGACCCGCATCAAATAATATTAGGAACAAAGCCTCGGGTCTGTTGACCACAGACACAGAGTTTGTTCAAACTAGAGATAACATCTAAGCCTCAGTTGTGTCTCAGCTCCAGGCCCAAAAAAGCAGTAAAAAGCTGAAGCAACACCATGGCTGATATCAGGACCAGCTGCAATGACTAATGAATGATGCCCTACCCTAGTGAAGACCAATCAGAAAAGACCACAACTCTAAAAGGACACACAGAGAAAAGTTGATGAATATTCTATTGAGATCCCCACCTCCGGGACCTCCCATAGGGTCCTAGCCTTTAGAAACCTATAAGTCCTTAAATGTAGGACTCAGTGTGTGTGCTGTCTGTCTTTCTCTCTCTTGATCATACCCATGTCTCTCCCCCTCTTCTCTCAGGCATGTTATTTTTTTTTTCATAAGCACCAGGGCTGTTCTTTGCCTCTAATTTGTTTCCTGAATCCATGCAGCCAGCTGGCTCACTTCTACCTCTGTGACTTTCTAAATAAATTTCTTATGTCAAAGTTCTTGGCTCTGAATTCTTTCTTAGTTGAACTCAAGGACCAAGGCCTAACTTCACCATTAACAGAAAGAAGTTCAAAACTTCAAACCTGTGCTCAGAACCATCCAAAGAAGGCTGTAATATTATACACATTTCCCCTCTTAGTATCCAAAAAAGAAAAAAAATATTAACTGGCTTGCTAATTGATTACAGCAGGGAACAACAAACTATAACCTGTGGGCCAATTGGGGACTTTTATAAAGTTTTATTAGAACAGGGCCACATGGATTTATTTTTATATTATCAATGTCTGCTTTCACACTATAACCACAGAGTTGAATTAGTTGTGACAGAGACTTTTTGGCTTGAAAAAGATAAAATATGTATTATACTTTACAGATAAAATTTCCTAGCCCTTGTATTGGAGATTCATATACAGTCTCTGTATTGGAATTTCATATATCTACAATAAAGATAAGTCTTAACTTCTAAGACAGATTTCAAATATGTGTTTTCCCACATTACATGTAATTATATTTAGACTATTAATTCAACAAATATTTATAAATACCTTCTTGAGACAAACTCTTTATCAGCTGCTGGAAATACAGCAGTCAACAGCACAAACATTCTGGTCCTCATAGAGCTTATATTCCAGTTGTAATAAATCAGACAATCAACAATCAGCAAAATAATTTAAACAAATAAATCAACAAAATAATCAACAAATGAACAAGATGAATGAAAAAATATTAAAATAGTGTGCCAGATGATCATATGTGCTATAGAAAAAACTAATAAGACAAGGAACTAAGAGCTATTAAGAATTGGAGAAAATAATAAACATATATTTACCATCATATATCATTTATAGTGTCCTAAGATTTTCCTTAAATAAAATGAATTTATCTATCAGTACATCCAGTAAAATAACAACTCCCTAATTCACGTGACTGTGTCCTAAATTTATTATACTCAATCCAGACACTCACTAAGATACTCCACTGGTTTTCACCTTTAATTTGTACATGTTTCTTTGTTCAAAATTTACAATACAGTGTAAGGACAAAAAAGAATGATATCATGCAAAGTTAATCCTTATAGAACAGCTCATCACAATAAATCAGTCTCTATAATTCTGCATAAATTCACTGCTTAAAGCCAATGTATTATTTCTCTGTAATATTGTGTGAGAAAAATAAATTTAGTAAAAAAATGTGCCAGTCTTGCAAATAGTTCAATAATATCTCAGCACATTTAGAGAACTGGAGGGGGGAAAAAATTAACAACATTGCAAATCCTTCTCCCAAAATATATGAAACGTAGGTATAATTTAGTCATTATATTAGCTTATGAAATATTATTATAAAATATAAAACAGCAAGCTATAAACAGTTTCATTTTTATTACAGTTATAGAGCATAAGAATTTATTTTTTTCTAGAACTCTTTAATGAACTACATAGATGTACAAGTGATATTATGTCATTTTATGTGTGTTGTACAATATAAAAATTAAATGGGGACAGCGGTTTATACTGGGACACCTTGGATTTCCACAGGTTTCTTCAGATTGTCAATATAACAACCTTGTTCTGGATTTTCATTGTCTTATTCCCTGAATTATATCTCATTTGCCTGATACTTCCATTTTAGGACAAAATTGTTGTTGAAATTGTTACAGGATAGAAGAATCCCTTGTCCCCAGCTGTAGTTCCTGAGGTGGGATTTTGTGCACTATCCCAAGATAAAGAATTTTCTATCCAGTAAAGTTAGTGGGGTGTTAATTTTCCTGACAAAAAAATCAACAAGGAAACAGTGACTCTAAGTGACACACTAGGGGAGAAACAGGATGGCGGCGTAGGTCACAGCTGCACCGGCCGCCTCCCGCAACCTCATCAAAATGACAACTAAAATACAGAACCACCGTCACTCAGAGCCTCCTGAGATCTGGCTGCACAGAAGCCCCACAGCCAGGGAGCTGAAGGAGCACCGAGACCGGTAGGAGGGGCGGGTCGGGGCTGAATCTCAGAGACTAGGCCAAGGGCCCACACCCGGTGCCTCGGATTAAAGCTGGGGGGGAATCTCAGTGGCGGAGGTTTCCCAGAGGAGTGAGGGGTCCCAGCCCCACAGCAGGCCCCCAGCCCAGGGCTCCAGGCCCGAAAGAGATGTCCCCATAGCTCCGGGCTGTGAAACCAGCGGGGACTGTCGCTGAGGGTCACGGAGGCTGCGGGAGCCCCAGCAGCTCCTCCTAAAGGGCCCGGCACGGACTCACTCGGACGCTCCCTCTGAGCCCAGCACCGGGCAGCGGCCTGAAAGGACCCGGGACACTCGGGGAGGAACTGACCTGCCTGAGATCCGGGCGAGAGGTGGAGGGCGGCTTCCTCCCAGGCAGAAGGGCTGGCGGAGGCCATGGCTCCTGTGGCGAGTCCTCCCCGCACACAGCCCGCAGGCAGGCGCCATATTTGAGTCGCCAGCACCTGACTCGCACCTTTGGCCCCGCCCCAGATTCTCGGAGGCCCCGCCCCTCCCCACCTGCAGCTCATCCAGGCCATTTCCAGGGGCTTTTCTGTGCAAGTGGCCTCTCCAGCCTCATGCTTAGGACTTTCCTAAAATCTCTCAAACAAGCAGCAGTGGGCCCCATACGGCTTGATAAGCGGCCCCAGGCCTGGCACTAGCGGCAGCCTGCAGTGGCTCACAGCTTGGCCTCTCCTGGGCACCTCCAAGCCCAGCACAACTACGGTTTGCTGTGTAGCTCATGCTGGGTGGCCCTGGACAAGGCCCTGGCACAGGCTGACTTTGCACCTCCTAGGAGGCCTCAGGGACAGTGCACCCGGTGGTCAGGCTCAATCACGCTGGATTACAACCCTACCACATCCACGAGTGACACCCAAGGGGCACACTTGGTGAACACCAAAGCTCCACTGAAGTAAACCCTTCTCCATACGGGTGCCTCCAGCACAGCAGCTCTTTGGCTGTAGTAGCAGCTGGTCCTCACAGCTGATTGGCCTGGGGGTCAGTTCCTCCCAGTGACGCCAACAGCAACCAAGGCTCAACTACAGCAGGACAGTGCACACAGCCCACACAGGGGAGCACCTAGCAGGCCCAGCTCAGGTGACTGGGGAGGCTGAGCCACTGGACCCTACAGGACACCTACTACACAAAGCTACCCTACAAATTCCAGGAGACATAGCAGCTCTACCTAATACCTGGAAACAGCCAAAATGCGGAGGTAAAGAAACATGTCACAAAGGAAAGAACAGAAGAAATCTCTAGAAGAGGAACTAAATGAAATAGATCCAAGCAAGCTAACAGATAGAGAGTTCAGAATTTTGTTTATAAGGATGTTTAAGCAGACTATTAGGGAAATAACTGAGAAAATCGATAACATAATAAAGTACCAATTTGAAATGAAGGCTACACGAACTGAAATGAAGAATCATTTACATAGAATCTACAGTAGAGCAGAGGACGCTGAGGATCAAATCAGCAATTTGGAACATAAAGAAACAAAAAGCACCCAACCAGAAGAGCAAAAAGAAAGAAGAATCCAGAAATATGAACATAGTATAAGGAGCCTCTGGGATAAAACTTCAAGAGGCCCACATTCATATTATTGGGGTGCCAGAAGGGGAAGAAAGAGACCAAGAAATTGAAAACCTATTTGAAAAAATAATTACAGAAAACTTCCCCTACCTGGGGAAAGAAATCGACTTACAAGTCCAGGAAGCACAAAGGGTCCCAAACAAGAGGAACCCAAAGAGGCCCACAGCAAGACACATCATAATTAAAATGCCAAAGGTTAAAGGCAAAGAGAGAACTTTAAAAGCAGCAAGAGAAAAGCAATTAGTTATCTACAAGGGAGCACCCATAGGACTGTCAGCTGATTTCTCAAGGGAAACTTTGCAGGCTAGAAGGGAGTGGCAAGAAATATTCAAAGTGATGAAAAACATGGAACTACAACCAAGATTGCTCTACCCAGCAAAGCTATCATTTAGAATTGAAGGTCAGATAAAGAACTTCACAGATAAGAAAAAGCTAAAGGAGTTCATCACCACCAGACCAGCACTACAGGAAAAGTTGAAGGGTCTTCTTTAAGAAGAAGCTAATGAACCAAAGAATCTGATGAACTAAATAGATCCAGAGACATTAATGCACGCAACAGATGATCATATTTCAGAGGAAAGAGGGAAGGGGGGTGGAGGGTGAGAAGAGGTTAACCAAAGAAGTTACATGCATATATGCATAACCCATGGACACAGTTAACAATGGGGTGAAGGCCTGGGGAGGGAGTGGGAGCAAAGTGGAAGGGGTCAATTGGGGGGAAAAATGGGACATCTGTAATACTCTCAACAATAAAGAAAAAATAAATCAATAAATAATCAATCAATCAATAAATAACACACTAGATCAGGTAGATTTAATTGACATTTACAGAACATTTCACCCCCAAGCTGCAGAATATGCATTCTCCTCAAGTGCACATGGGACATTCTCAAAGACAGACCACATGTTAGGACACAAATCAAGTCTCTACAAGTTCAAGAAGATTAAAATCATATCAAGCGTCTTCTTGGACATTTACACCATAGAATACTATGCAGCCTTAAAAATGAAGAATCCCTTTCCCTTTGAGAAAGCATGGTGGAACCTGGAGGGTATTATGCTAAGAGAAATAAGCCAGTCAGAGAAAGAAAAGCATCACATGGTCTTACATATGTGGAATCTAATGAACAAAATTAACCAATGAACAAAATAGATCTAGAGACATAGAAGCATGGAACAGACTGAGGGATCTCAGAGGGAAGGCGAAGGTGTGTGGTTGGGGAGAGGTTAACCTAAGAATTTATATGCCTATATGCATAACCTTTCCATGTTGGAGCTGGGTCCAGTCCAGCATCAGGCTGGTTTAGCTCGTGTTTCCTGTTGCCATCTATTAGTCCATTGTGTGTGGGGTCCGCATGGCCATGGGGCATATGGCCCAATGCAAGGAAGCAGGAACAAGAGAACGCCAAGAGCCAAGAGTCACAAACCAAGAGCAACAGGAGAGCGAGCTCCTTTGTTTAGGGGATTATATATTCCCAAATAATCTCATGTTTACAGTGGCCACGCCCATATGGCCAACCACCTCTGTCCTCAGGTTTGACTGACAGACAGGTACCTTCCCTATGTCACCCCAACTTTACTAGGCATCTATCTTCCCTGTGTTGGATCCCTTCCCCTGTGCTAGGCAGGGAATAGGCCAGTGGATCTCTGGGGAATGCAGTTATAGCTTCCTGGGGAAACTGCCCAAATGACATGCCTATAATATCTGACTTCCCCCTTTCCTCCTTTTCTATTATTAATAACTAGCTAATTACAATTGTATCAAATGTCAAAACAGTTTTAAAGTTAAATATTACAATACAAGTTAAAATATTTTTAAAACCATTGATCTTAATTTCTCTGAGATATAAATTTTAGCACTAATCTTTCATGGAAGGGAAAGTAATTTCCTTGTAGATAAAAAGGGGGCACATAGTAAAACTGACAAGCTCAGGGGAAGCCTGCCTGGTGGCCTTACAAACTCAGTGACCTAAACTAACCACATAGAATAGTCTGAAATTAAAACTGCTTAACTGGAAGTGGTTCATGACTGGTAGTCATGTCATAAAGCAGTATTCTTTCCTACCAAAGGTCAATCTTTACCTTTACTGAGCCTGTTTGTTGTCTTTTTGCATCTAGGGTCACATACCTGATAAATGAGGCTTTGGAATAACAAAGCAATTTTCTTTTTTCCTGACCCTCAAATTACAACCACTGCACCACAAGTCCCCTCATTGTTACTGTTACCATGTTAACTGTTGGCTGTTAACTATCCTGTATCCACCTATGTAAAAGAAGTATGTGTCTATCATTTTACTTTTTATCCAATCCCAGAGGTCCCTCCCTCCTCTGCTTTCTCCCACCTCCCTAATCTATCACCAATGGATACCATGTAACCCACTTATGCCTCCTCTTTTGATTTGTAATGTATGAAATAATGTGTAAAACTGCCATTTTCTGGAATATTTTCTCAGTCTGTTGAGGTTTTGCCTCCTGGCAATTGTCATCAGTTTGGCCGAAATAAACTCATAAAAATTCTTGCAGGTTTTGACATTTCTTATATTGACACTCTCATAAACTATTAATTAAATGGCAACCCTCATTAAAATAACTTACAGTATTAACATTTTCTGAATGCATGTTCTAGCAAACAATAAATAAGACCTGACCTAAAAGTATTCCTAAATAAAAATGAAATTTTAATTAAAATATAAAGTAACATGTTTTGTATTATTCCAGTTTTAAGAATATATTTGCCATTACTGTAAATGTCTTACATTTTTATATATTGTTTTCTCCAAAGGTGTTACTGGCAGAATGATTCTGTGGTAGGCAGTTAGACAGACATAGGCAGAGCAAGGACCATGGGCCAAGTACAGAAGCTAGGGTGGAAAACCCAGGGTGCCTAGAAATGGACAATTATAGGGTTGGACCTCATACTCAGGGTGACTTTTTCTCCCTTAGTATATCTCAATCATGTGGTTTGAACCCTTTGAACTTTCATATCACAGGTCGTGTGGTTTACACCCCTTGAACATCTAGGCCTCAGTTGTATTTCAGCTCCAGGCCCAGAAAAGCAACAAAACCAGACAAGCAATGCCACAGTTGACCTCAGAACCAGCAGCACTGGATAATGACCCCTTGTCCAGGAGCTGACCAATCAGTGGAGACCTAGACCCTGAAAGGACACAGCTAGAATACTGCTAAATAGCCTATGAAGATCTTCCCTTAAAAACTCTACCCTTAGCACCAGGACTCAGAGCACACTTTCCCTCCCAGGAGCACACCCATGACTTTCCTCTCTCTCCACTCCTCCCCTCAGGCTCATCACCTTGACCTTTTTCACTTCCAAGCTCCAAGGGCCCTTCCTTTCCCTCTATAACTTGTTTCCTAAGCCCATTTCTTCTACAAATTACTTCTTCCACCTCTCTGATTTTCTAAATAGATGTTCTCTTGTAGTTTGAGTCTTGACTCTGAATTCTTTCCTAGCTAGAACTCAAGTACTGAGGCTGCTGAAACCAGGTCCAGCCCGACCCTACTAGTCTAACACCTGGTGCTGTTCCTGCTGCCACCAACAATTCTGCTGGGGGAAATTTATTTATTTATTCATTTATTATTTACATATTTATTTATTTATATTTTAATAACACTGTATTAAGGTATACACTTTCTCTAATTTTACTGTTAAAAAACACACAAATGGCCCATTTAAAAATAGTTGGAGCTGCCATCCGAGGGTACTACCTTGTACATATTACTCTTCCAACTTTTATTCTTATTATTTTTTTAATTCTCACCCAAGGATACTTCTTCCATTGCTATTCAGAGAGAGTGAAGTGGGGGGAGGAGATAGAGAGAGAGAGAGAGAGAGAAACATCGATGTGAAAGAGACACATCGATTGGTTGACCTCCTGCATGCACCCCTACCAAGGCCAGGGACTGAACCTGCAACCAGTGTATGTACCCTTGGCTGGAATTGAACCTGGGGTCCTTCAGTCCTAGGGCTGACTCTCTAACCACTGAGCCAAACCTGCTAGGGCAACTCTTCAAACTTTTAGAATATAAAACTGGGCAAAATAACCTTTCAAATGGGCCTAAACCAGCATTTATTTAAAATAACTATTACAGTAAGGGACTGAACATTACATTCTTTATAATTAACATCACTGTGTTACCTTAGCTGCACCTATAGAGATTCCTTCCTTAGCTTTTTAACACCCATAGATATTCATTTATTTTATTTATGTAATTATTCTCCTTCCCTTTCTCATAAATACTTCTTGCCTTCACCTCCGAATCTGAACACTATTTGGGTTTTTGCCTGAATCAGTGCTTTCCAGTGAGCTATTCTTTTGGATCTCAAATAAAAGCTTTTTGCCTCTCATTTTGGCTATTTATTTAGTTAGTTAGTTATTTTTAACACTAACAAATGTACCTATCAGCTCTCAACCATTTGTTTGTTGTTTCTTGAGTTCTATACTAACATGTTTTTAAAGATGTTCACTGTTTGCAGGCTCTTGAAGGTACCATTCATTATGAGTGAGTGACAAAGAAGTCAGGCCTCCTATAAAGTTGCAAAAATGAGAACCAGACCCTGTGGCTGGCATAACTGGCATTGCTTGGGCAAATAGTAATAGTTGCCAGGACTCAACAAAATAGAAATTTTCTAAAACACCTAATGCTTGTTTCCTAGGCAAAGCAGGGGGGAAGTGGGAGGAAGGAAAAAAAAAAAAGCTCCTAGACTTAATAGTATAACATAAAGATATTCAACAAAAAGAGAAATGAGGCACTGCTTCATGATATATTACTGGAAATATCCCAGAATTTCAAGGCTGTTATTGTCATTATCAGTGAGATATCTGTTTGCAATAACCCTGAAGGTATCTAACAAAGTGCAAACACATAAACTGGAGGGTAAGTAACAGAAAGGAAAAATGCGAAGCATAAAAAAAACAACCATCTTTTTTTTATTAAGAAGGCTTTATGTGGTACCAATAATGATCATATTTGTTTCCACAGTATGGCTCACATATTTTTTTAAGTTAAAAGATAATGAATTGTAGCCTAGCTAGTTTTTCTCAGTGGTTAGAGCCTGGCCCTTGGACTGAAGGGTCCTGGGTTCTATTCCAGTTGAGGTCAGGTACCTCGGTTGCAGGCTCCATCCCAGGCCCTGGTCAGGGCTTGTGTGAGAGGCAATCAATTGATGTGTCTCTCTCACATCGCTGTTTCTCTCCCTCTCTCTCTCTCTCCCTTCCACTCTTTCTGAAAAGCAATGGAAAAAAATATCTTAGGGTGAAAATTAAAACAAACAAAGAAAAAAGATAATGAATTGTAAGAAGAAAAAAAAAAAGAAATTTGTTTCTGCTTATACAGCCAAAACCTTCCTTAAATGGTGTGCGGTATTTATGTTCAAGATCCAAACATATTTAACACAAATTGTTATAAAGTATACATATCCAGTAAATAATATTTTAAAGAGCTTAATTTCTGAAATTACTGCTACCAAAACCTAACAGAGTTTAGAACCAGAAACGGAAATCACTCTTGAAATCCAAGCATAATCCTTATGTCAAAGAGGCTGACTTTGGGGTAGCATAGTCTATCAATTCTAGTCGAAATAAGAGTCCACGAGTCACTTCAACCTATTCTAAAGTCTCATGCGCCATTTCTCATAAGGTAGCCAGTGGACTGATTACCTAAAGTGTTTATTAAAATTAACTTTCTAGGCCATCCCCTAGTCTCATTAAATCCAGATATCTTAGCAGAAACTAGAAATCTGCATTTTTTTAAACTCCATGGTGACACTCATGGACAACCTAATATAAGAACTATAAGTCTAATGGAACCACATAAGTATAAAAATAAGGGTGCACAAATTTACCAAAATAGTAATTATGCTTTTTTTATGTTAGAGTTATAGTAATTATATGTACTAACCTCAGTTCCTTTCATTTTTAACTTGCATTTTATTAAGCACATAGATGGCCAATTTTTATATATACTAAAGGGGCAGAGATGAGTAAAATACATCTCCTTTGATGAAATAATTTATTGAGTTGTGTCAATAAACAGACATGTAAACCAACAATTATAAAGTGCCTTTAGGACTTTAACAGACTTATGGCCCAGGTGATATGGGAGTACAGAGAATGGACTCAAAACCAGCTCTGTTTGGAAGTTCATTGTGCCCTTGAATAAGAAAATTATTTCAAAAACTATAGCTTCGTTAGAAAGCCAAAACAATCTTTCACTAACAGGAATTTTTCACTAGAGGAAGTGAAAAAAAGTATTAGTGCTAAAATATTTTTTAATATTAAGTTGACTTAATGATGATAAATTCTTATTAAATATAATAGTTAAGAATCCCATGTTTTTATGTTTATTATTCTATAAGCACATAATCATTCTCTTCCACAGGTAATTGATTTGATGTTCCACAGATTGGTTATTTTGTTGTTTGGCTTATGGTTGAATAATCCTGGGTAGGGTCATTCAACTAATCAACCTTTTTTAAATGCATAAAAGGGATGCTCACCAGAGGAGCAAATGCAAAGATCTTAAACATTACCAGTCTAACTTTACTGGGGGAGTAAGAGAGCCATATATCTTTCTACCACCTCTCTTGGGATGCCTTACTTGTAGGTCTGGAGTGTGGACTGGTTGCCTGATCTGTTCTGACCCCTCACATTCTGTGAGCCTTAGGTACAATAGGGCTGAGCATTTTCAGCATCATAAACAGAGGGGAAGACTAATGATTTACTGCTTCCTCTAACTGCTGGGAGCCCCTGCTGGTCTTTGGCATTCCCGCTAGTTTTGAAGTGATAATACTAAGGTGGTCTCCTGACAGATTCCTGAAAGTCTATAATTTCAGTGCTAGAAAGGGCATTAAAGATCAGTAACCACTCCTTTCTTATTATAGGTAAGGAAACTGAGATACTTAAAGGCTAAGTGACCTTGTACAAACCCCAAGGGTTAGTTAGTTGCAGCGCCTAACCAACACTAAAGTCCCTGGAGTCCTCGACTAGGCCTTCTCTTAAACTAGGAGGTCTCAGTCTAAGGGCAGCATTATCCAGTTGTTTCTAGGGCAGTCGGGGTTGTAGAGATCAACTTCTAGCTGATGATCCCTTAACCCCTAGCCCTAGAACTCTGAGTCAAATCGGATCAAGCACTGTTGTTAGGTCTTATAGCAATTGAAGGTAAGAGAGACTCTAATCGTTTAAAAGGATACCCAGAGGCCTGAGATACCCATTCCCCCTCCAAACACCTGGGACACATTACCTCAGAGACAACTGAGGCTATGTATATAAAACCAGCAAACTCGTTATATTAAACATATATACATAAACAAACATATGTATATATATATATGTGTACATATACATAAATGAAAACAAACTGATTTTATAGAAAATATATTTTAAAAATGAATAAATGATTGTTTATAATTTGCAGTTCATGAAAATCATGATTTGTGGTCCCACAATACTGGCCCAGCATATTCTGTAGACCCTGCTTCCAAGCTCTACCTGAGGTCTGGACCAACTCCAAGGGTTAAAACAGCTTGTTACTTCAGTGGATGGAGCATTTTAGAAATTTGAGAGGAAACTTTTTGTTGCTATAATAATTAGGGGAATTTTAGTGGGAGGGAGCAAGAATCGTCTGACTTATTATGTAGGAAACAGTGTCTCACAGTGAAAACATATTCTGTATTTTATAGAGCTCTTCATATTGGAGCCGGAGAGCCAAGTAGATAAAAAATTTGTTTATATTTTCTGAGTCTACAACACAAACACTGAGTTACTTAGTTTTATCATAGTTCTGAGATACACTGAATTTTCTAGGAATAAAACTATGGAGCAATCAAAGAAAAATTCTTATTTTGTTCAGAAGTTGTTTAAGTGTTCTTCATCACTTTGGATAACTTTGCTACTCTGGCAAGGAAGCTTATACTCTCTGAGTGGTCGATACAGAATACCTGCATCAGTCGGCAGTTATACATGCTGTATTCATCATAATTTTGCAGAACTCTGCCAGTACATACTTACTTCTAATCCTATACAAATACATTTAAAGATTTACATATTGAAATGTATATTATTTTATTATAAATTACTTTCGTTCTTTTGTTTTACTATAGGTAAAATAATATATTAATTTTTAAGCCCTGCTGGCATGGATCAGTGGTTGAGCATTGACCCAGGAACCAGGAGGTTGAGGTTCGATTCCCTGTCAGGGCATATTTCCAGGCTTGGGGCTAGATCCCTAATAGGGGGTGTGCAGGAGGCAGCCTGTCCATGACATTTCTCTCTCACAGATGTTTTTCTCTCTATCCCTCTCCCTTCCTCTCTCTAAAAGTCAATAAAAATATAGTTTTAAAAATAATTACATATCTAAGTATATGATATTATGCATGAATTTCATTTCTGCCTAGTAAAAGGAGCATAACAAAATATTCATTTTAAGAAACAAACATTGTTTCAGCTCATGGTGAGAATGATTGTTCAGTGATCCAGTCACTCACTGGCATGGGCCAAAATTTTCTATCTGAGCATTTGAGTAAAGTATAAATGCATACATATTATAGAGGACTCTGAAATTTTAGTTTGACCAGGTCTTCACATTCATAATAAAATAAACTTATCTCTAAAAATACTATTATTTCTCTAAATTTGAAGGTTTTGACAAAATTGTGTGGGACAATTTTAAGCAATGTTCTATGAAAAAAAAAAAAAAAAAAAGTAACTCTCCAGAAAACTAAGTATATAAGACCTGCTTGCCCTGGCAGGTGTGGCTCAGCTGGTTAAGCATCGTCTTGTGACCAAAAGGTTGCTGGTTCTATTCCTGGTCAGGGCACATGCTCGGGTTGCAGGCTCAATCCCTGGTAGGGGGCGTGAAGGAGGCAGGTGATCAATGCTCTGTTCTCACATCAATGTGTCTCTCTCCCTCTCCTTCTCCCTTCCTCTCTCTCTAAAGATCAATTAAAAAAAAAAACAACAAAAAAAAAACTGCTATGTCTCAGTATCCTGCTATGGCCCTAGTAGCCTGGACTATTACTTGAGTTGCTTGAAAAGTAAAAAGTAAATAATTTTACACTTTTAGATGCCTAGGGCACTTCATAATTTAAACTCAGACAAAGTCCAGTTCACACTACTAATAGATCAGAAGTTTATTTATCGCAGATTCGAGAAACCAAGGAGGGCTCACTGAATTTGTGGAACCTCTAAGGGAAGGATATTGGTATCTTATAAGCCATTAGTTAAATAGTAGGGTTGGGAATGTTATACCATTACATGAAAGTACTCTATTAATATACACAGCTGTATGTGTTTTTTTATTTTCATTCGATGTCCTTCTTCCTAAGATATCACTTTTTTAGATCTCCCCAAGTTTCACTGACAGAGATTTTTCACAGTGGACAGTAAATAAATGATTTTTTTATCAGTTGTTGGGCCCCTTTGCTGAACAAAATTATTATGAGTGTGTAGAAAGTAACTGAAATATTTTTAATAAAAATATTTTATATTTTTATCTTCATATGGGCTAAACTCAGGATATATACAAGTTGAATTCCAGGATTTCTAAGTATGCAACATATGTAATAGTCACCAGTGCTCATGTGAATTCAAAGTATTTGATGAAATTAAATAAATCCTTTGTTTCTATTTTTATATATTCTCAAGTAGAATTCTAAACAATAGACTCAATATTAAATTATTTAAATCACTTGTATATACTTTTACATTTATTTAAGCTAGTTAAATAAAAATGTGGGTATTTCCTCACAGCTTAATATGTAAAAATTAATGATGTAACCTGCTGCCTTATTCCTTCCCCTCCACCACTCATCACCCAAAAGAACATTTCCCAATGAAAAAATAAGTTTGATAGAAACATATATAATGTCTGGAGCAATAAAAGTCTATGATAATATGATGTGTTTCAAGCTAATAAGAATTTTATGTCCAGAAAACAGAATACACCATAGAAAAGGTATGTTACCATGTTTATTTTAGATAAATTATCAAAAAAGAATATTTTAATGTCTCCTTGATCAAACAAAATGCTAATAACAAGGAAGATAGTCTCTTATTCTGTCTTCAGTAGGCATTTTTCTCTGATTTCAGTACATTGCATGTCCATTATCTGATAAGCAGTGTCAGCCTGTCGGTTTTAACTGATTACAGTTATGACACAAAATGTTTTCATTTCTCAGAAATACCATCTGTGTTTTTGTTTCTGAGGTCTGGTGTTTTGGAGTAAAGAGACACATATTGCTCTTCACACAATTTTCTGTTAGATGGACAGTGAACAATGATTAATAACTCTTACAGAAATAATATTTTACAGACAATCATAGCCTATTCAGTCACAGAGAGGTGGACTCCTCCGAAATTTGTATACTACCTAAGAACTCAAAACAGTGGAGGTAGATATCAGAATTATAAAAATAATTACCACCCTGGGGACTTTTAAAGAAGTATGAGATGAAAAACAGCTCCACATTTTGACTAATTTGGCTAGTTCTAGTGTTGGTCTACAGTAACACTTAAGACACTTGAGAATTTCTCCCATTAGTTCTTGGTCACATATTTCTTCACATGTACATTCTTTCCAATTATGACATTGGTAATTATATATAGATCAGTCCATCTGAACAATTTTTAGGGTAAGATGTCAATCTTAAGTCTAAAGCTTTCCATAAAACAACTTTCTTTCTGATAGTTCTCCCTTTGCAAATTTGCCTAAACTTTTATAAATTTATAGTCCATATATATTTTTCTCACTCAAGAAAAAAAATGTATTAATTAAATACTGACATTTTCCTGCCGTTCCTAGAGTAATCGAGCATCAGCTCATTAGTTTGAGCATTTTTCTTTGTGTATGTAATTTTACGGTGATAAGGAGCCATCCTATGGCTAACGCCACCTGGGGCGCCCCACACATTGTTTTCTTCACCTTGGCCCACCATGCTAACTGGGGTCATTATTTCTACCTCCTTTGTCAATTATAAACTTATCATAGGATGTTCTGAGCTCGTTCTCCCTATGACCTAGGACGACATCATCTCAGCCACCTTTTTCTGGATTCTAAGCTGCACATTTTATGTCAATGTCCTTTTGCACAATTTGGATAATAGTTTATGCCAATCACAGCCACAGAAGGTTAACCTGCCAATTTAGTCATGTTGTAGCTGGCCTTACCTGTAATATGATTGATTAAATGCTTGAGTTGATTCAATCAGACATTGAAATTATGGAAAGGATAAAACCATTCACTTTCCATAAAATTGCACAGTCTTTGAGCCTTTAAAATCGACACACATTGAAAATTGCCCTACATTATAGATTTTCTTCTGTACAGGTGCCAATGGTAAGCCTATGCTTAATTCTGAGGGAGAAAGTAGAGTAGGTGGAAAAGGAAAGCATGCGTCTGGCAATCGTGTTGAGTGATTTTTCAGTTCATTAAGCCTCGGAATTTAAGCTGTTCTAAATAAGACAAATGTGTTCCCTTTCTTCCAATATATAAAGCATAATTATTTCAAATTACTTACTTGGCTATTTCATATATATTTTAAGATTACGGAAGGTGAATGGGTTAGCATTTTTGAATTTCAATTGTTAACTGTAAGATTCCATTACTTTTGTGGTATAGGCGTGTGTGTGTGTGTGGGTATGGGGGCGTGTGTATGCTACCTATAGGAAAAATATTTTCACCCATAACCTCTCAAATTATAACTAATAAAATTAGGAAGATACTGTTCATCTAGTTGCTTTTCCAAAGTATAAATTTGATTTAAAACCTTTGGCAATAATATTTCTTCAATAAATAATTTTCACTTACAAAGTGTTATTTTTATACATATAAATTTACGACAAGGCACATTTTAATGCAAATACTTGTGATCTACTCTCGGTAATTAAAAACAATATTTTCATTTAAAAATTAATTGGTATCTGTACATATAAAATAACTCTTATCTTTTCCTCATCTACTCAACGTTTGAGGCTATAATGGCCCTGTCTCTTTAATTAAGTTTAAAAAAAGAAATCTTAACCTAGTCCTTGCTGTTCCTGTCTTAAAACTCTCTTCCTCAGGTGACCACATGACTTGCTCCCTCATCTCCTTCAGTTTTCTGATCAGTGAAGCTTTTTCTATCAACCCAATTTAAACAAATACTTTCACTCTTGAACCCTTCTCTTGGTTTTTCTCCACATCAGTGCTTATGATCTATTTCTCCCCATTACACTGTAGAATCCAGAAAGTCAGAAAATATTGTCTTGTTTATTTCCTCATGTATAAACCAGGTCCTGGACAAGTGCCTTGCACATAGTAGGTACTCAAAAAATATGTACTAAAAGAATGAAAAATATCTATCTTATGTTGTATGTCATAAATACTGAGTGGTTATTTTTTTGAGCACATACCACATAATTAATTTTTTCTTTTATGTACTTGAATAGTGTTGAAGAGAAAACATTATATTTCTATGATTTGGTACAACACTGAAAGATTAAGGACTTTACAAAATAGATTTATCTTCTGAATCTTTTTTTGTAGAGCTTTCAATAATGTCCTTCAGAGGCTGTATATTTTTGCTGTAATCATCATGACAGTATTTTCTCAAATTAATATAAAACACAGAGCAGTATCTTTTCTCAAGTCTAATCAGAAAGAGTTACCTGAATTAACTGGTTATAAGTGTTGTACTTCTTATTCCTTTGGTGTATTTTTAAATTATATCCCTGATTTTCTCTAAGGAATGTTTCTGAGTTTTTGACCAATTTTTAGATTTGTCAAAATCTTAAGCCTCTATACACATCTGTATAAGATGTGTGAGAGTAATAAAATAGCAAATAAATGAACACTGAAGCTGATTCATATCTTTTGTGTGAAAAATTATGAAAAACGGTGATCAAATGTACAGCTGTACATTGACCTTGGTACTTAAAAATTAAAAGTCACAATGCATTTAATTCTTCTGGTTGTTAAGTGGCCTCTGTATCCAGAGTGCAAATTTTTGAAGCACAAAGACTGCTATGTGTTCTTTTTATTGATCAGTTCCCAATTGGGGAACATATAGAAGCTCTCAGGGGGAATTTTTTTTAAATGTGTCTTTATGAAGAACAAATCAGATCAGACTAATCTAATTCCCTCTGAGACAGAGAGACAGACCCTCCAGTTAAGAGGAAAGCAATAGACATAAGATCTTTATTTCAGTCAGGCTTTTAATTTAGTCTTTATGGCATTAATTAGGGAGCAACAAAGCAGAGTTGAGATCCTGTTATTAGAGCATGGGTGTGCAACTGCTTGGAAGGTCACACTCAAATAGTAGTTATTAATTGGTCCCTGCTGCCCTGAGGGGTGGGAGTGGATATTGAGTGATGCTTCAGAATGGGTCCTAGGTCCATAACAATGTCTTTATCATGACTGGGATGAATAAGTAGAGCTCTTACTCCTTCAGTTCATAGATAAACATCAAGTTGGCAAGGGTAACTGTCCTTAGAATAAACTTGAAAATTTAAATGACCTTCTTAAGATGAGGTGAAAACAAAAGAAAGAAAGAAAAAAAATGTCTAGGAACAAACAGAAGAAGGGCGATCAAACAAAAAAATTCTCTATAAACTGAAAATAACAAGTTGCAGTACTGTTTTTAGGTAGCCACAGTGGGAGAGAACAATAAAATTAGCCTACAAATGGAAATTTTGATATATTTACAGTCTTCCCAAATTACTGCACTGCAAATAAGACTATGGAGAAGACCGTGCTTTCAGGTAGAACTGGACAATTCTCCATTCCTTTCAGCTTACCTACTGATTAGGAACCCAATTTTACAAACCCATTTTTATTTTATATCCTAGGTTAGCCACACATTTGGATTCATTTTTTGCATCACTAGCAGGCATACAAACAACTTCCTGGAAGATGAAGATTTTTCCTCCTATTGATATCCCTGTTCTATTTGGTTGCTAAACGGAGCGCACATTTGTATTCCCAGACCCTATTTTGTCCAAACTGCTAATCTTGGTGTGTTCTTTTTCTTGCTCCCACAGATTTTGGCCTAAAGGTTATAATCATTGATTTTCTTTGTTATTCTAGGTCCTATGGTTCATAATCAATAGGTGAATTGCCTCATCTTGACTTACGGGGATGGGTACTCTGGCCACTTACTTAATAAATTTGACCACGATGTTGCACTGGCATTTAATAACACTGCTCTTATAGACTCCTCCAAGTCTGCATGTCTTGACCTCTAATCTAATATCATACAATGACTTGTCAGTTTTGACAGTTTATCAAGGCTTGACACCTTGACTTCTGGTGTTTTTTGTGTGTTTTTTTTTGTTGTTGTTCTCTAGCTCCCATTTGATTACCTGGAGGGAGACCTCTGATATCACCTGGGCCACCATCTTTAGCTTATATATACAGAGTTTGTCTCTAGCCCCATAACTGCCCTCTATGTGAATATTTTAAATATATTTATTGGGGTTATTTCATTTTATTATTTTTCTTTCAAAAGTATTATAAAACAAAAGCATAATAAAACTGAAACTGTACAAAATAGATTTGTTATAATTAAAATCCCTTACATCCTGTTGCAATAAGATGTTTTCTGATAACCTCTTCCAAGTGTGTATAGCTATAAAATTTTATATATAATACATTTTTTAACAAAATGATATTATAATATTCTATAATTTGCTTTTTTACTTTATATTTAATCAGTTCCCTTTTGAGAATAATAGAATAATTCTAGGTTTCTTCTATTATAAAAGGTATATATCCATAACTTCATAAACTAATCTCAGGCACTTATGTATATATTTATAGAATAAATTATTGAAATTTAATTGATTTAAATGAAAAGAAACCATGAAGATATCTTGATTACATAGTCATTTGCACTGTCCATCCTAAAATGTCCCAGCTTTAGGCTAATAACTGTAATGTAAAATGTGAACCACTCTTGTTTTCAATTATTTTTAATAAAAAATTCTTTTAAAAAGTTAAACATAAAAATATTTAGCAAAAAGAGTAAATATCTATAATTTATATTTAGAAAAGGTAATCAGTGATATTGTTAGCATAGATAGCTAGATATTAATAAAGGAAGAGAGTGGAGGGAATCAGACATTACTAAGCACAATAAACTACAGAGCAGAAGCCTGCTTGTTTTGTCTGGAAGTTACAGCTTCAGGGCTCCCCAGGGAACCACTGTCCTCCTGGGATGATTGAGGGAAGGGACAGAGCAATAAAGGGGAGGCCAGCACATGGGAGTGGGAGCAGCCTGGTGACCACAGAGGCCTGTGTAGCCTGGAAAAGGGTTAGATTGGTTAGGGGAGGGACCATCAGAAGCCCTCCAAAGCTTGGATGTTGATTGGTTGGTCCTTCCCAAACCTGAGGAAATACAATCCCGACTTAACGAAGAATCCCCCTCCCTGGTACCACCGCCCCTCCCCTGCGCTCTCCCTGTAGCAGCCCTGGGGGGCAGCCTTGGCATGGCGCAGAGTCTCTGGACATTGGCCCTATTTCTAGGCCCTGGGAAGGCAAGACTGGGCTTTTTCCATGGCAAGACCCATGGAGATGGGACATTGGGAACCCAAGGGCGCTCTTTTGGTTTTGCACCTGGTGACAGAAGTAAATCTTACCACCCCACAAAATCTTCTATGTGGGTATCTCGCAATACTTTCCTTGCAACGCTGCAATAAACCCACTTCCACCAGCAACAATATTTGAAACCTTTCTTTCCAAAGCTGAATTATTTCAATGATTAACCTTATAAGACAAGGAGAATAATTTTTTACACTACTGTTAATTTTAGAGAAACTTTACTCTTCCCTCAAAATAACCTGATGTTTGTCTCCTTAATTTTTTTCAAAGTTAGTGTATAGTTAAATTCAGTATTTTAGGTTTCCCTCAAAGATCTTTGTGTAGGCTGTCTCAACTAAAGATACATACCTATAACTATAGAACACAACTTTTAAAACATTTCAAAATAAATTATGAACAAAAAAGCTTTAAAGAATAAATATAATTTCTTTTTATTTTTGGAGAGCAAACCTTTAGTCATGCCCTTGAGGTCCTGGTATTATCTATTAGAAGGTGGCATTTCAGATTCACAGACCTAAATTTTCCACTTTAGCCTACTTCTATTTTGAAATTCAGTTTCCAAAATACCAGACTTTTTTTTTTAAAGATCAAAATGTTAGGAACAACTTTCCTGTGGAAGGTAGTGCTTCTGTTATAAAACTTTGGATTTTCTTGTTAAATAGAGATGTTTACCTGAAGTAAATATAGTATATAAGTCTGAAAGCTTGGGATAGGCTTATAATATTTTTAGGTTTTCCCTATAGTAACCATTTTGAGTAAGGTAGCTGATGTAATTAGTCAGGGTGTTTTTTTTTTACAACAAAAAGAATAAAAGGTAAGATGTGCTGAAGAATTTTACTTGTCCCTTTTACTTGTAACAGTGACAGAAGGAAGTGTAAATTAATCATAGATAAAAACACATATTCTAGCAGTTAGAAGCAGAATTGAAAAGAAATAGGCAACCATAGAGAAAGGAACACAAAAAAGCATTCTAAATTATAACATCATTATTCAGCATTATAGGGCGCTCCGTGTCTGTGACGATGTTACATGAATATTGCCCTTCATTGTTTTTTAGTGACGTGGTAATACAGGATTTCAAGACATGTTACAAAGGCAGAAAAAACAAAAGAGAACAAATGACACATGGCTTTCTTTGAACGCCAGTGAGTTAGTAGGTGAGCAGAGGCACAAGACAAAAACCCTTGGAGAATTAAGAGTTTGGAATCAATTCTTACATCCTGCTGAATTTTTAATTTTTATTATTTAATTTAAAAATTCCTTTGTGACAGTAAATTAAAGCCTATGTTCCAATTCTAGTCTATGCATGTATCATATAGTCTATATATAGAAAGAGGAGAGAGAGGGAAAGAGGGAAAATTAAAATATGCACATAAAATGGAGAAGCCTATATAACAAACTATGTGAAGTTTGGCCCATAGACTGGCAGCCAGTTCTCAAACTGTTAGTTCCTGGTCTGAAATGTGATAACGTACTTGAGCCAAAAAGTAAATCAGCTATAGAACTAAGCACTATATTTAGTTAAGCTGACTTTTTTTTATAGCAGGATGCTCTTGATGAAGAAAGCAGTGACTGATTTACATGCTGGCCCAAGATTCTAATTTTGTTGTGGACCAGCATTTCAAGTGGCATGGAAATATAAAACTAACACATTAGACCGGCCTACCGAAGGATCTACCTATGTTCATTGGAACTTTTTCACACCTTCACAATGTTGACTGTACAGGTAATTGCAAGGGGAGATGATTCGCTGCATTGTCAGTACCCCATTTACACACCTACAGTGAGAGACTATCCCAACTTTGTGATAATATAAAAGGATTAAAAGGAAGTATTATATAAACAACAATAAACCATGAGCAAAAGAAACAACTGGGGTTTTTATGTAAGTGCCCATTAATGTGACAATGAGTTTAATCTCTTAAAAACCAGATAAATGTGAATAAAAACTATAACATCATTTCTTACCTATTGAATTTCCCCCAAAGTTAAAAAAAAAAAAAAAATTGATACTATCACATGCTGGCAAGGATGCAAAACACCAAGAACACTCATCAACTGCCAGTGTCTGAGAGTGGAAATATGTACAACACATAGCTTCTGTCCTTTCTCAAGACCCCTCTGTCCTGCCGTGATCTAATTCTGCTCTGAATTTCTTTATTGTCTAAAGTAGTTAGCAGCCTTTTTAATGGTCTCCGTAGTGCCCACTTACCATGTTCTAAGCTCTGTCTCCTATTGTTGTTGTTTCAATTTCTTACTCTCCCTCATTTTCCCAGTAGGTTGTAATTTCCTGGAGAGTGGGAAACATAATTTGAACATGTATCTTATACTTCGTGGTCTTTAATCCCTCTTAGAATCCAGCACAATGTTTGTTTATATAGCGTGTATGTTAAATTCATATTTGTAAATGAGACTGAAGTATAACAATGCATTAGTCTAAATGTACTGGAAGGAAACTGGTTAAGAGTAAAGGGAGGTTTGTACTCTCTTTGTGTCCAAAGACATGTATTGCTTGGGTGCTTGAGAATGAGGGCCAGTGGTCGATTCACAGATTTGGTTTATTTCTGGAATAAGAAGGAATGGAATGAAAACTTTCTTGTATATGCTTAGGGAAGGGAAGACCAAGCCAGAGAGTCAGATCACAGAACTAAAGAATATTAGAGCAAAAGTGGCTAAAAGTGAAATTAAGGAGCAATTATTTTATGAATGAGAGATCTAAGGTCCACAGAAATAAGTGCAAGGTTGACTAACTAGTTATGCACAAGCCCCTTGTCACTAAGCACTTTACAGAGAAAACAGACTTTTTTTAAAGAACAATTAAATAAGGAACATAGAGTTTATTCATATTTGTGCATAGTTAAGATGTTAGCCTTAGAAGCATAAGAGAAAACATGTAGCTGAAAGGGCATGTTTGCCCGAGATGAGAAAAAAGAATCTAGTCGTTTAATTACACTAAATTAATGGTATTGCTGGAAACAACGGGACCATACTTTTCCTCCACAAGTAGGAGCTCATTTCATTCCAGGACAGCCAGTCACGTTAGGCAGTCTGCCCATCGTCACTGATACAGCCTTGTGATAAATTGGTAACTAAGTGCCATTACTGGTGATGCATCCCCACTGACATAATTCTAAATACTCCTTGGTATCACTTTTACTCAGGATGGTTGTGTTCTGCTGAGTGGCCAGAACAAGATTAAATTGGTGGCAAAGGGCTACCAAGATACTGTGACTTCTCTAAAAAACATTCTCAGTTGTCAAAGTCAAAAGGAGTCCATTCCGGCATATCCTGCTGCATCGTTACACATTCTTTAGTATTGTTTGGTAACAATAAAGTTTTCGTCAATTGGAAAGCTCTTAAAACTTATGTCCTTAAGAGAGGCTTGACTTTCATTATATTATAATTTTTCTAAAGATAGTTTTAGGAGTTTTGAACTAATAATAACTCAAATTTATAATAGAATGATTTTGCTAAGTATTCATAGCACTTAAATACATCTCATACTTTTTGAAAAATAATAAATATACAAACATATATATCAGATGAATATAAAGGCAAAATGGAAATCATTTAGATGCAGCTATTCTTTAACATTTTTCTTTATATAAAATTATGTAGTCAAATATTGAGAGTTAGACAAAAGGACTGATGGCATGGTAACCTGTGAACTCTATTAATATATAATAAAGCAAGATTGCCATCTAGATTAAGAAGTAGCCATATTTTGATTTAAATTTCTTTGGAAAATGTATACTTGGAACCATTTTTTATGGCATTTTTGTATGTGTGGGCATGTTGCTGGGTTACATGCTATTGTGGACTGGGTCCTGCTAACTGCAATGCAAGCTTTAAATCTCCTTTCTTATTGTATGATTACAAAGAATGTATGTACCCTTTCTGTGCACCTTATTTTTTAAAACGTAAAATACTTGTAATCAAAGCATTTGTGAGGCTAAGTTAGGTAAAAGACACAGTGTTTTTTCCGATTCAGGTGATAGATGCTATATAAACACAAGATGCAGATATCAGTATGGGTTTAATAGAGTATTTCTGTGATGACTATAAATAGAGCAATGCATATTTGACTACTTAACTTGATCATTGGTTGACACACTTATTTCAGAAATGAGCTCCACTTCTAAGATATTATCATCTACTCAGTGTGACAGACTTGACCTTCACAAGGCAACTTTCTGATTATTCCTGCAAAGCATGAGCTGTGTGCACTCTGTTTCTGGATTTGTGTTAAAAATAAGCTTCTTGTTTGCAAGATATTATCTTACCTCATTTGCTGAGAGGAAAACAGACAATCAGCCCAATATTTATTCCAGTTGAGAATCCCATAATATTGATTCAGACTCTGAATCAGGGATGTGCTTGCTATAGTCTTCCTTTCTTTAAAAAAAATAATAATAATTTATGTTTCATCTCCAGATCACATATTATGTTGGATTTAATTAAAGCTGTTTCATACAGTCAGTAGCTTTTCTGTGGGAGTGACTATTACTATTTTAACAAATAAAGCCTTTAAAAAACCTTTTAATAAAAATAAAATTATCCAAGAGACTTACAAATTTTGATGGGATTTCAAACCTTAGAATTTTTTCAAATTGTATGCATTATGTAACACATGAGACACATTGACCCTAGAGCTAAAGATACTTCTAAAACAAATATTTTTAGGATTTGAAAATTTAAGTTTTATATAGGTTTTCTTACCATTTTCAAAGCCTGTATTTTATGGAAGCATGTGGGAGGATAATTCTATAATAAAATTATGGAATAAAGTAACATAAGTGAATTGGCCAAGCTAATTATTATAAAAGTGGGTTTTTTATTAACATACTTCTTTGAATATAATAAATGCTATTAAATTGTCTCCTTGGTGTCTCTTTACTTCAGGTATTTCTTAAATTATTATTTAAAACACCACAAGAGAAAAATTATATAGTATAACCAAAGACCTTCTTAGATAATTAGGATTAATCTTGCATTTTGTATCTCACTTTGAAGGAAATGAATTGTTTTCAAGCCTTTATAGTTTATAATTGAATCTTTAGTATCCTAAGAAACCTAAAATATGCAATAATCTTGCAGCCTTTTAAAATCAACTATGTACACAAAATCTTAGAAGCATTGGTTTATGTTCACTGGTTAATACATATTCTTGAGCTGTCATTTCTGGCATTAGTGACAAGTCGGGATGTGTTGCTGAGCATAGGAATGAGAAATATGTTTTCCCCTTGAGGTCAAAGGGGAATCTAAAATTAATTTTGCTTAAATGACATCATAAAGTAACACATCACTTCTGCATGTTCCAGCATCGTCTGGCATTAAAATGGTCAGCAGATCTTTATCTCAAGAGAATAACCTAAAGAAATTAAACACCAATCAAAACACCTCTGATGATGGAAAACCTACCTTAATTTTATAGTTGAGCCTAGGTATGCCAGTCAGACCTGTTGCCTCACTCCACTAGAAAGAGGAATTGCCAGTCCTTCTGTAAAGCCCACAAAATAAGGCTAAGAGGGTGTGTGCCCTTGGCAATGCAGTTCAGTCACTGAGTACAATTGATGCAAGCATTTTGGGGGTCCGGATCCAAATGTCCAGACCCTCTGTGAGTTCTTGGATTTTCACAGGAAAGAATTCAAATATGAGCTAGCATAGACTTTACTGTGAAAAAGAATTAGTGAGGCGCTGATCCGAAAGAAGGCTACTTCACAAGCAGTGCAGTCCCTCCATAGTGGGATTAACTTCTTTATTGAGGCTCATTTAATCCAGGGGATAAATATTCAAAATATTCCTGGGAAAGAGCACCGTAGGCCATTTTGTGTCCTTACATGGGCTTTCTGTTTCCAATCATGGAGTTTGAGGTGTGTCGGTTAGTAGGCTAATGTATTAGAATGAGTGTATTATGAGGCTAGGGCTTACCTCAAGTTCATATTAGTCACCATATTGGATGGAGTTGGTCTTCTGCTGATTCTAACCCATAAACCTTTTGCAGGTGGGTCTTCCTGTCTCCTTGATAGTCCCTGTAGCCCTTGTGGGTTACAACCATTTCACCACGTAGCCTATCCCACAATGAGACTTCAGGCTACCTTGAGTTGAGGATCTGGATGATTATAGTTTAGTGACTCCTTTTTCTAGAGGAGTTGATTATGGTTTTGAGTCTTTACATTAAGTGGGGTTTTTTTTCCTTAAAAATTCATAATTGCAATTCTTATCAGGTAAGCATACTTTATTTCAGAAAAAAGAAAGTTTCTTATAGTTAAAAATTAGCTCCTATATTTTATTTATAGAAGAGAAGAAAGGCAGTCCAGGCACTGGAGTCAGACTCTTCAAAGTTTGAAAGGCAGGCCTACTGTGGATGTTTTATCTTAGCCTGGAAGGACTTCAATCTCCTATTTGTGAAATGAGAATAAAAATAGTACTTACTTGAAAGGGTTACTGTAAAGATTAAGTGAGATAATATATACAAAGAGCTTGAAACAGTACCAGGCAATTAATAAGCGCTTAACACATTCTAGCTGTAAATTTTACTATTATTATTACTAAAAAAAAGCCATTCAGTCCTTATTTAGGTCCTTACTTTTTACCATGAGACAATTATAAATTTAATATCTGTTTAGAGAATAAAATAAAAAGAGAGGTAATTATAATAAATATCTGATATATCTGATTTCACACCACATAGCAGTTTACAAAGTTTAAGCAATATAATTAGATATATATTCAGAGGAGAGGGAGGGGGAAAAAATGGTAGAGGCATAGTTCCAAAGAAGAAATAGTGATAAGTGGCTGTCAGATAGAGCAAAAGTGTTTGAGAATTACAGTCTCGCGTATCTGAGTCATCTAAGACTGCTTAGTGTAAAGGACATGTTACTATTTCAATATTTCCTATAGGAATAAAAATATTAATGTAAATATTATTTTACAATGAAGTTTCATAGGTCATTAAAAATATCTTAAGTTACTTTCAGTGAACTATGGTATAGAATACAAATATATCTCTCAAATATCTCAGTGAGAACTTTTTTGAAAAGCAGACAGTTGATTGAAGAAAATTGCCTATTGAGACACACAGTTTCATTATAAAATGACATATTGCATTTTATACTTAAGTAATCCATTGCTTCCTTTCACTTACTTTTCTGCTTATTCAGCTTCTACACCCAACTGCAAGTCTCCCCCTCCCTCCGCCTCCAAGTTATATTATTTATATTGGGTGTGGCATTTGAAGGAGCTGTCCCCTGTGTTCATGTATATGTCCAGCTCAGTGTCATGGACCGTCTGCTTGTGTCTGTTCCAGTGCCTCTCAGTGAGATATTCATGCTAAGATTACTCCTGTCTATGACACTACAAGAAGGCACTTACTAACCCCATAAACCAATTTCCAAGGGCACAAATTATGCTCCTCTACTCCCATCACTACTGTTTTCCTAATGAGTTTGAGGCACTGCCCCCTGGAGGCCACAATGAACTGAAATCACATCAAACCCCATGTTCCATCATGTTTCTCTCAATATATTTTTCAAAATTTTATATAAAATTACTGAGAACTTGTTACATACTACTGTTACCCGAAAGTGGACCTGGCTCTGAGTGGGTCTGCCTAGGCCCATCCAGTAGTGTGTGGGTACTTGACTTTTTGCCAGAAAGATTTCACAGCACAAGTCCGGGTGATTTTTAGATGTTTATTAAAGCTGGGGACAGTGAAACAAGGAAGGGTCTAGGATAGAAGAAGCAACAGGAGAGAGACTAGGTGGGAAATGAGCTTAGGCTGGGCTGCTTTGGCTCACTAGGAAGTCAGAGAAAAGAGGGCATTGCAGACAGGTTCATGGGGTCAGCCTGGGATGAGTTGCCACTGACTAGTGCTCCCTGTTTGTAAGTCTCATGGGGTCCCTTAGAGGTTAGGAGATGCATACCTGTGGGGGAAGAAGAGCAGGGAGGGAAAGGCACAAGTGTGTTCCTGGGAGAAAGAGCATACACTGGGACCTTTATTTTGAGGGATTTTAAAAGCTGGGAGTTTAGGGGAGGTCTTATCTCAATAAAATAGTCATTAGTTTTATGCTGATGTGCCAAAATGGGATTTATTCCCGAAACTTCACCTGTCCTTGGGTGTGGCAAATGTCATTAATTGGATTTCTGCTGTCTGGCTAAGTAGGGTGATTTAAACTATTTACCTTCTGGTCCTGGAGAAGTGTAAACCATTTATTAGTAAGTATCCTTAGTTTAGGGAAGATAAAAATTTGTGATTTACTAGCGCTGTAAACGGCTTGGCCATTTAACAATTTGTCTCAGTTTACCTATTCCACTTGTCCTGGCTTACTAGCCTGTCTCAATACTATCTATAGTGTAGGCATGGGGGCTATGACTATTATATAGACCTGATTCTCAGCTCAGCTTAATGAAAAAAAAAAAAAGTTTAGTGGAAAACAAATGCAATTAAATTAGCTATTACTAATTTAATTGCACCAGTTAAGGAGAGGGATATGTTCTGAGGTAGTTCCTCCTTGTGTGAGCATCATAAAATGCACTTATACAAACCTAGATAGTCTAGCGTAGCACATACTTAGGCAATATGGTATACCTTATAGCTTTCAGGGGAGAAACGATAATTTCCCTCTACACTCCTGGGTTCTTGGCTGAAACTTAACTGTAATAAAAGAAATAGATTAATAGGAGAAAAACAAACAAATAATATGTATACCTCCTGTATATATGGGAGAGACCCAGGAAAAGTAAGTAACATGCTAAAATGAATGAAACCACCACCTTAAATACCATCTGTAACTGAAGACAAAATAAGATGTTGGGGTTGAGGGGAGGTCAGTTATGAGAGGTTACCAGGAAAAGAACAGTAAACAAGGGTAAGGTTTTTATACAGATTTTTTTTTTAAATCCTTACCCAAGAATACTTTTTCCATTGCTTTTCAGAGTGGAAAGGAGAGAGAGAGAAACATCGATGTGAGAGAGACACATCGATTGGTTGCCTCCTGCACTCACCCCAACCAAGGCTGGGGATCCAGCCTGCAACCAAGGTACATGCCTTTGGCCAGAATCTAACCGGGGGCTCCTCGGTCAGTGAGCCCATGCTCTAACCACTGAGCAAACCTACTAGGGCTGTTACGCAGATTTAAGTCATTTAGGCTTCTGCAATGATTAAGAGTTTCTAGAGAAGGTTATTTCTCTATTCTTGGTACCGCTAGGGAAACACCCTTACAATTGGAGATTTCCTTTACAAAAGTCAAAGTCTTTTATAAAAGATAACTTCTTGGTTATCAGAACTTTCCCCCTCTCCACTGTTTCTTAAAATTAGTCAGCCTAAAATAATCCTTATGCCAAAGAGACATATTTTGGGTGACAAATTCTGTTCCCCTATAGCTCCTAGGCTATAAACTGGCGGCATAACATGTTACTGTACCGAATACTGTAGGCAGTTGTGAGACAATGGTGAGCGTTTGTGTAATGCATTGTGCTAAGATATCATGAAAGCTATAGCTATGAAGTCACTCGGTAATAGAAATTTTTCAGTTGCATTGTAATCTTATGGGACCACCTTCACATATGTGGTCTATTTACCAAAGGGGTTATTCAGCATATGACTGTATATGTGGAAGTTCTTAGGGCTGCTGCAGTTGAGGATCAGCCTCTTCCCAAAGCATCAGGTCACTAAAGTTCAATGACTTGATGGACAGTTTGATCTTGACCTTTAGAGAGGTGGGTGCACAAGGAGTGGATTCAGGGGTGCAAGGATCTGGGAGATATGCTGCATTGAAATCTACACACATTTTCAGTTGTATTAAAGGGTGCCAGTTTTCCCAAATTGATTCTGCCAATTTATATTCTCACCAGCAGTATGTGTCAATTCACCTTGTTTTTCTACTTTATCAGCATTTGTTTTTATTCATTTTCTTTCTTAGTATTTGACAGTTTGTGGAAAAAACATGCTTTTTAAATTCTTTATAATAGATATGCATATAGATATGTAACATATGCATATAGATATCTGCATATCTATTATAAAAATGTATCTATCTATTTAGAATGAAAATGTATTTTGGTAAATTATATAGTTATCAGACAGCATAGGGACATAGAACAGGGAATGGAAAAATACTAGCCGAGTCAAGACCAAGTGGCTGAAACAAACACTGGATAAGCTGATCGCAAAAATGTCACCACCCTACCCAAAACTGCAGAAATAGCTTCTTTTATCTCCCTGCTGACCTTTACATCCTGCTCAAAGAGAGACTGTAGGGGAACCCCACTGCCTGGTCTTAGCTGCTATATGACCTTCCCGGGATCGTGGTAGTGAGCAGGGTGGCATCTTGGTCCTCACAGAGCAGGCTGGAAGGTAGTTGCTAAGCAATCCAACTGAGGGAGGGAGTGGCTCCACCCTGACACAGAAAATTCCACAAGCCTTCCTTTTCAAATAGCTCACTTTATCCCCAGCTCATAAAAGCAGCCAAGGCGAGCCAGCCCTCGAGCCAGTTTGGAGGACCTTCCTTTACTCCATGCTCCCTCCCCTGTGCTTGAGCACAAGCTTAATAAAATTTGTCCAGAAATTTCTCTGGCAGTTCCTCTTGATATCTGTCTTGAGAAACCCAAGGACCCCAAATGCTGGTAATAGTTACGTCCTATGGACAATCCTCCATACAATCTTAAAGAGAGATATGCATATATATCAATATAAGTTTAAGTATAGATAGATACATACATGCGTATCTATCTATAATAAAGTTTTACCTATTTATAATAAACGTATAACTTGGAAAATTATAGTTATGTCTTATGAACCATCTTACATAAAATCTTAACTAGATAGATAAATAAATAGATATATAGATAGATAAATACCTTGGTCACCATGTGACATCTCTCAAGGAGAAAGAATCATAATACTGGCTCATTCTTTTTTCCATTAATTTTTCTTCATCCCAAACTTTAACACATCCAATTATTTTAAGTCATAAAATGAGAACAATTCTTTCCACGTCTCCCAGTTTCATGAATAAGGAAATAATGTGGGTTTTGATGATCTGTTTGCCATTCTGTGTCCTTTGGTTGTTAGTTAAGTGGTCAGTTCTCCAAGTTTTTCTTTATCTCTAACTTTCTTTCACTCAAATACTTACCTAGATTGCTGACAAACCAATTCTGCTCCCTAAAGACAGTCAAGGTGAAAGTTATTTAATAGGGTGCAATTCTGGTGATATTTAAACACCTCCACACCCATGAATCCTATGAGGATGCTAAGCATTTAGACGGGCCTTTTCATTTTCACAGCAGTATTTGGCATACACAGACAGGCCAGGTATTATATGAAGATAATAAAAATAAAGCAGCCTTCCACGAGGAGAGAGCCTATTATTAATTTTTTGTGCAAGGCTCTCCTTGTAATGAAAGAAATATGCTGCTTCCTGCAGGATTTCATAGAATCATATTGCTAGGAGGAACCTAAGAAAGTGTTTAATCTAATCCCTCAAGGCTTAGGAAGGTGAGCTGATTTGCTGTTGACCCCTGCATTTATATGTGACTTCTCTTGTCAGGAAAACACAATAAAAGATAAGGAATAGAAATTATAGACAGATGATATACATAAATACATATGTAGGTTTTCAGTTCAAATTGTTTTATTTGAAAAAATACAAGCAAATAAAAAATGAAAAAAACTAAAAATGCAGACATAATAAACACTCATATAAGCAACACCTTCATTTGACGATATTCATTTGCCCTTTTTGCATTATTTTTTAAGTAAGTAGATAATTTTTTTTCTTGTTCTCTACAGTTAGTTATCTTTTCTTTCTTTTTCAGAAATAACCACAAATATATAGTCAATATATGCCTATTCAGACCATTTAAAAATACGGTAGTATACTTTTTTAAATTTTCCATGAAAACACATTTCCCATGAAAATTTTCATAATCACATTGTACACTTTAAATATCTTGCAATTTTATTTGTCAATTATATTTCAATAAAACTGAAAAACACACACACACACATGGATATAGTATTTCTACATATTCTGGATAAGAATCTTTCTTTTATGTATATTGTAAATACATCTTTGTTTTTAAGGTTTTAAACATATGCTGGTAGGTGAAGTTCACTGTTAATTTTATTTCATTGAAGCCACAGAACATGTACTTAATTAAGAAGCTCTTTAAGTCCTGTTCGGTTTTTGTAAATTATCTATACTTGTTTTTTTAACCTTTATTTTATATGAATGTATGTGTTTATATATGTGTTTATGAGATCAAGCTTAGTTTCAGTATTCTCCACAGCTTCTGTGTTCTTCATCATTTTTAATCTATTTGCTCTATCAGTATGTAAGTAGGCATATTTTGGATAGATTGATTATTATATTTCTATTACACTTACTTTAAAAATTATGAGGTTTTGTTGTAAATTATATGCAGTTATTACATTGTTTTACATTCATAAAGGATTATATCCTTTCTCCTCAGATAATGTCCTTTTGTATTTCTTGTTAATGCTTTGGCCTTGGGTTCTATTTTGCCTGATAATAATATCAGTACTCCAGATGTTTTCTAATTAGTATTTTCCAGTATAACTTTTCTCTCTTTATTTCATTTTTAGTGTTTATCTAAATTGTATATCATAAAATTGTTATGAAATGTCTAGCCTGTATTGAGTCTAATACATTAGCATTTTGGGTCATTACTCCTCATTTAAATTCATTTCTATGATTTTACTGTTTGCTGTTAACCAAGGTTTTACATGTTTCCTTTCTCTCTTCTTTTTATGCTTTCTGTGGGAGTCTTGTTATTTTTTCTCTTTTATTGCTTTGGAAGTCAACCGTTACATTTCTATTATTGTTGTGGTTATCCTTAAATTTTAACAGGCATATATAATGCTATCTTTTTCTTTTTCCTAATGTTCTATGGGCCTCAGGTGCAAAGTATTAGACTGATCATAATCCTTGGTTGAGGACACACTCTCAATACAGTTCTTTTCTCTGTAGCTCTCTATCAATTTGTTGTAATATAATAAGTGCTTATAAATCCACCATCCTACACAAATTCTGGACCTTGAAAATCATTTCCATCTACTTACATGGTCCTTCATAATTCATACCTGCTGCCCCTTGAAGGCACCACCTGTGAATCCCACTTAGGATTCCTCTGCTCCCCTTTTCTTATAGCTTTATCTATGTTTTGTGCATTTCTAAATTGACTTCAGTTGTTTTTAACATTTTATAAAGACACCTATCTTTGCTCTATATAATGTTTATGGAATTACATGTTTACTTAATATTTATATTTATTCAAATTTTGACACTGCTTTAGTTCATTAATTTTGATTGGTATTATTTTTATCAACTCCTTATCAATTATGTAAATTGAAATACATTTTCACAGTCCGTAATTCGTTTTTTCATTCTTTTTAGGGTATGTTTTGATGAAACTTTTAGAGCATGTTTTGATGAAAAATATTTTACATGAGAAAATTATTTTCTTATAATTTATAATTTATAGTTAAGGTGTTCGGATTTTTTTAAAAATATATCTTTACTGATTTCAGAGAGAGGAAAGGAGAGGGAGAGAGAGAGATAGAAACATCAATGATGAGAGAGTCATTGATCGAACCCGCAACCCAGGCATGTGCCCTGACAGGGAATCGAACCCCGATCACCTGGATCCTAGGTTGACGCTCAACCGCTGAGCCACACCCGGCCAGGCTGGATTTTTTTATTTTAAAAACTTTCTCAACTCTGAAATGATAAGATAATCACCTAAATTTTTGACTGAATTTTTTAAATATATTTTTTGACATGAAAGACTTTAATCCACTTGGATGTAATTTCATTTGTTGTTAAAAAAATAAATAAATCTATTTTATCTTTTTTCCATATGAAGGGCCACAAAAAGCCCTGTTTCCAGAGAATAATCATTATTGGACTTGTCAGGTAGTTCCCTGGAAACACCCCCTTATAAGGCTTGACTTTCTTTTTTCCTTTTCTTTTCTTTTTTCATTTTAACAAAATCTTTTACTTCTTCCAAGTGGAGGAATTTACATATTTTTAATTAGAACATGCATGCTATTGAAGGTTATTTTTTATGGGAAAATTATGTTCCACAGATGGTTAAGGAGCATTTTCTCTGCTTCTATTGGCCCTTGAGAAACTTCAATAATAGTGAAGAATGGTACAGATTTTTAAATGTATATAAAGTACATTTCATGCTATATGTTATGTCATAACACTTTTTTTAATATATCTTTATTGATTTCAGAGAGAGGAAAGGAGAGGGAGAGAGAGAGATAGAAGCATCAGTGATGAGAGAGTCACTGATCGCCTGTCTAGCCCACAGCCCGAGCATGTGCCCTGACCGGGAATCGAACCCCGATCGCCTGGATCCTAGGTCGACGCTCAACTGCTGAGCCACGCCCGGTCGGGCTATGCCATAACACTTTAAAAATATAGTCTATAATCCCACACCAGTGAATACTTGGGAACCTGAATTAATACTCATTCATTGTGAAAATTAGTTATTTGTCAAAAATAGAAGCAACAGTTGTTTAATACCAAAGTTCCCTGAGGTGATGATAACAGTTGGGGCAAACAAGAAGCTGACCAAAAAGTTTAAAAGGCAAAGCTTCAAAGGGGATCTAGGAGGGGAAAACTGAGAAGGCCCTACCTAATCCTCTCCCCTGGGTGACTTGAAGCTCTGTACAAGTAGAAAAAATATATCAAGGCAGACTTCGATACTATCTGCCGGAGCATTGAAGGATATACTGATACATACACATGGCCCTTGGTAAAGGCTGGGAGACAAACTGGTTCAAGGCATTTAAGAAAGTCTCTGTACATCCTTAGCGGAACACTAAGATGCTTGAGCAAAAAGTTCAGTTGCTGGAAATGACAAAGCATACAGACTGTGTAGAACTAGTACAGGATTTTTGTTGATGAACAACATTAATCTATACATGCAAGAAGCTCAGTTAAATCCAACTTGGATTAACTTAAAAAAAAATACACACTTAGGTGCATTGTAATCAAACTCAAAAACAAAGAGACAATTTTGAAATAAACAAGAGAGATATCTAAGCCATTATACATGGAATACTCAATAAAGTTGATTTTTCTAGTCAACATTGTTCTGAAGGGTCCTGACAGAGTAATAAGGTAGAGGAAAAATAAAGACATTCAGATTGGAAAGAAAGTAGTACAACTGTCCCTTTTTACAGATGACATGATCTTTTATAGAAAAATTCTAATCAATTCACAAAATATCTATTAGAACTAAAGAACTGGCTCAGAAGTATGCAGGCTGTAAGAACAACGGGCAAAAATCAATTGTATTTCTATACACTAGCAATAAACAATAACAAACAACAAAGAAAATAAAATCCTTAAATAAATTTAACAAAATAAATACAAGGTTTGTATACTAAAAACTACAATGTATTGTTGAAAGAAACTAAGGATGGACCTTGAAAATATTATGCTGTTAGATAGCCAGTAATGAAAGGTTACTTTTATATAATTTCATTTATATAAAATGTCAAGAATAGTTCAGTCCATAATTATAGGAAGTAGATTAATGTTTGCCAAGGCCTGGTATCAGAGAGAATGAAGAATGACTGCTAATGGAGGTGGGGTTTCTATTTGAGGTGATGGAAAGGTTCTAAAATTAGATAATGATGATAGTTGCAAAAAAACGGGAAAGGTACAAAAACAATAGATTGTGTATTTAAAATAAATACAACTTTTTTTAGTATTTTTGCAAAAGTATTTGTAAAAGCAGGTAAATGGGGTAAGGTAAAACTCAGTACACAGAAAATAAATATGTTCATCTTTTATTATCAGCCCTGAGTACCTTTACTTAACACGTTTAAAACCCATATCAGGAAACTAAAATGTCAACTGATATTACGGTTTCCTTTAAATTAGGCTTAATAATTTGTTGATGAATGCAACCAGTAGTGGGGCATGGGAATACAAATGTTCTTCAAAGGAAAATTTATAACTTGGTAATTTTCGTACCTGCCCAGATGATTTACCCAAAGCCCTAGATCTGGGTTTCTTTGTCAATCACTATGGTGTTCCAAAGACCTCCACATCTCTGTAAACACATTGCTATTCCATCAAGTAATAATACTTCATCAGGTAATAACACTCCATCAAGTCTTCCTTCCTGACAAATATATTCTGGGTTTACATGGGCACAATTCAATACAAAGGTGTATGTGGGTAATTGGAACAGTTTGGGAAAGATTTATCACTTGTAAGTATCTAAAGATACTATGATGGAAGAAACTATTTTGTTTTGTTTTAAAGAATAGTTTATTGATTTTTAGAAAGAGAGACACATGTAGGTCAGGGTGGAAGAAAATTTTAGCAAATGATACATTAACTAAATTAACAGATATAAATCTATGGATTTGTATTTTACAAAACTTACCATACCACTTTTTCAACCCAACTATTTTACTCTATTTTGTTAGAAAATGCCTTCTCAAAATAGGGGTCAATTGACAAGGAAAACAGACACTTTTGAAAAATAACCTTGACTTATTAATGAAAGTTAGAAATGCAAACTTTTATTTCAGAGACCCACAATACTACTGTAAACTTCAATCCCCTTGAATTCAGCACTTTTTTGAACTACAGTGAATAGTTTTAATCTCTGAAAACAAAGAGGCATTAGAACAAAACAAGAAATAACAAGCTAAACAAGACTCAGAGCAATTTTCTTGTCTCTGTGAAAAGATGAAAGAATGGGCACCTCTAAGACAATGTTTCCAGGTTGTGAGTCCTACCCCCAGCAGCGGGTGTGCAAGAGGCAGCCGATCAACGAGGACTCTCTCATCACTGATGTTCCTGTCTCTCTCTACATCTCCCTTCTTCTCTCTGAAATCAGTAAAGACATTTTTTTTTTTTAATTTAATTATTTTCTTACAATAAATTTTCTTTCAAAGTTGTCTGTCATTTTCCACAAAATAACCAAACACTTCAATATTTGTGAATGGAGAAAGGGAGAGACACTGTTCAACCATAGTAGTTTAGAGTTTGAAGGGGTTCGATCCCTGCTCATCATTTACTAACTGCCAGCTCATATTCAGTATCCCTGACCTTAGTTTTTTTCTTTTTTAAAAAATGGAAATATGCATACTACCTATATTAAAGGGTGATTTATATAACTTCCTGTACAGTACTTATTTCAAAGTCAGGCACATACTAACGATTCAATAAATGAGGATGGCCGTGATGACGATGATGATGATGGTGACGATGGTGGTGACAAGCGCAACGCTAAGAAGGAGAAGGAATCCCAACATCTTTTCTAGCCTTTATGTTCTTTGATGCTAAGTTTCCACTTCTCGACTGTAATGACAAACAGTGTAATCTGAAGCTTTGGCTTAAAGTAATACAGTAAGAAGCACGTGAGCTTTGGGAGGAGAGGGGGGTTTCAAAATGATGAAAAGCAACTATTCGAGAGGGCAGGCAGGTTCTGTGAGAATTCCAAGTGAATTATTTACGGTATCTGCGTTCTTCCTAAACTTATTCCCTGCTAGTGGTGGGTTTTGCTTGTTTGTTTGCTTGTAAATACAATGAGCATTGATGTCAGTATGTGAATTATCTCTAGTATATAAAATACAATAAACCCTGAGCATTTAACTCTGTCCTTAAGTGACTTTTCTTTTTCTAGCCTTGGGAACATAGGGAAAAGTGCATCTTACTCCAAATCAGCCAGTGGCAAGGTGATGCCTGGTGATGCGTTCCTAGATAACTCTTCCCGCATGCCTCGGGCATGCTCCACTCAGTAGGCAGAAATCCTTGTCCAGTATTTATCTTTACTCAGTACACTGAGAAAAAGGTACATGTAGCATTCTGGCATCCCGTGGGCAAAAGTTGCACATAACACAACAAAAGTTGATAGACTAAGATGTTAGCTGTCAGCTTAGTGTGATTATTTTTAAAAATTATCTTATACATATATTGTTCAGTAATAAATACTTGCAATGTTTCATCATGGGGTATTGAGGAAATTGTCTTCATTACCTCTTTAATAGCATGAAACAATGCATATGATACTATTTAAAGGTCTGCTGACACACTGAAGAAACATTGGATAAAGGCCAGGAGATCACCAATGTATTTCTATTTTTGCACTAAGTCATCCTGTGATCTTGGGCAAACAAAGGGTATTTTACTCTTTCCTTATCTACAGATTGGTGGTGTCACTGAGATGATTCCTGTTTTTCTTAGCTCTAGTAAGTCAAGGAATATATTCCAGTAGATACTATTATTCTCATTTGCTGATGAGAAAATTAAGTCAAGAGGATTTAAGAGACTTATTTAGGTCACACAGCAGATAAATAATGAAAGTAGAATTTGAGCCTGGGCGTCTCACTTAGCTTGTCTCATCGAATAAAAGATGATGCTGGCAATAATGCAGGAGGCCAATTGTATAGAAATTGAGGAAGAGAAGAATTTCAAGGAAGCAAAGGTCAAAAATGTTACAGAGAGATTGAATATAATATAACGTTTGGATTTGAAAACTAGAAAGAGAATGATGAGTTTGGTGAGCAATTTCAGTGGATTGGTAGGGATATAAGTCAGACTGAAATGAGTTGAGAATTAAATAAAAGATTGTACCCTCATGGACAGTTTTCAAAAATATGTTAGATCTGTTAGATTGACACTGCTGGGGCACATTAGCTTATCCTGACATGAAAATTATATGCCAGCTATAATCACACTGATGCCATTGCCACCATATTTCCTTGAAGCCATATTGACTATTGCCAATATTTTTTATGCCTTTCCTTAGCCAGAAAATTGCATAGGACAGACTGCAGATCAAAGGAGACTGATTTACTCTGTTTGTCCAGATATGACTCATGAGGAAAAAAAAAAACCTATAGATGTAATAAAAATCTATAGATGTAGCCAAAAAAAATCTATAGATGTAGTAAAATATATTTTTTCCCAGCTTAACCATGCCAAGTACAGAACAAGTTATATCAGATTTTGGTGTGAGCATACAGCTTTATCATTGCTACTAAAGATTCCTAGAATTGATTCTTCTTTAGAACAGAGATTGCCTCATTAACAACTGACATATCATAATTGCCATATACTCTATTTAAATCTAGTTCCTGTTGAGGATCTCCCAACACTGTAATAACCTTGTCAGTCCATCTGCCACACATTCTTATGTACAGGAAATGCTCTTCAAAACTTCAAGCTATTATTAAATTTTGGTGTTTGAACTTTGGCCTCCCTAATAGATTTTAATGCTGAATAAGAAAGGACACTTTACTTGAAAAACTTTACTTCATTGTCTTTTATATGTTGCCAGTGGGAAGTAATTTGCTGGAACAGTAATGTGGTGTTGAACTGGGATACTGGAACGACATCTAGAATTTAGTGTCAGTTCCGTTACTAACTAGTTGTGTAACCTTCGAAAATTCCCATAAAGTCTTGGATATTTATATTTCTCTTTTTTGAAATAAGGAGCTTTAAAAGAAAGTCCCTAGGGACCCTTCCAGTTCTAAAATGATTTGTGCCTCTTAATGCTTTTTTGTTTTGTCTCCTCTAAGACGAAGACATGGCTATTGGACTTCCCAGAATCACCTTGGGTACTCCAGTCTGTTAGCACAGATTCCTCACCTTCATGTCATTTCCTTGGACTGGACATGTGCAAGAGATAACTGGGAGCTGAACTTCATTAACAAGTTTTATACGTGAAACTGAAGAAGATCCACTGCGAGCAAAAGTGCAGAACAGAACATGTCAAGGGAATGCTGAAGTGTAACTTCAAATAATATGGCACAGCCATGCTGCAAAGAGCAGCAGCAAACACTCTAGCTTAGTACACACTGGAAAAAAAAATCAGTTTTTTAAACAAAACAAATTCGGGCTCAATAGGATTCCTAAAGGTAGAGGCATCCAAACTGCCGGCTCTGTAACGGTGGTAACATTCTCAAGCCTGAGGAGGATCTCGAGGAGAGTCTCCTGAGGCACAGGGTGCTCAGTGTCTCAGGTGTGTTCACAGAACCAGAAATTGTTGTCAAGGGCACATTTCGTGGATAGAAATGGTGATGGTCATTGAGGCTCTCCTACTGGGCCTCATTTATTCTGGAGCATTAATGCAGCGTGTGCTGAATAAAATGTATTCCGTGTGTGTTGACTCTCTCTGTACCGTTGCTTGGGGCGGTGGGTTTCATGAGGTAATTCACTTTGTAAGGTTATAGTTGCTGTCAGCTATGTTCCCCTCCTTCTTCCCTCTTCCTTCCAATTATATAATTTCTATTTAAAGAGAGATGCTTGCAGTTGCATTCCTGAATTCTTCAGAGTATCCAAACTTCGTTATAATTCTGTCAGCTTCCTACATCTTTCTCAACTGCATATTTTGCGCCCCCTCCCCACTTTCATTATATTTAGTTTCTGTCTTCCTACCTTAATTCAGTGTTCCCTATCAAAGAACACAGTAGAGTCATGCAGATAGCACCTTACCCTGGAATAGTGATTTTAGAAGCTCTGGGCTCACTAGCATCTGCAGTTTTGTCAAGTTTCCGGGTGATACTAATGTGCAGCAATGTTTGAAAGGCATGACTCATCTAGATAGTTATTAGTATCTTTTGTTTTTAATGTGTGGCAGACAGAGCTATAATATATTTCTTTAGAGATTCTATGCAGTCCAACGATCTTCTCATTTTGTGACTAAAATCCTGAGGACTCCCCTATTTCAGTGTTTTTAGTTAAAGTGATTGGTATACTTAGTGACTTTAGACTCAAGAGGAATTTCTGGCCCTGAACTCAACCATGTGGCAAGCACTATACTAAATGCATCTATTTTCATTTCTCTTAACTATCCCAATATCTAAAGTAAATAGATATTATTATTCTCAGTTCACCCATAAGAACACTAAGGGTCAAAATTTAAAATTATTTTTCTGATGTCATACTAATCAATCTCTAATTAAAAACCAAACATCTTGGATCCTATTCCAGTGTTCTCTTTCATTAGTGGTATTTCCCAGGAAAATTTCAAGGTCAAGATTGAAGGACTGGAGCCCTTTATTCTATAAATAGTGCTTTGTTTTTTCTGCTCAATGACCTTGCTCTTCCCACAATAAAATCGATCTATCACTTGCTGTTTACTCACACAGTTCTAAAGACCACCTTTCCTCATACATTTTCACAGTGGGCATTCAACTACCAGGAAATTCTTTATATCATCTTGGTTCTGAAAGCCTTTGTCATCCAGAAAATGATATTGTGTATCAGATGTGTACTTTTACCATTGCTGTTCTGTTTCTAGTGGAAGATCAGCCTCCCTAATGCCCTGTCATGCTATTTTAGTTGCTGCTGAATTAAAACATTTTAAAAGCCTTTTGAAGAAAACATTGAAAGAGCAATTACATTCAGTTCCCTATTTAGTGTGTATTTATTCTTTCAAATACTGAAGTCCATTAATGGCTGCTTCTCATACAAAAATCTACTTGCTTTGCCTCCAGTTATTTACAGATTCTGTTCAGTAAATTTTAAAACTGAAAATAAAATTCATCAGTTTTGTAGTTACCAAGTTCTAGGATATTCTGTGTTGGCTATGCCTGCAATCAGGCAGTCTTTTGGACTGAGTAGCTAATTGAAACTACAGGTTGGAATATTTCTAAGGTCTTCTCAATAATGACTACGGTACATACATTAATTCAGTCTTCCTACAACTTCTTTACACCCTTAATGCAGTTTTTGGAGACTGGCCACATATGATCCCAATGATTGTTCAGCTTGCTTCTGCCTTTAAAATATTTAAATATCTCCTACACCCAGTTTTGGAATTTTTTTACAAGGCATTCTACATCTTTTCTGTTGTGCTTGGGTTTTGTACCTGTGTGGGTATTGTTGATTTTTTTACACAAAAAATTTTAAACCATTTTTAATAAGTTTTTTTAAATTGATTTTAGAGATAGAGGAAGAGAGAAGGAGAGAGTGAGAGAAACATTGATTAGCTGCTTCCTGCACACCCCCTACTGGGGATCGAGCCTGCAACCTGGGCATGTGCCCTGACCAAGAACTGAACAGATGACCTCTCAGTACATGGGAAAATGCTCAACCAACTGAGCCACACCAGTCAGACCTTAAAACCATTTTAAATATGTGGTCATTTAAAGTAGAGAATGTGTTGATATTTATGTGACAAATACTATTAATAATTAGCAAATTGTTCAGATACCTTTTGCACACTGTATTGAAGCTAGTTGGGTATATTATATTTTTCAATCTAAAGCAGCTTCTGAAATTTCTATTCAGTTTAATTGGTCTTTTTGTTTATTTCTATATCATTTGTATACCCTTTAATTTGTACATTTTTGTAATTTCCTCATTATTTTCTATTGCAAATACCATCCCCACCCCTTTACTCTTTTTAATAAATATTATCTTGACTATTCTCATGTATTCAGTTTTCCACTTTAATGTGGAAAGTTTGGTCAAGTTCCAAATAAAAAAATCATCCTGGAAATAATGTGGGATTTCATTATATTTTAGGATAATTGGGGAAGAAGTAACATTTTTATTTAGACTTATAGTATGAGTTTCCATTCATCAAAATCAAACTAATTTGTACCATATTTCACAAATTCTGAGCAAATAAATGTGACCTAGTTTCCTTTCAAAGCCATTAAAACCTTTGTATAAATGTTTTAATAACTTATATTTTTATTATTTCTTTACATGTACTTGCATTTTAAACTATATTGAAATATATATAAAGGTGTGACAAAAGTAGGTTTACAGTTGTGAGTATGTGAAACACAAAGCTGATTCTTGCGTTATTATTTATTAATTATTGTATTATTTTTGGTACAGACAACTCATATATGTATTATATATTATATGTGGAGTAATTGTTAATTATATCTAATTTTTGTCACTATATTACAACTTTTTAAAAATTAATTTGTGCTCTATTCTTAAAGTTCAATTGTTCTTGATAACAGTGTTTTTCCCTCTTGATTTATTTAAGCTCTTTTTATCATAAAATTCTTTTTATCAAATTTATTGGGGTGACATTAGTTAATAAAAGTGTATAGGTTTCAGGTGTATAATTTTATACCACATCATCTGTACATTGTATTGTGTGTTCATCACCCCAAGTCAAGTTTCCCAAAGTAATTTATCCCCCTTTTATCCGATTCTACTTCCCACCACCTCCCTTTCCTTACGATAATCAACATACTGTGGTCTGAGTTTTTTGTTTGTTTTTTGCTTATTCCCTTCACCTTTTTCACTGAACCCACTAACCACCATCCCCTCTGACACCTGTCAGTCCCTTCTCTGTATCTATGAGTCTGTTTCTAGTTTGTTTGTTTGTTTATTTTCCTCATTAGATTCCACATATGAATGAAATCATATGGTACTTGTTTTTCTCTGACTGGCTTATTTCACTTGGCACAATACTTTCCAGGTCCAACCATGTAGTCACAATGGGTAAGATTTCCTTTTCTTTTATGGCAAAGTAGTACTCCACTGTGTAAATATACCATAGCTATTTTGTCCACTCATCTACTGATGGGCACTTGGACTGCTTCCAAATCTTGGCTATTGTAAATCACACTGCAATGAAAAAGGGTGCCTATATTCTTTCAAGTTAGTGTTTGGGTTTCTTCTGATATATTCCCAGAAGTGGAATTGCTGGGTCATAAGGCAGTTCCATTTTTAATTAACTCCATACTGCTTTCCACAGTGGCTGCACCAATTTGAACTTTCACCAATAGTGCACAAGGGTTCCCCTTTCTCTGCATTCCTGCCAACACTGGTTGTTTGTTGATTCATTGATGGTAGCCATTCTGAAAGGTGTGAGGTGATATCTCATCGTGGTTTGAATTTGCATTTCTCTGATGATTAGTGATGTTGAGCATCCTTCCATTTCTATCGGCCATCCGTATGTCCTCTTTGGAGATGTGTCTATTCAGGTCCTTTGGCTATTTTTTAATGAGATTATTTCTTTTGTGTGTGTTGAGTCTTAAAAGTTCTTTATAAATTTTGGATATTAACCCCTTATCAGGGGTTAATAAATCATATATATATTAATCCCTTATCAAGTGAATATCTTTTCCCATTTAGTGGGTTGTCTTTCATTTTGCTGATAGTTTCCTTTGTTGTGCAAAAACTTTTTAGTTTGATACAGTTATATTTGTTTATTTTTTCTTTTGTTTTCCTTGCCCAAGAAGATGTATTAGAAAAAATATTGCTATGAAAAATATCCAAGGTTTTAAGGCCTATGTTTTCTTCTAGGATTTTTATGGTTTTGAGTACAACATTTAAGTCTTTAATCCATTTTGAGTTTATTCTTGTGTATGGTATAAGTAAGTGGTCTAGTTTCCCTTTTTTTGGCATATATCTGTCTAATATTCCCAATACCATTTATTGAGTAGACTATCTTTACCTTATGTATATTCTTTTCTCTTTCATAAAATATTAACTGACTATAGAGGCTGGATTTTTTTCTAGGCTTTCTATTTTGTTCCATTGATCTATATGTCTGTTTTTATGCCAGTACCAAGCTGTTTTGCTTACTATGGCCTTGTAGTATAGTTTGATGTCAGGTAGCATGATTCCTCTAACTTTATTCTTTTTTCTCAAGATTGCTATGGTTATTTGGGATCTTTTTTGGTTCCATCTATATTTTTGGAATATTTGTTCTAGTTCTGAGAAATATGATATTATTATCTTGGTAAGAATTGTCTTGAATCTACAGATTACTTTGGGTAGTATGGATATTTTAATGATGTTAATTCCTCCTATCCATAAACATGGAATAGGGTTTTACTTATTTATATCTTCTTATGTCCTTTGTCATGCTGTTGAGAGCATCCTTATAATCATTACTTTGAACTCTATATCTGATAAATTGCTTGAATCCATTTCACTTAGCTCTTTTTCTGGAGATTTCTCCTGTTTCTTCATTTGGGGTCTGTTACTTTATCTCCCATTTTGGCTGCCTCTTTGTGTTTGTTTCTACATATTAGATAGATCTGCTATGACTTAGTCTTTGTGAGGTGGCTTTATGTAGTAAGTGTCCTGTGGGGTTCAGTGGTAGACTCCTTGATCACCTTAACTGGATGCTCCAGGAATTTCTCTTGTGTTGGGTATGTGGGCCCTCCTGCTGTGATTGAGTCTTGATTGGCATTGGCCCATTTGTGCATGGGATCAACCCTCAGGCTGGCTGAATCTGAGGCTCGACCTCAACCATGGCATGCGTGCTGCTATGTAGGTGCTGACCATATGAAGAAGGACTCACCTCAGCATGGTCTCTTGCCTGTGACGATCTTCCTTTGGATAACCACTTGTAAAGTGTTATTGGACCCTGCTCCTGATGTCTGAAGCTGGCCATTGGGTGTGTTGGTTTCGGGCCACTTGGGAGGGACTCTGATGCAGGCCAATATATGATACTGTCTGTGACTGACCCCAGGAAACCTGTTTGCAGCTGAAAGTGATCCACAACCTGGCTGCATGCTGGAAGGACCAAGATGCTCACCATGGCTGGCTTTTACCAACACTTGGACCAGGGGCAAGTCAGCAAAAGTCCCAAAGCACCTTGAAATCCACCTTCACCTGCCTCTGCCTGCTAGTTGATGGGTGACGCTATTGCTTTCCCTTAGGCTGATGCCACACAGAATGGAGTGGTCCATTCAAGAAAGATAGCATCTGCAGTTTGGGAGAATGATTCAGCACAAAGATCCTTGCTGCTGTCCCTTCATCTCTCTCCCTAGAGCCACAAACCCCAGACTCTTCTCACATGACCCTAATCTTCTCTGCCTTCTCTCTATCAGAGCCCAAGGTAAGTGGTTGCAAATGAAATTATTTGTGTTGACCCTTTAAGAGGGTACCTGTGTCTCTACCAGACTCCTGTCTCTCCCTGATGGACAGAAACCCCACTGATTTTCAGAGCCAGATATTATGTGGGTACCTCTTCTTGGCTCTGGTGTTCTGGTTGGGGAGCTGGCTTGGGGTTTAAACCCAATGCTTTTCAGGGGGAAACCCCCACAGCTGAGATATTTCTCAGGATCTCAGCCACCGCCCATGGGATTGGAGCCAACCCTTTAGAGTTTCCGCCCTTCCTACCGGTCTCCATGTGGCTTCTTTTGTAAATACTTAGCTAGAAGACTTCTCATCAGCTAGCAGCTAGTCTTCAGTATGATTGTTCTCTAATTTACTTGTAATTCCAGTTTGGTCCTGGGAAGAGGTGAGTGTAGCATTCACCTACTCTGCCACTATCTTGGATTCCTTAATTGAAATTCTCATTCTGACAGTTTTCTTTAAAATAGCAGATTTTTTTCAAAAATCCATTGTACTTATCTTTTTACTTTGTACTTCTAACTTTGTAATTCTTTTTTTAAAAGTGTTTTTACTGATTTGAGAGAGAGAGAGAGAGAGAGAGAGAGAGAGAGAGAGAGAGAGAGATCAGCTGCCTCCTGTGTACCCCCTACTGGGGACTGAGCTCACAACCTAGGCATGCACCCTGACCAAGAATCGAACTGGTGACCTCTCGATGCATGGGATGATGCTCAGCCAACTGAACCACACCAACCAGGACTAACTTTGTAATTTTTATATGCTGCCTTTCATCCCTAGTTATCTTTTTTATTTAATGTGACTGTATCTTGTCTCTCCAACTAAATTAATCTGCTTCTTTGGGGACAGCAGTGAGTCTCATAGAATGGGGCTTAATGAACAATGGATCTTGCTAGACCATATGGCATCATTAAATAGATTAGTCATTAAATATAACACATTGCATCAGGCTACCTGGAAAATTCCCATGTGTGAACACACATGAAGTGCCTGGCTGTGTGACAGCAGATATCAGCGTGCCCCAGTAAGTGGTCCAATTGGAGATCCTGGTATTTTTATCTCTAATCTCTTGAGGTAGATATTACAGATTAAAAATTTTAAGTAAATTTGCCCAAATTTAGATTATAAGTGGCAGAATTTATAAATGAATCTATAAATTGGGTTAAGCAGTCAGGGAAACTTGGATCAATTAGATTATTGGATTAACTGGTCTAGGATTCTTTAAATTATTCTATAATAGGTAAATGATTACTTTTACAACCTGGGATAGGAATCTGAAATTCAGGCTGCTTCTACTGTGGGGAATGGAGAAATGAGAGATGTGATCTTAGCAGATTTATGCAGAAATGCGAACATAATAGCATTCGGATAACGCAATTACATATTGGATGTGCCTTAACATATGCTGTTCCCTCTGTTAGAATGCTTGTCCTTTGCTTTCCTTTCTAGCAAAAAAAAATTCCACAGTCATCTGAAATATTTCCTCCTTGGCTAAGTCTTTTTTGCTCAACAAAGACTGAAATATATGCTTATCAAAGGCCCCACTTTATATTATGCATACTTTCATCTAGAACACTTAGCAGGATACTTTTAATATTCACTTTAGATCCATTTTCTCATCAGCCATGACTTTCCACTAGAATAAGCCCAGCATCAAGCACTGTGTCTTTCAAATAACAGGCACACAATAAATATATAAGACAAAGGGTGAGAGACAAAGAAGGAACTCAGGCCTCCTTGCATCGCCTACGTATATATTGCTTCCTTACTGCTGGCTACATCTGCTTCTCATTCAGAAACAAACTAATTAAAGCTAAAAGGTTTTAACCAGAAACACTGTGTGTGTTTGTTTGTGTGACTGTTTCCTACACCAAAGACACTAATCACATTTTTTGGACGGAAGTACATTACATAGAACATAAACTTGGTAGCCTATTTTAAAAATGATCTAATTACAGTCTCATAACATAAGTGGGCCACTCTGAATATAACAAAGTCTCAGTGTGAGTATGTATTGCTCTCTCTCTCTCTCTCCCTCTCTCTCCATAAAATTATATATATATATGTAATTTTATTTTTTAACTGGGTAAAGGTAGAGTGAATATGACATACTTGGCTGTGTTTTGATAATATGTCCCCTCCTCCTCCAGTCTATACCTTTTAACTTCAGGCTACAGTACAAATGACAAAAGGCTTATAAAGCCCAAGAAAGAAGTCAGCCAACCCCTGATTAAACTGTCAGGAATATGTAAATATATGTTTCCTTACTTTATATTCCAACATTATACATAGGTGTAAAGTTGAAATTTTAGGAGTTCAAAGATTCTATTCCCAGGCAGATCAACAATTGGGCTTCTCCCCAAACAAGGATATATTATTTTTATTTTCTAAAACCTACAGTTAGTTGATCTTTATTTCATATTTGAAGCAAAAAAATATTATGTTTATTTCCAATAAACATAAAAATTAGATGCATATTTTGAAGTGCAGTAACTGATACTATAAATGCAGACATACAATAGAAAAGCAGGCAAATTGTAACTTTAACTTTAGGAGAAATCTTAGGTGAAAGCAAATAAACAATTAACTAATTAAAACAATAGTTTGCTTTGGCTTTTTAGATAGGAAAGTATGGGAATGGGATAGTATATCATGGACTGCTTGTTTTGAAGATGCACATTTTTATCATATTGCTTTTATTTTTTAAAAAATTCTAGGAAGTGACAATTTTTTAAAGCTTACTTAGTTACATGGACAAAAATATAAAAATATCCTATAGGGGGCACTCAAGTACCATGAACTGAAGCATCTGCTTTTTCTAGTCAGATTTTGTTTAAATGGAAAGGGGTAAACCCTTGGGCATATTTTCATATTACCTTTTATATAAAGAACAAAACTGAGTAAAATAAACAGAAATATTCTTTGTCACACTTCCCCTAGTCCCCACCGAAAGACAAAGGGATATTAAAACGTGTGATTAAATGGCATTCTGAGCCTTATCATTCTAAAAGCATAAAGGTCTGATCGTTTAGACAGCTGAGTTGGTCTGCGTTTTCAAAATTCCAAAGAAGTTTCTTCTACATTTTAGTTCAATGCCAGAGACGATTATGATCCTCTTCAGGAGACACTGAGTTGTATAAGACAGTAAAAAGCAGAGCCATGTGTCTCATTCTCTCTGGGTTTTAAAGCAGAATAATGTGAGAAAGGAGTTTAATTACTTCTGAAATCCTATTGCCAAGGAGAATCTAGGCTACAACCAGCAAAGAGAAGTAACCAACGATGGTGGGTGTCTTGCGGGCCTCGGGAGTGGGGGAACATGGGGGTGAAACTAAAACTCGCGCCAGCACTTGTGTGCCAGCTGTTTCAGCTGAATGAATCTAGTTTTGGTACCTAAAACTAGATTTAAACCAAAACCTAAATGAAAACCTGTGGTGGCACTAACTGAAGTGAAAAAAATAAACAAAAAATGTAAAGTGATGGGGGGAGGATGTTTCATTTAGGCTTTGAAAATCTAGATTTTAAAAAGTTGCTTTTTATCTTAATATGGTCAATATCATGACAGTTTAAAAATTAACCTCTAGGTGCCCTCAGGATAGTGCTATGAATGCCATTAAGCACATTAAATGCTAATCTCCCCCAGTGAATTTCCCTTTGAAATGCTTCACAGTGCATGTCAGAGAGCTTGTGTTTTACTTGTTTCTTTCGCAGGGGCGAGCTAACTGCGGGCTTTTGATTTCGAAACAGACACCTGCACTTCTCTTCATTACCTTGTCCGCCACTATCACAGTCGCAAATAATGCAATCACTTCCAGCACCATTTGCTAAGTCCAGACCTTGAAACACCTGTATGCAGGTATGATTGAGTCCTACGGCCTGTTTGCATTATAAAGCAAGATATCAACTCTGCTTCCCACGTGATTAAAGCTAAAAAATATTTCCTTTCATAAAATTGGGTTATATGTAATCTTTAACAATGATTTGAGAAGAATCCCAGGTTCTTGATGTACTTTAAAAGCACGTAACTTTAAATAAAAGACAATTTATAACTAAAGTGTCTTAGATTTTAAAGTTATTATGGCCAAAGGGATCAGATTTTCTGGAACAGCCTTGAGTAGAAATATTCAGTCCTAATGCCAAATAATTATATTTATTAGTTCATGTATTCTAATTTTGATTTGGAAATCTGAAGTGCGTGGAGGAGAAGAGGGCAGAGGGAACCGGCTTCAGAGCTCCAAAGCCAGCCTGGCAGTTGCCTCCATAAAACCCCTGAAGCTGTAATTTGCTTTCACTTGCAACCTACAGTTTGGAGTATGGTTGGTTCTAGAAACTCCTCAGCCAAATTCGGTCCCGTTAATTATTTGTCCTTTAATATATTTTATGTGAACAACAGAGTATATTGCTTTTTTGAACCGTTTCACAGTGTTTAAATGTCCCTTTGTGAAAGTGGCCAAATTTATTCATCTCCTAAGTTTTGGATAAAAAGTAGAGATTAATATCAACAATCCTTTAACTAGTCTTGTATATTTTCTGAATGTAAAACAATTCGTGGTTTTCTACGTATACTTTTTTATTTTTCAAATAACTGTAATATTGTTTTCAGGAAAAGTCTAGTAAAGAATATAAAAATTGTTTCTTGTTATTTTCATACCAGTCCTTTTGGCAAGAAATAACAGGACGCAAAATTGGATTAAATTAGGATTGGTATCTACATAAAATTATAAAATTAATATTTCTTTTAAAAATAAATGCATTTAATCACAAAGAAAGACTGACTAACCAAAAATGTTCTTGGTCATCCTAAATCCAAGCATAGCTTTCTCATACACTTCTACCTCTTCTGCTGTGTGCTTCTCAGTAACTTTGTCCCAACACTCCCTTAATTGCTGTTATGTGTTAGTATTTGCAGAACAGTGTGAAGGTACCCGTGGCAAAGTCTGTTTACACTGCAGAATGTGGCAATGGAAAGTCTTAAAAGCATTTAACGGCCATTCAACTATAATTTAACTTTGTCTTCATGCATAAAATCACACATTTTCACAAATCTTGATAAATATACCTAGGTCCAAATGTCACTATTTTTCTTCCCACACAAAGAGCCTTGACACAAAATTAGGGCATTCTGTTCTGGACCTAAAAGCTCCTTTTGCATTTGAGTTTTTATTGTGATTAAAAAGTGTAATTTTTATAATAGAAAACACTTTCAGAGGGCAAGATACATTTCCTATGAGAGAAATAAATTTTCCTACTTAGAAAAAATAAATGATGTTTTGGAAAAGTTAGTTCTGTAAGTTTTCCTTAAAGCAAACATTTTAAAAAATGCAAAACCTAGACACTGAGCGTATTCCTCTTACCAGTCTCCTGTTTAGTACATACTTTGTGACAGGTACTGTGTCCAAATGAAGCTGTAGGCAGCCTCTGAAGCGTGATTCCCAGTGGGAATTACACAAGGTACACTTTAAAGAAAGGGTTGTTTTTCTCTTCTTTCTTTCTTTTTATTATTTTTGCTTGACTTCACTGATTTTTTAAATTTACTTTTTGAGGGTCATTTTTGATAAAGAAATAGAAAAAATAGGTAGTTATCTTCTTATAAACCCCACCATTCAAAGCAAAACAATTTCCTTGAAGTAAAAAACAAACAAAAAACTAAACTTGGCCACAGTTACCGCAGCTCCAAAGTATGTCTTACATTTTAACAGCAACTAATTTTATGAACATGTATGTACAATGCAATTAATCTAATCCTGGTATCGCATCTTCTCAGCTCTCTGTCAACTGCTTGTACCTACTCTTATCTTTGCCACTGTATTATCCCATTTACTTCAGGTCTAGGGATGTGTTACATGGCAGAAGGACCAGGGAACAGCAGATATAGGAAAGATTAAACAAGTTCAAGGGGAGAAGTGAAAAGCTATTAATCAGCAGTGTGGCACAGTGTCTCTAGGTATCTATTGTAAGGGAGAGCCCATGCAAAAAGGTCATGTTTGGGGGGATTAGGATTGTGAAATGCTAAAGAGTACATACGAAGTAAACTTAAGAAAAAGATCATGTGTATATGAAGTAGAAAATTGTTAAAGTGGTTAAAATACTTGAAAGGGTCCTCCCAAATTTCAACAATATATATAAAAATAAATGAATAAAGGTTGAACAAGACTTTCTCAACGCCCCTTATTGTTCTCTGATTCTATTTGGATCCACAACACAACAGAATTTTCTGGCTCTGATTATCACTAACATTTCTGATTGCTCTGAATTCTGAACATTTCTGAATTTGCTCCCGAGTTTTAGATCAAAGGAGGTATGATATGCTGGTTGACTAAGTGCTGGTACCAACCTTCAAGATAATTAAGTATATGCTTTATGATTTCTTACCGAGGCTCTAATTCTGACAAAAGGCTCAGGTTTCTTTACAAAGTTTTATCTGTAAAGATATCTTCCAAGAAAGATGCATCCCTGATTTTATTTCGTGGTCTCAGCAGTGGCCTTCATGTGTCATACCTGTGGTTAAAAAGCATGGTTCCCATGAGATTCTGGAAGGGCAGCCCATTAGCACAGACATGGTATTTGATTTTGGTTGTAAGCTTTGCCAGTGCAAGGACGGTGTCTATTTTCTTCATAGTTATTTGCACGGTGCTGAATGCAGTGGCTCTTCCATAATATATAGCTATTAAGTAAATGAACAAATTCAACCCCCTTTGGCTACCACCCCTCTGAGCTATAAAAAAATACAAAGAAATATTAATGAAGCTCCCTACATAATATAGGAAAGAGTCAGAAAACTTTATTCAAGAACTGTTTTTGACATAAATAAACTCTGTGGCCTCAGTAGTTACCTTTCCTGCCTTGAAGTTTTTCCATCTGTAAAACATGGTAAATCGGAACAGATGATTTGAATTTTTCTTCCAACTCCAACAATCTAAGAGTTTCTAATTGAAATTAAGGAGCAGAAAGGTGATGATCAGCAGGACAGAGATCAATATCAGCAGGCACAAAAAGCACTCAGGGGCATTTTCAGACAAAGTGCTGCGGGCCACGGACCACAGACAAACGATCCCCAGCATCAAACACCAACTCTGTTCTAGCCGTTGGGGATGGAGATGTGGAGATTATTTTGTCCACAAGTATGACAAGGTCAAAAAGTAACAACAACAACAAGCATTTAATCATCAAAACTCAAGGGCTCTTTCCACAGGAGTAGAGCCACAGGGTTTGACCAGTTTTTGGCATTTCTGCATTAACCGCCTTCCCCAACACACAAACAGATTGCATTATTACTGACTGTGCCTTCTGAAGACAGATCCAACACACAAAATAGGATTTGTCCTTCTTGAGGCTGTACCATTATTATGGAAGCAATTGTTGCCTGATGCGGTTGCCTAAATCAGTAAAGAATCCTTTCCTTTCTACTGTTTAAAGTTTATCAAACAAAGTCAGAGAAAAGGTAAAACAAATCAGCATTGAGTTTTTATTTTCTATCTTTTGAAAGTTATAATTGACTATCAGTTATGCTTTTCACTGTAATATATATTCTTAAAGCACTTATAAATATTAACATACATAAGCTGAGTTTTATATATATAAAAAACTTAATTTGCTTGAAAATAATTTTACTTCACAGGTTTAATTAGACAATTGCATCTGTCTTCATTTTCTTCTCAGGTATACATACCTCCTAATACTTCGAAATGGTGGGAATTAAAGTTGCACCAAAATCATATTTATCTCAACTAAATTCCCCATACGCCTACTGAAACAGCATGCTACCAAACAGTTATAGCACACTGTAGAAGGAGAGAAGTTAAAAATGTGCGCTAAAATGCTGCAGGTTGATATCTAAAGGTGTGTTTTGTGAGTGTTTTTTCTTAGCAGCTTTGTTCAGAGAATCTTTGTTTCACTTCTAAAGCACTGATAATGTTTCTTGAACAGTTCTCAGTGCCCACCCCACCCCCACCTTCCTCTTCTTCATCTCGTGTCTGTTGCTGCCTGGCAACTTCTCCGCCAGGGAAGGCAGGGGAAGAAATCGGGCAGCCCTTGGAATGATAGCTGCAGAATCCCTAGCAACCTGACTTTCAGGCCAATTCTCCTTGACCACATCACTTTCAAGAGACACACTGTCAGTCTTGGTTTATTTAGACACATGCCCTCTTCCTAACAGGACTTTCAGGTGTGTAGTGGATGGATTGTTACTATCTGTGGTAAAAAAAGAAAAAAAAAAAAGCAACAGCACAAGAAAGTAATTAAGTTAGCAGAAATGAAACCTGATGTTTGATCACATGTACATAAAGTGTGGCTCTAATTAGGAAGTATAAGATTACCTCTGGCTAACAATTAATATTCACATGTTGTTTTAGAACAGAAAGTAAGAATGATTGGTTCTACTCTGTTTAATTTATCTCAATGAGAGTTCATAACATTCTATAGTTTGGTGAATTAATTTATTTAACTTGTCAGTGTTAATAACTCTGATTAGAATGAAGAAATTATAATGGACCATAGGAGCAAACAATTTGAACAGTAACTCTAGCTATTCTCTCTTCACTAATAAATCACTTAAATCACTTTATTAATTTCATTTTTTATTAAAACACATATAATGGAAAATAGGGGTATTTCATAGAAAATTATACTTATGCTTTTCCTTTTACTTATAATCCATTATAACTGATAGCCATTCAAAACCTGGAAATAAATTATTTAATTTTAGAACTCAAATTTGGCCTATACCTTTACCAACCTCACTGATGCTCATAAAAATACTATCATCTCTTTTGATGAACTGATCATTTTCAATGGGTTTTTGGTAGAAGAACCACCATATACAGTGATTTAATGAGGGATAGTTTTATCCAACTTTATTTTAACACTGGCTTTATTTCAATTTTGGAGCAAATATGTATCTATTAAGTTTAATAGTTAATCTGTTTATTATGTATCATTATATCTTTGTGGTATGAACCAATGTCCTTATTATAAATTTTGTCTTAAAACCTACTTGACATGCATTTAAATGCATATGGTGTGTCCACTTGACTGCTGATATGTATCTAAGCATCCATTCTTCCACTAAATTGTTGTAGACAGTTTTTACACCCTTTAGCTCTTTCAATAACATTCTTAAAATAAGTCCTAAATTATAATTTGTAGATAAAATCGAGAATCATTCAGTTGATATTAAATACAAGTTCCCATCATTCATTTGCAAGCTTCCCCAACTGCTACTACTACTTGATACCACCGTTTTCAGTCATGTGTCATTCACCTAGGAGACTTGATTGATAATTACTGAAAAGGAATTTTATTTTGCTTAATTATTCTAATCACAATGTGTGGACAATTCTTCCTTGATTTTCTTCCATTCAGGGCAGTTAAAAAAGTCAACCAGATGATCTAATTTTACTCCGCCTAATTCACTTAATCGGTTTATTATTAGGAGGCACTATGTCTTTAGAAGGTAGCATATTTAGAATACACATTAGAATACAAAGATCTGCTGAGTATTTACTTCTCCAGTTATCTTTCCTAGCTTTCCCTTTCTAGCACTGCTACATACACTGCAGAAGTGAGTGAGTCACTGGTGTGCAATTATGGTGCTTTGGTCCCTGGTAAGAGTCTTCCCCTGCTTGTACTGTCCTTGGCTGCTTTCTCTCTACCTTGCAAATTTTGAGATGGGGAAGGGAGTAAATGGTGGTAGTTGTATAAAAGGGGAAAAATCTGGATGTCCTTGGCATGGTTTGTGAACACTTGTTTTTTTTGTCAAGACTTGAGTGGGTATGGATCACCTAACAGCTGTCCTCCTGGTTGACTCAATGGGATCATGTCAGAAAGACACCTACTTACTTTGCCTTGATGAAAAGATAAGCATTTCATAGAATGCCGAGGTCTGTGGACTGTCAGGAAATAAAAATTTATTACTTTGAGTATCATTCAGAATTACTCTTCCTTTCCCCTCACTCACATTCTTTGAACTCTGCCGCTCATTCCAAAGTTTGTGAATTTTCAGTCTAAAGTAAAATAGAAAAAAATCTGTTTCCTGTATGTTACATTTTACTAAAATACTAAAATGACTAGATTATATAATATGTATAACTTTAGAAGAAAAAAAAGCATGTCTTGTTAAATGTGGAATGAGTCATCTTTTACATACTAAATGATTTGATTTACAAGGGAAAATAGACTTGAAAATTTTAAATATGGGAAAATTGGCATGAAAGACATTTTCTAATCACAGAGTGTGAAAAGGTGAGTGTCACAGGTTCACAGCACTGTCCCTCAGAGTCACCTCTGTGCTCTTTGAACCAGTCTGATTTTAATGGCCTCTAAGGAGCATCCGGAGACGCTGCTGGATAATCCTCCTGAACAGGAGCTCAGCGCCGCCTGGCACTCACCTACCGCGAGTCCCAACCAGTAAACGGAATAAAGGGCGTCGAGTAGCCCCCCTTTGCTTTTCAATCTCTCTGTTGCTTAGTTTTGTCTTTTTCTTATAATTTGCACTTACACACATCTCAGGGTTAAAAATATTAAATACAAAAATTTTTTCGACCCTGTGCTTGGGCACGGATTATTAGTGTTACAAGGGAAACGTGAGCTTTCGACTCTTAAGATTTCTGAGTTTCCACTCCTTACCCGTGTCTGAGTGGCTGAGTGAAATTTCAGGTACTTGGGTGATCATGTTTAAAAACGTACATGGTCGTTCGAATGTCTTGGTTTCTTTTACATCTCACTGATTCATTTTGGTGCCTCGGATGGTTTGGGAAAGTTTTTAAACTCCCGCTGTACTATGTGGGGAAAAACACACAACAACAGCAACACAGTAATAATAAATCCCTAAAACGTGCTGAAAATGGTTTAAGGTGCTTTTTAAAGCGAGCTTTCTGCTGCGAAGCACACGGCCGGGCCCCTGCTCCGCGGTCCCTGCCCGGGGATCTCTTCCCTTCGCCTCTCCTTGAGCGCTGGGGGATGCCTTGGGGGGCGTCGCCTTGCTTTTCTGTTTCTGCTGAGTCGCTACAATGTTGCATATTTGTCCCCAGGTGCTACTCAGCCTAAAAGTTAAGGCTGCAATTGGGAAAGCGGGGCGTTGGAGCGCCTGGCGGCGGACACCGCTTCCCTAGGAGGAGCGCGGGTGCGGGGCCGGCCCTTCCTCCCGGAGCGCGGAGCAGAGGCGCCGGGGCGCAGCCTCCCCGCGCCGCGGGCGCGTCCTGCCGGCCGGGAACGCGGAGCGTCCTGGGCGCCGCCGGCCCAGCCCCACGCAGAAGGCCCCCCTTCTCCAAGACCCAGGTCCCCACGGAGCCGGCGGGGAGTTACTTTCCCTTCCAGGAGCCCGACGTCGCGGTGATTTGCGGCGCTCCCGCTCGCGGTGGTCTTCTCCTGCCGCGCCCGGTGCCTCCTGCTAAGTGATAGACGTGATTGATGTGGCCGGCGGAGGGGTGCGTGGCGCCTGGGCGATTCATCAGCGAGTCCCCAGCCGCTGGCATCGCTCGCTGCCCCTCTTGCGTGATGTAAGATCAGACGCACCCTGCATTGAAAAGTCGAGACACACGAGCGGCTCGCTCGCGCTCACACGCGCTCTCTCCCCCCCGCGCGCGCATCCCCGCACCTTCCACAGCCTGCTCCAGGCAGGAGAAGGCGGACTCGCTGGGCTCGCGGAGCTGAAGGATTCCCAGTGACATTTGTAAATGACGCTGCTCCGCTCCGGGCCCCGCGCCGCCGCCGGGCCGAGGGTGCCGCCGAGCCGGCCCCAGCGCAGGCTCCCGCGCCGCGCGGCCGCGATGTCCGAGCTGCTGCTCGCCCTGCTCACTCTCTCGGGATTACTGCCTATCGCCAAGGTGCTGACGGTGGGAGCCGACCGAGGTAAGGAGACCACCTTCCCCACCCCTTTTCTCCCCTTTCTTTCTCGGTTTTCCTGCGGGAAGATGCTTGCGGATAAGTGAGTGCGAAACTTAAGTCCTGCGGCCCCGGCTCCGCGGGTCCGGTTGGCCACCGTGCGCGGGTCTGCTGGAGGGTGACGGGCGCGGCGGGGGCTCACTGCGCCGGGGGCCAGAGCCCTCGGCTCCCCGCAGCTTTTGCCTTTGGCCATTTACCGGCCCCGAGGTGCCCCCCCCCGGGAGTGTTTGGACCTGCCCGCGCCCCCCGAGCGCTGCGGCTGTTGGAGTCAGATGTCGCTCTCCCCAGACTTCCCTGGGCGCTGACTCGGGGCTCCGGGCTTTAGCGGGCTCCGGCTTCTGGGCGTTAGGCGGGTGCTCCCCTCAACTCAGCCCTGCGCTGGCTGCCTCACCTGCTGCGCCCAGGGTCGTGGAGAGGCGAAGGCGCCCACTCCAGCCTCTTTTGTTTCTGTAACCCCTTCCCCGGGCGGAGAGGCTGAGGCTTTCAGGGCGCTTTTGGACACAGATTCTCACTTGAACTTGACTTTTTTTTTTTTTTTTTTGGTCTGTTTGTTTGTTTTTTGATTCCGAAGGTGTGTGACACAGCTCCTGGTACCTGGAGATGATAACCCAGCACTGGCATTTTGCCCTTGTTTTTTTTTTTTCCTTCCAAATAAGAGCAGGTGAATGGTAGAAGTTTAAATGGGAATGCGTATGGGGAGCAGAGGAGAGAGGAGGTGGGGATTATAATAACCTGGATTCTGTAAACTTTTGATCTGCAAATCCAGGAATCCCTGTGCAAGTTTGATAATCTTTGAGAACAGTTGCACTGGTGGAAAAACGAGCACACAGGAAAAAAATAGTGCACGAATATTTGGGCAGTTGGCATTGGAATAGTTAACTGCTGAAAGTAAAATCAGTATCGTAGATCTTGGTTTCTTTTTATCATGAGTTCATATTGACTGATACATTTCAGCTTGTTTGGGGGCTGGGGTTAATTACCAAAAGGAGAAGTAAGAAAGATCTGGAATGATACTTGCATCCGAATGCCAAGGAAAGAGGCAAAATGCTGCGTTGGAAGATTTGATGACTGTGTTTATATGAAGCGAATCATGAATTCACCAAAAATTATTGTTTCGTTATGGAAAAAAACAGAGGAATGAATTGTAGTGTTTCTAACCACCCTGCTGTTGGCAACCAGATTATATTCTTTACAATGTACCCACACAGGTCATGTCCTTTGCTAGTAATGAAACTAATATGAGTTCCCTTAGAGTGTCTGACATTTACTGAGATATTTTAAATATATTGTTGCCACCTAACTACAAAGCTTCTGAAGTTGCCTCAACTTGCCTTGAAGTTGGCGTGGAACAGTTGAAAAGTATATTGAGAAAATGGAAGCACGTTGCTTTAACTTGAAATGATGATGGTGTTTTGATCTGGAACAACCAGCTTCTCAGCCTTTCTTAGGAAGAATGTTTGAAGTTGGACCAGAGCAGGTCCAACAGAAAGAAGCTTTGCAGCCCTGTGTGCTGGTAAAATAATGGAACTGACAGGCTACTGCTATTAGGCTCTTTCTGATTGAGTCCCCAGTCTCCAGAAGTTGACCTCATCTAGAGCTAAGTCCTCAGTTCTTTTGTATGTGTTTAGGAGAGATAGAGCTATTGCTACAATGATTGGGATGAGTACCTGAAGAGAATTTTAAATATAATAAAAAGTTAAACATGTAGTCCCCCAGCCTTCTTATGAGCTAGGAAACTAAGTAACTAAAAAAATTGCAATTTAGTGCCCATTTAGTTCCATGAGGGACAGGGACATCTAACATATAAACAGAACACATAGAAAAGGACAGTTACTTTTTCCTTAAACTGAAATAGTGTCATGTTGTATCACCATGTCAGCATAAGAGATACCACATCGGCTAGCACAAGGAAAATTAGTCTTAGACCAATACTTTACCACTCGTGTATTTAACACAACTTTCAAAACTATTAGAAAAGAGCTAAAATTGTCACGGCTAGTTACCAGAAGTAGAAAGGATGGGTCTTATTTGAACAAAAGGAAAAATAAAATGATGAGAAATTTTGTCGAAAGTTAGAAAAGAAAGTGCTGCTGCATTATGACAAACTTCCTCACCAAATTCTGAAACAAGATATAGGAAGGTAAATTCAAGAAAGAGGTTAACGAGCTGTAGCTTTTGCACAGGCTTATGCCAGTTGTCCTTGAAGAGTAAAACAGGCATGTGAATTACACAGGTGTGTTTTCTAGTGCAAGAGCTAGAGCTTCATGCCAGAAAACGAGAAATCACTTTCAGGTTCTCCAGATGCGCGTTGGGTAGTGGGCGGCTTCTTAGCTGTATGGACTAAACCAAGGGTTTTACTACTCTCTACCTGTGTTGCTCTTTCCTGTGCACATTTTTGAGTATCAGTTCAATCATTTTTTAAAAACAAAAAATACTTTAACGTTGCATCCTTCTGTTCAGTTTATACCCATCCACTTGTCCTTGAATTCATTCCACATTGTTAATTTTCTTAGTTTATATTGAATTTCACGCAGGGTTAAACTAAGGTACGTGTCAGTTCTTATTAGATTTCATCCCATCTGAAAAAGGAAACATCTTTGTAACTCTTAACAGCAAAATGTGCAGGATGAATCTCATTTACTTAGGGTCAACTAATGTGTCACATAACAATGTCATATCATATCAGAGTGTGGCTTGATAAGGGGTAAGATTTAAAAAGAAGAATATTTTATATTGTTAAATTTTCTGAAAACGGGGGTGACTGGGCTGTTGAGAGACCTGGAACGAAGCTCTTAAATTCTTGAGTCTTACAAGATGTGGAAACATATTTCCAAGTAATTAAAGTTCATGCTGTTATAATCATTTAAATGTGTATGTCTATAAAATCATCTACAAATCAGTTGTATGTCAGGATCTTAATCTTTCTCCCCTCAAAGAAGAATGAACTGCAGTCCTTGTCTCTGTATATCCAGAAATATCATAAAAGTTTTCTTGGGAAGGTCTCTGTAATCTTTGAGATCTCTTCTCCCTTCCTCCTCTCTCTCTCTAACATTGAAACTGGTAAGAAAGAAATGAGACAATGAGAAAAATTCAGTGTGTTAGAACAAGAGAAAAGGAAGTGAATTGCAGGCACAGAATAAAGTAAGGAAAGGAGTGGGGAGAAAGCCTAATGATTTTAGAAAGATGCTGAATTCAAATGACTGTTTCTTCTGATTTCATAAGAAATGTCTTAGTGGAAATGTTTGCACTATCAAAATAATTTGAAGAAAATCTATCAATGTGAGGCTGCATATAATTTTTTAAAAAATGTTTTTATTGATTTATTTTAGAGAGAGAGAGGGAGGGATAGAGAGAAACATCAGTGAGAGAGAAACACCATCAATCAGCGGCCTCCTGCACTCCCTCTACTGGGAACTGAGCCGGCAGCCGAATCAAACCAGTGACCCCTTGGTTCATGGGTCGACGCTCAGCCACTGCGCTGCACCTGCTGAGCTGGGCTGGATATAATGAAGCTCTAAGTATGAAGAGACATGTGAAAATATTCCAGAAAACTTAAATATTAACTGTGCTAGAATTATTAAGATGGAGGTGATTTTTTTAATTGGATGTAAAACTCCTAGAAAGGGTGGGAGATGAATGTTATAGTTAATATAGTCTTAAGAATAGACGCTGCTTGTCATTCACAGTGGAGACATACAGAGACTTTTAGGTGGCAAGTGTGTTGGATCCAGCACATTAGTTTGTTGCTACCTGCCTTGTCAATTTCTCTTCAGAGCTTAGGGTATACAGTAAAGATAAGCTCCATTTAACCTCACACCTGTCAGAATGGTTATCACCAATCCAATAAGTCGACAAACAAGCGCTGGTGAGGGTGTGGAGAACAGGGAGCCCTTGTGCGCTGTGTGTGGCGATGCAGATTCGTGCAGCCACTGTGGAAGGCAGTGTGGAGTTCCTCAAAAAATTAAAAATAGAACTGCCTTATGACCTAGTGATTCCACTTCTGGGAATATATCCCAAGAAATTTGAAATATTGATTTGAAAGATTATAGGTACCTCTATGTTAATCTCAGCATTATTTACAATAGCCAAGATTTAGAAACAGCCCAAGTGCCTATCAGTAGATGAGGGGCTAAAAAAGGCTGTGGGACATTTACGTAAGGTAATACCACTCTGCTGAGAAAGGAAGGAAATCTGACCTTTTGTGACAGCATGGATGGACCTGAAGAGTATTGTGCTAAGTGAAATAAGCCAGGAGAGAAAGACAAGTACCACATGATTTCACTCATATGTGGAATCCAATGTACAAAATTAACAAACAAACTAGGAACAGACTCATAGAGACAGAGAATAGGCTGACAGCTGTCAGAAGGGAAGGGGGTTGGGATACTGAGGGAAAACGTGAAAATATTACCCAAACAACAGCAACAACAGCAACAATACACACTTCATAGACACAGACAAAGTGTGTGATTACCAGAAGGAAAGTGGGGTTGGGAGGTTGAAGAGGGTATGGGGAAGATAAATGGTGATGGAAGGACTTGACTTGGGGTGGTGAACTCTCAATGCCATACACAGATGATATATTATAGAAGTGTACACCTGAAACCTATATAATTTTATTAACCTAAGTCACCCCATAAATTCAATTAAAAAAATAAATAAAAATAAAATCACCTGGACTGAACATGCCTTGGTCTTCTACAAGGCTGATGTTGAGAGAGATCTGTATCTTCTCTTCATTTTGTATATTACTAGGATACAATTTTTTTCATGATTCTGCTATTAATTTTTACACCTTTTATGAAACGTGTCCTCCCATTTGTTTAATTCCTTCCTAGTTATAGTTATAGGGATTCTGTGCAGTAAAAAGTACCAACCAGATGTATTGATCGATTTCTCTATCTTCTGTGGCTGTCAAAACAATTCTTGTAGAAAGAAAACACGTGTCTTCATTCCAGATAGATCCTTTCAAGAAAGTAGAATTAATATTGAAAGTTAAACATGATTGTACTAACATGATGTCATTAGTTAAATTAATTTAGTAGTAAGTGGAACCAACGTAGTGTGTGTGTGTGCGTGTGTGTGTATAATCTTCTTTAAATGGCTACCTCAGCACAAACATCTATGAAAACACCACGTTAGCCTGAAAACTGGAGATAGATTTTTTTTCAATAAAACCTTTATTTTTCAAAATTTAAGACAATATCTGTCTTTTTTTGTGATTATTTCCTCCTTGAAAAACAAACAAAAAAATAAATGAAGAAACTTTTAAGAGTTATTTTTCCAATTCCAACATGCACTATTCTGTTGAATGAATTTCCATATAATAAATATTTTGTGGTAACAGAATCTGATAGTGGAAGAAATAGGTGTCCAAATGCGTTTGCATTTCAAATGCCTGTAATTATGATGCACCAATGCTTATAATATGAAACAGTGTTTTTAGTCCCTAGAATGCTGAAACAATAGGTTGAGAACACTTGTAACCAGTTAATCAAAATACATATTGGACCAAACTTCTATTAGGAAATAGTCCTGCTTACTCTAGGTAGCTCAAATAATTTTCTTACATTCTAGGAAGAATTCTAGCTCCCTGTATATAATTTAAGCACAACAGCAAAAAACTACCTTGATGTACAGAAAGTGTAAACAACAAGGATTTGCTTGTTGGTTGGTTTATTTGTGTTTTTGATAGGGAAGGGGTGAGAAAACTCATCTAACCGACCAAACAGAAGAGAGCTGTGATACTTTCATCCTCTGTGGAGTTGCTTTACATCTTCATGTGGATTGTTAGTCTCCAAATTTAACCTACACAATAACCCATTGAACTAGAGGCATAGGAATGAAATTGCAATGCAGCAACCACAAATCTTACAGTCTTCAGCCCTTGGGGACATTTTCCAGTTGTTCTATTTTGGAAGGAGATGTTTAGAGCTTGTTAGTTCCTTGGAGAAAAAAAAAAAAAAAAAGGTTCTACTATTTAAACATTAAATACAAAAGCAAGAACATATGCCTAAAAATTAATTCGAGTTTTTAAAAAGTTACTTTTTGAACTAATTCACATGTGTGCCAGTGAATATATTTACCTCACTTGCTTTTGAAAAGTATTGTGCTTGCCCTAATATTTAATCACTGTTCTCACTCTTCCGTGCTTCCTCACTTGAATAAATATTAGCCTCTCCAAGTACCTCTGAACCCTCTATATTACAGAAAGAGGAATGAAGTCATTAGAAGATTTTGCAACACATCAGAACAAGTAAGCTTAGACCTTCAAAATTTATACATATTTTTCATTAGACGTTTTTCTGCTATAAGCTGCTGTTACAATTTTAGATCTGTATTTTCTCTTCATAAATGATTTGGTGGTGTTCCTTTCCCCCCTGACATAACTACAAGGCTGAGTTAGAAAATGTGTTTTATTTATTAGTCTGTTCTGAATTCAACGATACCAACATAGAGCTTCTCTCCCTCCATCCTACTGATTTAGGTTATCTCTATAGAAACCCAATTATTTTGACTGAGCTTTCAGACTAAAATGATTGATGAAACCGAGCAGTAACTAAAGGGGAATCAAACTATTAGGTAGTAGCCAGTAAGATCTGGTAAAACAGTTGAACTGATCTTGCATTAAAAAGCCAATGGTTGACTTTTATGGAAAAACATCAATAACAATATATTTTCCTGAAAGACTTATGTATAGTATTTTTATCTATTCTTGTAGAGTAAATCATATGTGCCTTTGCCATTGTGTCTCTAATAGCAGTCAAATTAAATATGTTTGGTAACAGTTATATATTGATATCATGGAGTAGCATAAGAGGTGAGAACACTATTAGAATCTGAATACAACCCTGGCTGGTGTGGCTCAGTTGATTGGGAATTGTCCACTGCACTGAAAAGTTGCTGGTTCGATTTTCTGTCGGGGCACATGCCCAGTTTGGGCTCAATCCCAGGTACAGGGCATGCAGGAGGCAGCCACTTGATGTTTTGCTCTCACATCAATGTTTCTCTATCACATCGATGTTTCTCTCTCTCCCCCTCTCTCCCTTCCTCTCTCTTTAAAAATCAATAATTAAAAAAAAAAAAAGGAATATATACATGCTCTGAATTTATTCAATGTGCAAATTTTAACTTTATTGAAATTAATTAAAATTTATTTTCTCATTTTATAAAATATTTTTAAAAGTTAAAACACATTTCAGAATGTTGTTTCAAAGTCAAGACATTCCTTCATTACAGGGTAGAAAGTGGAAAACATTTCAGTGATAACATAGACACCAGGATTTAGTGGGTTTTAAACATGACCCTAACAACTTTCTCATGTGATTATATCAACTTAAGTTTAGTCTGCAATTAGATGTGCAATTTTATAGTTTAAAAAAATGCAGTGCTGTGATTATGTAAATGGGCTCATTCATTTGTTGCTGATTTCCCAGTAGGTCAGGTTCTTGTATTATCAGTGCAAAAGGCTAATGCTTAGGTTAGTAATGATTGTGTTACTTACATTTTTCAATGATTTGGCCACTCGTATTTGTTGAATAATGATATATTATATACATTTGGGGTTTCTCAAATATTTCAAAATTGTTGTAAATATATAGCGTTTGTGAAAGGTGTCTTTACTATAGAAACAATGACAATTAATTTTAATTAATATATTCTTAGGGTAGAATCATCTGTTTAAGCTTATTTTTCTCAGATAGAAGCTTGGAAATAGTCATGTATATATGAAAGTTTCCATTTACTCGTGAATATTATAACTATAGCTTTTATAGAAAAGGAGTTGAGAAAGAACTTTTACATATAAGATTCCCTCTAACTTTGTCAAGGAAGAAAAAATAAAAATAAAAAAAAAAGCTTCTTGAAGAAGACAGAGCGTATGGCCTTGCTAAGACACTGGCATTACATTTCATCTCACAGCGCATTCTTATTAACAGTCAGACACCTCTTCCCGAGTTGCATTCACTTCATTGTCCTGGACGGCTTAGCCTTCAGACCAAAGGCAGGTATTGTTGAACCGCGACCTCATTTTAGTCAAAAGAATACATTTCTTCTTTAGGTAAGATCAAGGTACCGCAGATCATCTCTTGTCTTATTCTTACAGTCAATAGGACATTTCTTCCTAACTTTTCCACATCGCATTGACATCTTCGAGACTTCCAAGACAGTTTAGCTTTAGAAATACGAATACATAATTCCTTAAGAATTTTTCTACCGCTGAGTTTTTCTTTAATGACATTTTGTCATCTTAGCCCTTTCTTCTTAAAATGAGAAAAAGAAAACTAAAAATAGGAAGGGGGAGAGAAAAGGAGAACTTGGTTGTGGTTGTTTGCTTTGAGTGTTCCCAGGGTATTTTAACATACTTGCGAAAAAAACAAAGCTGTAGGTATAAGGCTAATAACAGATATGGGTTTTAATGATCTATTTTCTTTAGAAATTAGAATGTGTAAGTAGAGGAAGGACAAAGATGATAAGAGAGAGACCACTCACAGTAAAAATTTATTAAAGCTTCAATCCACACAGATAAAGTAACTGAGGCGGTTAGGAAACCTCAAACTTTTGCTAAAATATAAATTCTAGATATTTAAAAAATATTTAGTTTTAAATTATCTAAGAACTTGTGTGCATTTTTTCTAAAATTTTTAATGGTTTATTTTATTGTTATGAAATTGTTAAAATGGCAAGTATGCTTCATTAAAATAATTTACTTTATTCGGCTCTATTAATTTTTAAGGTGCTTTTTAAAAAATATATCTTTATTGATTTCAGAGAGAGGAAGGGAGAGGAAGAGAGAGAGTTGAAACATCAATGATGAGAGAGTCATTGATTGGCTGCCTCCTGCACGCCCCCAACTGGGGATGGAGCCTGCAACCCGGGCATGTGCCCCAACCAGGAATTAAACCCCAATCTCCTGGATCCTAGGTTGGTGCTCAACTGCTGAGCCACTCCTGGCCGGGCAAGGTGCTTTTTTATAATTATAAAAATTAAGCTCTAAAAGTATGGTAAAAATAACGCTGGCTTATGGGTGAGATTTTTGCCTCATCAGGTGAAAGTATTACGGATCATGTCTAATGGGAATTATATTTCTGAGATTTTCATTAAATAATAAGTAAGATTTATAGATAGAATCATTAACTCAGAATTTGGGCCCTTCGGCTGAGTCCTTGTATTGTCATTCCAACACAAAAGCTGGCTGGTAGTTCACCAGTCCCATGTTAATGACCCATGATACTAGTGGCATACAGTTCTTATTTGGGGGGAAATATGGTGACTCTATCCAACATTGACCAACATTAAAAACAGGGAAAATTTAAAACAAACATTTTGTGTCTATCCATTTTAGGATTATATACTATTCTACAGTTCTTTCCTCTAGTAGGTCCTTTTTTCCGTTTTCACTTGCTAATGATTGTCATATTTTAAAAATTAATCCTGATGGTGTTGAATATCAAAATCTTATCACTTTTCCCACTCCTCTTGTTGCTCTCATTGTTGGGGGAACATAAGGTTATGAAAGGCATGAGGGTTTTATCTTGTGTGTATTTTAATCTGGGTGCCCGTGAAAACTTCACTAGAACTTTACCGGAAATTGCTCCAACCAACTCTCAAAAGAGAGACAGACATAGCAGTGTTCCTAACACCTTCCCTGAATATGGGGAAGATAATGTATGTGAAAATCCACTGAATCATATAGTGCATTACAGGATGCTTTAATTTTTTTCACAGTTTTTTTCCTACTGAAATTATATCATCTCTGAAACCACCCGTGTGGTTGGCAGTCATTCATTTATTTATGCATCCATTCAACAAAGTTGAGTAAATATCTGTTGGGTGCTGTTGTAGGTGCTGGGAATGAGGCAAGTGAGCAAGTTAGACAGTGTAACTGATCTCATGATACTTACATTTTAATGAGATGACACAGACACTAAACCAAAACCAAAATCAAAACTAAAAGTGGTATTTTGGGCTAAGAGGAAAGAAAAGTAATGTAGTGTAATTGAGAGACGTGATCTGAGGATTGGTGGTTGTGATCATAGAAGACCCTTTTGAGAAGGATGACATTTGCTGAGACAAAAGTGAAGAGAGGGAACTAGCTGTGAGCACTCCTGAAGGAGGAGCTTTCCATGCACACCCTTGTGAGGAAGTCATGGGTTTGTCATTTTAGAGAAAGAAGGGAGCTCTGTGTGTCTGAAGTGAACGTGTTTAGGAGAGAGGAGTGGAGAAAGGCATCGTTATAACGAAGCCAGAATTGTTCAGGTAGAACCATGCAGATCAAGGTGAAGCATTTGAATTTTGTTCTGATTCCAATAGGCAGAAATTGATGTTTAATCAGAGGTGACATGACACAACTTAATTATTTAAGAGATCATGGTTGCTGCTGAATGAAGGAGGGAAAGAAGGTACACAGTGACCCAGGTAAGGGGTTATGATAATTGTCCTGGAGAGAGAAGTTGGTGGCTTAAATGAGGAGGTAGCAGTGCAGGTGAGGAAATGATAGAAGAACAACTCACATTTTTAACTTAGGAAGATTTTTTTATAGCAACGAGTGCAGCACAATTTGATATATTAGGAGGATGAGGCATGGAATAAAGTCTCAAATAATTATCTTTGGAGATTAGGGTTAACATTCTAGGTTATTTAAAAATGAATGCATTCTGTTTTGCACGCCTCTCATTGATTTGTATAAAACATGTTTCACAATATAAGGCACATGATGGTCACGTGTGGACCCTGAAATATTGCTTCCTCTGATTACCTTTTCCTTTATTTCAGAATTATTAAAACATTTTCCCTATTACCCCATCGTGTGCATACCATTTCTGGAGAGTAGAATTAGTAGAGTCTGACTCACAGTATTCTTTGGGGGTTTAGTCAAAATTAAACACTTAACAACATTTTGAGCATGGTAAATATGGCAACAGTTTCTGGTCTGTGATTCTTACCACCCTAAACCAGTATGATAGCAGAAGGAATGGGCATTGGTTTATGTGAAGACACATTTGTGTTTGTGTGGTGTTATTTTTTTCTTGAGGAAGTCATCAGTGTTTTCAAGGGATAACTTTTTTACTGTCCCCAAATTCTCAGAAGAATTTTTGCTGATAGTTAAGTTCCATATATGTATAGTTGATTAAAGGGAAAAAACTATGAGAGCTACTATTGGCTGCACTCATTACCCTCCCTGGAAATCCAAAGAAAACTGCAGAAAAGAAAGGGCTGCTGACAAGTAATGGAGAACCACCTGGATAAGAGTTTCTGACCTAGTGGGTGTTCCTCTTGGTCCATTAGGGCCCTTGGCTTAGTTTTCTGTATTTATTCATTGACTAAATGTTATAGTAACTTCTATTTTCAAGTCCATGTGATTTATAGACTGAAGAGAAAACAACGAAACAAAAAAAAACAAACAGAACAAGCAATAAAACACTAGTTTAATAATTGTACGACTTTGGAGTTTCAGGGTAGGTTTGCTTATGGCTACAAAACAAACCCATTTGGGTCTATTGAGCTTTGTCGGTCCTAAAAATAATGAGAGGAAGACAGAGGCTCTATAAAACTGATGTAAGAGAAAAAAGTATCATCAGAGCCCAGAGAGTCTGTGAGAAAGAACAAAGTAATACAGTGTGTGAAGGAAATACGGTTAATATTAAGCTCATTGACTTCATCTAGGTCCTAAGTTATTTGAAGATTGTTTGGGATTTGGTTCCATTGATTTTTTTTTTTAATTGTTCTTTTTCTCTCTCTGCTCTCTTTTCTGTTATCTACCTTGAGAAAAAGTGAAAATTTAGTTTTAAATTTGATATTCAAATATGCACTCCAAAATATAAGTTTAACCCCCAAAATATTCTCACTTGGTTTCTTTTTCAGTTATTCAGGCCATCTGGTGCCAAAAATATCAAGTCTTTTTGATACGATTTACTTTATACCATGAGCAGCAGCATTATGGAGGAAATACTTCACCCTATCCAGAGAAATTACTTTGAAAATGCTACATGATCTATACAAGGAGTGTTTTAGAAGATAACCTAACCAGCTTTCTTAGTTTTCAAACGTGAATATGTCTTTAGATTTAAGAAGGGAATACATATACCAAGCTGACATTAGGTAAAAATAAAAAGAGATTTAAAGCTCAGGCACTTAAAACTGTAGAAATACTTAAATAAGCTATTGAAGTTAAAGATCTCAAACAATTTATTTCTTGTATAAAGAGCTTACATGCAGTTTAGCAGATGCTAGATGCCTGTGAAGAAATTGAATTTGCTTGTGACTTTGAGCTCAGTCCATTTATCATTCATGCTGTCTAAAGCGCCTTTAATAATTTGGCTCCAGAATTTCAGTACTAAAATCAACATTATGCCTAGAAATAAGTTAAATATGAAATAAACACCAAAATTTTATTAAATTTCAGAATGACTGAACTAAATAAAATTTGAGACTGGAAGATTTTGCATTAATATTGAATTTGGGACTCACTGTGAGTTTGTTTGCTGTGTGCTTTAACAGAGGGGTGCCAGAAAGTTTGGAAATAAATTAATCTGAGTAATTGAAAACAGCAAGAAAGGGAAGGGTCACTTGTATATATGTGAGTTTGAGGTACTATTTATGTTCCCTGACCAGGACTCTGCTCACATAGCCCAGAGGTTTGCTGAGTGGCTTTTTTCCCTTTCATAGGGAAAGTACTATGGGAAAAGATTCAAAATGAGTATAAGGGAGTTATTTATATGTTAGGTAAAGTGAGAAATAAATACTGACTACATACTCACAATAAAAGGCATTTGGGCAGGAAATGCTGTGACCCCTTTGAACAGTCTTAAACCTGTTATGAAGAGCCAGGCAAAACAGACGACACTTATTCAGGTAACGGTTAAGCTGTTGAGACACTTGAAAATTTGCAATAGCAAGAAAATCACTTAAGTCAAAAATAAACTCTCAGAGTTTAAAGCTACTGGAGTTCACCAAGATTTAGAGATGAATGCCAAGGAGGATTAGTAAAACTCTGTTCCCTTTGAAATACAACAGTAATGGCTCTATCCGTATGTCTCAAACCCATGCTTGAGAGTCACTGTGTAAGTGAGAATAGAGCTCAATATAAAGTAAGAATGAATAATAACATTTTCTTACAAAGGAGGACAACATATAAAGGGACCTGAAACAAACATCCTGCCCTTTTCCTTCCCTTCTGCAGGCAAGAGAAAATGATAGGTAGCATTTCTTTTGTAGTTACACAGAGGGAAATAGGTTGGCCATGGCTTCTGAGATCCCGAGATTCAGAGAATAGGCTGCTTAGATTTCTCTGCTCATCATTTTAAGTAATGGCACTGAGACAAGTTTGACTGACCTTTATGAAGTGTTACAAACACAAAAGCATTCAGTGCCAGAGCTGGTCAAAAGGTGCCTTGGGTGACATGTACATTAGAGAACACCTGCATTGTCTAAGGGGACAGCTGATATTTAACTGGAGCGGTTTGTGGCCTTGTATAAATGTGGGCTGAGGGTAGCTGGACCTTTAAATAATTCAAGGGAGGCCTGGAATTTGTATTTTTACGCACAATGCTCTGACATTTAAATTTTGCCTCTCAGGATCAAAACAAAAACAAAACACAAATAAGAAAATAATCTTGTGGGGGATCAGAAACATAAGGTGATAGATTTAACGCCAGGCTATCAGCCTTTGACCCACCATAGGGCCCCTAGTTGCAGGAATCAAGAGAAGGTTGCGCTGGGTCACAGTGAAAAGACGTTTTACTTGGTGCATTGCAAACAAAAGGTGGCCCTAGACAGTTGAGTTGCAATGCCTTGAAATTTGGAGTGCATTATTGTTGCAGGTCATGGAGTCAGGAAGAAGGGTACCAAAGGTGAATTTGAACAGTGAATTGCATCCACAACTTCCTCTCCCCTGTGAGACATAAAGGCAGAACCAGTGGGGAGAAAGCAGGTACAGAGAAAATTCTTAATGACCCAGAAGAGAGGTAGTGATATTAGGCCCCATTGTGACTTGGGATAGAAACATGCCACCGAAAATCATCTGAGGAAACAAAACTCTGCTAATAATGCCGAGGAAATGCTATGCCAATGATTGTAGTCAGCCTGGGAACTGCAGGGAACTCGTGAAAAACCTGCACAGTGCTGAACAGCCACACGATGAAAACAATATTGCTGGGCCACACACGGGTCATTATTGAAATGTGGAAAGAAAAAAAGACCAAAAGGCAGAAGAAAAATATTGTGAAATGAAGATGGCAGAGATATGATCCTGATGAGTAGACAAATTCTCATGCTGAGACACAAATGGGATCGCATTTGGGTTTGATTTCATCTCTTTCCTTGGGAAAGCTGCGACTTAACAAAGAGCCCAGTGCATGTTCGGTTACCACACATGGTCTTTAGATTTCATACCTGTGTTCACGTAAGATTAGTATAGTCAAGCTGCTTATTTGAACCAGTCATTTTTTTCTAAACCTTTTTTCCCTCCAACTTTTTATTTGAAATAATTTTAAACTTACAGAATATGTATACAAGTAATACAGAGAGTTCCCATATATCTTTTACTCAGCTTTCCCTGATGTTAACATGTTGTATAACTATAATTACCCAAACAAAACGTGTACATTGGTATAATAAATACTATTAACTAAACCATAAACTTTAACTGAATTTGTCCATTAAGGACCAGCTCTATCCCAGTACCCAGTCCAGAATTCGGTGTTGCATTAAGTTGTCATGTCTCTGTAGGCCTCCAGTCTGTGACAATCTCCGGCTTTAGTTTACTGTCATGACCTGGGTTCATTTGAAGAATACTATCGTTTTTTGTAGAATGCCCCACAATTTGGGTTTGTGTGATATTTTCCTAAGATTGTGCATTTTTAACAAGAATATCACACAAGAAATTGGCCTTCCTCCGTGTACCATATCAGGAGATACATGTCAATATGTCTTCTTATTAGTGATGTTATTAACCTTGATCTTCTGGGTGAAGTGGTACCTTCCTCATTGTTTCTATATTAATTAATTGGAATTCTTCTGTAAGAAAGAGCTGCTGTTCATTTATTTATTTAAGTCGGTATAGACTCACAGATACTTCTTATTTGCTATAATCCAGTGTTTATTTTCTTGTTCAATTTTTCCACCTTTGGCTATTGAGAGCTCCTGCAGATTGGCTACTCTGCCCTTTTGACATACCACCATCGTTTTCTGAGCACTTTCTTACTTTTCATCACAGCCAGGTGATTAACGCTCATCTTCTATTTTCTCTGATTCTGCCTTGGAATCAACCTGTTCTCTAAGGAATTTCATAAGATATGAGAACTGCAAGACTAAAGTTCTGAATTATTATAGGTGGTGATGCTTATTAAGTCTTTCAGAATTTCAGTGTCCCCAAAGTTTCTAAAGAAAAATATAGAGACATTTTATAAAATCAACTCATATTTATTGATCTCTTATTAGAAAACTGTTAGGGACTTTGAAAAAAAAAAAAAAAGGCATCTCTGTCCTCAAGGGTGGATGGTCTAATTTAGATAAGAAGCATTATGGAAGCCTAACCAAATCATATGAGGGGTAATTGAATCAGACCTGGCAGGTGAGGCTACGGGACTATAGTGATTACAGTCTTGTCTTTTGAATGGGGACTGAACAGAAAAGAATATGCTAGATATAGAGAATGGCTTTTATATTTTGGATTATTTTTTACCTATTGTTAGTTGTCCAGACTGCTGTATCAAAGGAGATTCCACAGGTGAGTCTGAGTTCTTTGGTAAAGGGCACAGTGATAAGTTAGTGATGTTTTTAATGATCAAAGTCAGAAGACAAAGAGGCCTACTTACTTATCATTTGTGGTTTAGTTAGCACAATAAGAGTCTCCAGTAATTGCTATTAAAAAAGGATAGTTTCTGCCCACCGTCCAGAGTTCCAAATGAACCAATTGGTAAAATCCCAACTAATGAAGCAAGTATGGCTTTGTATAAAATATTATCAAAGGGCCTAAAATACCCACTTTTTCAATGTACAAGTCCCTTTATTTCCTTGCTTTTTTAGTGTCAGCCATGAGAACCGTATTGCTGTTTTGTTTTTTTAACTCTCTGGTTGTCTTGTTCTCACGATTTTTTTTAGTTTCTTCTAACTTTGAAACTGCATTTTTCCTCTCACTGTAGTATCCTTCCTCACTTGCAAATAGAGCCAAACACAAACTCACATCCAAAGACTCTGATTTATCTCAGGTGTTTGGCTATATCCAGTTTTAATGACATACTGTCTAAAAAATATAGATGCGAGATGACTGATCTGACCAACAGTTTAGCTTCTGATAATAGCTCTAGTAAGGGAGTGAGAAACAGAGATAGTTGGAAAGCAATGTAACACTCATATTGAATTTTTAACAACTTAATACATTTTAGGAAATGATCCATCCGAAAGGCATTATGACTTGCTGAGAAAAGCTGCACACTGGGAACCGGGAGAAGTGGGCTCAATTCCCAGCTCTGCATCTGACTCACTCTTTGTCCTTGGGCAAGTCACTTAGCCCCTCTCTGTGCCTACTTCCTGCCTGGTGAGACAGGAAGGGTGCAGAAGGCTCCCGCCTCACCAAGATGCGCCGAGGCTGCATTCGGTAACCACCCAAGGGATCTTTCTTCCCCTTGCTGGCTAGTGACAATCTAGCTTTTTGTCAGCATCTAGTTTGATCACATTTTGCATTAAGAACATGGAGCGACAACTAACATTAAAGAATCCTTTAATTCACACTGGAGTTTTATTGTAGTGCATATTGCTTTGCATTAATGCATTCGTTGTAGGGGGAAGACTTGCAGATCCTGTGCGTACACAAATGTCCATTGCCTCAGTCTACTTGAGTGCCAGCTACGAGCCTTGGACTGAGCACTGCAGAGCCCATTAAAAGAGTAGAGAATGGAATCCTGAGAAGAGGCTGACAGATAAGAAACTGTTAGAGGATATTGCCTGGCAATATTTATTCAAAAACGCTATTGTTAAGGTTAGAGTTTAGACAATAGGGTGATCAATATAGGCTGGAAAATTGCACAGCAGTGACATGGAGCAGATTGAACAAATGTCTCTTACTCTATTATATCTTGCCTGATTCCTCCAGCAAAAACGATCTTCTCCTTCATGTTCTTCCCCCTTCTCTGATCTTGTTGGCTCATTTTACCTTTATCCAGTTTTCCATAAACATCTTTTAATTTTGTAAAATCTTTTCTTTTTCTTTTAAGTCATAGGTAATCATGGGTCTTGGATTTTTTTTTTTTTTTTTGGTTGTTATTTCTCTGAATTTTCCTTCCTTATTGAGCAGTAGCCCTTCATATTGTTTTTATGACCTTGACCTTTTTGAAATGATCCTGCTGATAGACTATCCTGTATTCTGAATGTCTTATTTCCTCATTATTTCATCTATTTAAGTTTTTTTTTATCACCAATGTTTTCCATAAGTTGGATAATAGATTTACAAGATAGACTGGATTCAAATTCAACATTTCTGGACAGAACACTTCCTAGGTGATTGTAAACATCTGTGTACTTAATAGCTGTGATGTTAGATATTTGTATACAAAGTAGAATTAATAATGCAGATACTAGGAAGGCAGAAAGGGCACAGCTTCTGCTGGGCTGCAGTGCTCAGCGGCAACATGGTGTATCACTGTGAAAGAAAAGGCTCTGAACTTATTTGCTGTATCACCTTTGATCAATTACTTTATCTTTTCAGGTCTCAGTTTCCTTATCTATGAAATGGGGCTAGTGATACCTATTATAAGCTCTTGAGGTTTTGGGAAATTACTTGTGTCCTATTCATAGGAGGTACTCAATTAATGGAAGTTTATTAACACCAGTAGTAGTAGTAATGGTTCTGTCGGTAGTTGTATTCTGTCGTATAGTTTCTTATTATGAAAATATTTCAGAATGGTATTCATTTCATTAACAGAAAAGCAATACTCTATCCAGTATTCCCATTTTAACAGATAAACTTTTCCAGTTTGTTTGTTAGTTTGATTGTTGGTTCTTGGGCTTTTTGTTTTAATATGGTTTTGTGCCCTGTGATGTAAATGGAAGGTGCCATTCTTAAATCCTTTCAAGGGTAATTTGGGCTTAAATAATCCAATAAACAAAGTTAAGTCACTATCCAAAAGGTTCTCTGTCTGAACACTCTCAGAATGTTTGCCTCGGGATCATCTTATCTCCCTTCCACTCTAGTGCAAGGAGAGAAAAGTAGGCACCAGAACCAGGAACCTACACTTGACCTGTTCCCAGTAATTTACTTTATAAAGGAGAAAAGATACTTGTAGAGGAATACATTTCAATATAGATTCTCATACCCTCTTCTGAGGTTAGTCACTTGAAATATAATTTGTTTTTTCTTCAAATAGTTTAAAACGACATTTTGACCACATTAGAACAGTGTTTCTCCCACTACCTGCTAACTTACTGGTGGCGCTTCCAGTGGGGACATTGCTTTCCTGCTGCGTGTCCTGTGGGGATCCACACTGTGTCGAATGTGAGAAGAGAAAGAATAAATTATTGACAATCTGGAATACTTTTCATATCTTCAGGATATTACTAAAATTGCATTTTTAGCTTCTATTGGTTACAAACAAAGGCTTTCACATTTTTACTATTTATTTTTACTAATGTAAGGCTTTTGCATTTGCCTTAAAAAATGAACATGTGGGGGGGGGAGAAACATCTGTTCTTTCTTTTATGTGCCACAGTATTACTATACTTCTTGAAAAAATACCATTTTTTCCCCCCAGGAAGAATGATGTGATTGTATAGTGCCGAGTACATGTTCAATACTTCTAAGTGATACATTTACATAAAGGATAGTTTGCTTTCTGATCAGAGTCTGTGTGCTAGAGATTTTCTGTCAGAGAATCAGAGTGAAGACTAAAATCAAGGCTTGTTTTTGTGTCTTTTAATACTACACATATCATCTGTACAGCTTTCGAAAACGACCAGTCCAGATACCACTTTCCAGTGTTGACCCTGTACTTTGCTGAGACTGTTGTTTTCCCTTCAGGTAAGGGAACTGTGAGAAATGCCTGATGGTTACAGTGTTTTCCTCCTCAGGACCAGCTGGCTACTCTTTACATAAAATAATCTTGAAATTTAAAAAATACATATTTTCCATTATGTTTGTCTTTGTAAAGACAAAAAATGTTATACTTTGCTTTCCTGCAAAGCAATGAAAGCAGGTAGTTCTAGGCAAAATGCATACAAGGTTAATCCTGGGCTTTCTTAACTAAAGGGACATCATTTATTAAGTAAAGCAAATACTTAAAAATTCTATATATCTGTTAACTTTATAGCTACTCTTAAAATTATTCCTTTTTAGAACAGAAGATGACCTCGTAAAATAAGCATCACTAATAGTGGCAACAAAGAACTGCTATAGGGACTGTCCAAGTTAAGCTATTTTATTATGCTATTGTATTTTCTACGTGGTAAATTCAAGCCATGTCTCAATATTGTAGAAATAGGAGAAAAAGGCATTAAACCATTTCTAGGGTGTTAAAGCGAGTTAACATCATAACCACCAACTGTCAGCAGGCTTTGGGGGGCCAGCAGGGAGCCATGCTTATCCCACATAATGGATGTGTGGTCACGGATCTCATTAAGCAATAACAATCTTTGGGAAACAGTTGTTCCCTCCCTAAGTCCACTCTAAATGTACTCTTTCGTAGTGCACAGAGGTTCATGCCACTTATAAGGTCATCATGCTCTTTTCTTGAGTCTTTTAAAGGTGATTTTGTGTGTAACAGAAGAATCCTGCCAAATATAAATTGAGATATTTGTCTCTCAAACATCCATTGAAAGCCACTGCTTTAGACTCACTAGGAAAGTTCTTGGGTGAGCATAGTTTCTGTGATAAGTGGTCCTGAGATAATGAAACACCCACCACTTGAAGTGCTCAGTTGGCTTCACCTGGAGTCATTTTGGAGAAATATGCAAATGAGCTGACCCCAGTGACCCTGCTGAATAAATTCTACCAGCCAATTTTAGCCAAAGACTGGAATAAAAAAAAGTCAGCTGATCTCCAGTGTATGGAGCCATGCAGGCACCTATAGGGTGCTTTCGTCCCTTTAAAAATGAATGAATTTATCCTGTTACTAGAAGCTAATGGGAAAATGCGCTAATAATAAATAAAATGGAAGATTTGAAAAATTTAAAAAACACACCTTAACCACTTGTTATTCAATGAAGAAGCATGGAGTGTCCAAGTGTCCTCATTTAGCTTTGCCTGTTTTCAGTTCTTTAGTCCTTCAGATTCTCATAAAGCTTATGTTTTAAATAAAGCAATTATAAGAAATTAAAACAATCATTCCATGAAATAATCATTAGAGTGGCAAGGACTCTAAAAATGTGATTTCTATTCTTATTCACTGATGGATTTTTAAATTTTTTTCCATAAGAGGGGCATAATAGTCAATGGCAACCCATGCTTAACTGAATTTAAGTTATTGAACATCTATTAATCAAGTACTTGCAAATGCACTCTTAACTTAGAATATGAAAAGACTGACCATATTGCTTTTTCCTCCCAAGTTAGACTTAAATCTAGTATTACTCTTTCATATGGAATTGAAAATGAAAAGCAACTTACTTGAGAAAAATAATTTAAGATAATGATATTTGAAAATCATAGGTAAATTCACTTCAGAAAATGTGTCTACTTTATCGTTTATGGAGAATTCCTTATAAACTATTTTTATACTTGAGCCATATTATATTTGATATTTTACAAAAGAATTAACTAATATTTGGTTTTCAGAAAAATAATGTGTTAGAAACCCTTTTGGAGACAATAACTCCTTAGAGTGTAAGACTTTTGTCTAAAAATTATAGTAATTTTTGTCTAAAAATTACTTCGAAAATTTATATGGAATGAAAAAACACCCCGAATAGCTATGGGAATCTTGAGAAAGAAGAACAAAGTTGGAGGGATCACAATACCAGACATCAAGTTATACTACAAAGCCACTGTAATCAAAACAACTTGATACTGGCACAAGAACAGACATATAGATCACTGGAACAGAACAGAGAACCCAGAAATTGACCCATGCCATTATGCTCACTAATGTTTGATAAAAGAGGCAAGAACATACAATGGAGTAAAGACAGTCTTTTCAATAAATGGTGTTAGGAAAATTGGACAGGTACATGCAAAAAAATGAAACTAGACCACCAATTTATATCATACGCAAAAGTAAATTCAAAATGGATAAGATGTAAATGTAAGACATGAAACCATAAAAATCCTAGAGGAAAACATAGGCAGTAAAATCTCAGACATCTCTCGTAGCAATATGTTTGCTGATACATCTCCTAGGGCAAGAGAAACTAAGGAGAAAATATATAAATGGGACTGCATCAAAATGAAAAGCTTCTGCACAGCAAAGGAAACCATCAACAAAATGAAAAGGGAGCCCACTGTATGGGAGAACATATTTGCCAACAACATATCTGATAAAGGGTTAATATCCAAAATATATAAGGGACTCATACAACTTAACAAAAGGAAGACAAACAACTCAATTAAAAAATGGGCAAAGGACCTAAATAGACACTTCTCCAAAGAGGACATACAAATGGCCAAGAGACATATGAAAAAATGCTCAGAGTCACTAATCATCAGAGAGATGCAAATTAAAACCACAATGAGGTATCACTTCACACCTGTCAGAATGGCTCCATCAACAAGTCAACGAACTACAAGTGCTGGCCAGGGTGTGGAGAAAGGGGACCCTAGTGCACTGCTGGTGGGAATGCAGACTGGGGCAGCCACTAGGGAAAGCAGTACAGAGTTTCCTCAAAAGATTATTAATGGAGCTGCCTTTTGAACCAGCGATCCCACTTTTAGGAATATATCCTAAGAAACCCCAAACACCAATCACAAAGAATATATGCACCCCTATGCTCTTAGCAGTGCAATTCACAACAGCTAAGATCTGGAAACAGCCCAAGTGCCCATCAGTAGATGAGTAGATAAAAAAGCTGTGGGACATTCACACCGTGGAATACTATGCAGCTGTGAAGAGGAAGGATCTCCTACTCTTTGGGACAGTATGGATGGACCTGGAGAGTATTATGCTAAGTGAAATAAGCCAGGCAGAGAAAGACAAATACTGTATGATCTCACTTATATTGGAATATAATAAACAAAATAAACTGATGAACAAAGTGAATACAGACACACAGAAGCATGGAACAGACTGAGGGATCTCAGAGGGAAGGTGGGGAGGGGGTGGGTGGGTGGGGAGAGATTAACCAAAGAACTTATGTTTATAAGCATAACCCATGGACAGAGATGCTGATATGGGGAAAGCCTGGAGGAGGGATGGATGTGGGGTGGAGGGAGTCAATGGGGATAAAAAAGGGACAACTGTAATATTGTCAACAATAAAGATAAAGAAACTTAAAAAAAAATTATAGAGATTGAATGAGATAAATTAGGAACATAATCTAATATAATTTTTTAATTAAAATGTGTATCTTTATTTAATAATTATGTATGCATCTTATATCCACCTTATTAAATGGTATAATTTTATTTTAGCCCAGAAAATGTTATAAAATAAAAAGTAAATTTTTATAGTTAACAGTACAATAATTGTTGCTCCTTTTTTAGTTCCTCTTTATGGTCTCACAGAATTAAACAACTATGTGGAAATTATTCAGAAAATAACATTTGTTTACATTTTAAGGCATCTATTTTAATTAAAGCAAAAATATATAACAGTTTAATATAAATTTCTATGTTAGTTTTATAATATATTATTTAATGCTCATATGTATTTGTTCCATTAATTCACTATTTTAACCTAATAAGAGTTAATATATTCAAGTTTTTAAAGAAGCAGAATGCAATAATAACTACTTAGTAATAAATATTATATATATTGGATATAATATAATTTTTGTGTTTTTAAAATATTGCCACCACATTTTAAAGGGCATCATTATTACCACTGATTATTATACTCTAGAATTTTTCTTACCCTGATGTAAAATGATGCAGTATTTGAGAGTGAGATGCAGGGATGTGAAAAGATGGTTGCACTGGGCAATGGCATATTCCAACTGACAAAAATGAAATGGTATATTTTATGTCATAATGGCACAAAAGTCATATTGGAATGTAGCTTAGCCAAAGATTTAGGTTTGTATCCAGGCTCCATATCTATTACTTCTTAGCAGATCAACTGTGAACAAGTCACTTAATGTCTCTGAAACTGAGTTTTGTATCTGCAAAATGTAGCTAATGACAACTTATATGGGGCTGTTTTAAAACTCAATGAGAAAATGAAAGTGCTTTACAAATTTGATAGCACTTTACAGAATTAAAATTTAATCATTCCACAGTGTACTTTTGTGATTTTTATAATTACCAATTTTGGAATATATTTTTCTTTTGTTTAAATCTCATTTCTTTAACTTACTTCAATGGATGGCAGAAAAACACAGCTTAATATAACAATTTATTATTTCAAAAATATTTATTGAGACTATATGCTAAATAGAATTGCACTTTGGAAAAAATTGTGAGTGACACTGTAATGAAAAACCACCATTTATGTGTTAGGAAAAAAAAATTTGGCGTAAGTGCCCAACCTGGGTTTCAGAGGGCTTGTAAGTATGCATAAGTAACACAGCAGCTCATTTTTTGTGATGATGCCTAAATGAAATACTGTAGAAATTCAGGATTCACCTTTTATATATCTAAGTACTTTAAGAAAAAAAGGTAATTAAATTTTATCTAATTTAACCTCAGGTTACCAGAATAGTATGCAACCCAAAGACAACATCAAATAAGACATTATTATTTAAGATAAGCTTCGTGAAATGAAATATTCATATTAATAATTGAAATATGAACATAAAATAATATGAATTATTGCTAAGCAGACTTAATCAAATTAAATGAAATCTAAATTCCAGACCTTGAAGAAGTTTTTGAAATATAGTCTAAATTTGCTTTACAAACCAAACACATCTTCTATATTAATGAATTATTTCCAGAAATCTATAAGCTTGTATCAATGATAATTTTGACATATTGTCTTTCCTGCCAGTTGTTTAACAACTTAAGCTTTGTCTTTGATGCTGAAGTAACTACCAAATCTTTACATGTAGAAAATTTCACAGAAAATAGATATTTTAATTTTTTCAGATTTTTCTCAAAACTACACATTCTGCAAATTATGCAGCCCTATAGAGGAGTTAATAGTGAACAGTATAATCCTAGTTGAAAAGTTAAGTTTGGTGGTGTGTGGGCAGGCTAAACAGCAGTCTCAGATGGTGAACAGAAAAAGTGAATTTATTTAAGGAAAAGGGATGGGAGTGAAGATACCCAAAGGGAAAGGCTACGCAGCACTGAGTCAGAGGGTGCTGTGTCTGTGATGGCAGCAAAAATATACCTGGGACAGTGAAACCAGGAGCATAGAAGAAGTAACAGGAGAGCTTAGGCTGGGCTGTTTCAAGAACCTTGGAGACAGGTTCAAGGGGTAAGCCTGGGATGAGTTGCCGCTGCCCATTGCTCCCCTGGTTGCACGTCTCCTGAGGTCCCCTCGGAGGGGAGAAGAGGAATGGAGATGGTGCTGGATTGCTCCCCTGGTGGGGAGCGTGCACTGGGTCCTTTGTCCTGAGCGCATTTATCTCTTCCTTGCAGGTGGAAATCTGAGGGGAGGTCCCAGGGAGGGTCTCAATGGAATATTCACCAGCGTTCCAGGGGTGCTCTCTCAGGGTCCTGGTCTCTACTGATGGTGGGTGCAGAGCAGGGGGTCATTAGTCGGTGTATCTGGTCCTGAGGCAGCCACAGGCTCCGCTTGTCTGGTTTTGCTGCTTTTCTGGGCCTGGAGTTGAAGTAAGACTAAGGCTTAGATGATATCTTCAGGAAGAAAACGCTCAGGAGGTCTAAACTGCATGACCAGCACTTATGCTGGGGGAGGAAAGGTTGCCTGGGGACAAGGTTCTTGTTTCCCCCGTTTTGCCCCTTGCTAAGCACCGGGCCTTCCTGGCCTGGTGAGTTGCTGTACCCAGGTTTCTGTACAGGTTTCTGTACCTGGCCTAACGCTAGACATACTAGCCTTATTTACTGTAATGTATTGAAGAAGAAATGATATTAGCTTCATTCTTGTCAAAGCTAGAAGTAAATTTTTATACAATTGTGATCATTGAAAAGAGCAAAGAAGTTTAACTCATTCCCATTCTACTAGAATGACCTTTTAAAAAACTCAGAGACCTTCTGTCTAAACCCCTTCAGTAGGTGGTTTCCAGTGGCTTTTAGAAAAAGAACAAAAGAAAAAAAAAGTCACCTCCCTGGCAAGGCAGCCAGGGATAGAGATGGCCAGGACTTTGCTGTTCTCTCTGGGTTCATATCCAGTCAGGTGGGGTTGGGACTCTTTGCCACCTTTGCAAATCACCTGTGAAAGTTGATTTCCCTGGGAGCACTTGCCAAGCACTGTCGTGGTTGTTCGGTGTTACTATCGTTTCTCTGAGACTGTGGGCTCCCTGAGGGTAGGGAATACATCTGTGTTTCTCTCTCTAGTGTGTGGTGTCTGGAAAATGGTAGGAATTTTAAGACAGATTAATAAATAGAACCAATTGTTTCCCAAAGCCCAATTGGAGAGCTTCTTATAGGTGTAGGCGCTAACACTATGAAGCTCTCCAGATGTTTAAATAATGACAGCATGAATTTTTCATTGCTTGCTTTTTAAGAGGCTGGTTGAGTATTAGGCTGAGAAAATGACCGAGGAAGTATGTGGCCACTGTCTCCTGGGAAGAGACCCAAGGAAAGTAGCCCAGGGGAACTGAGGAGAAAGGACAGATTTTTGAATACACCACAGCCTCACATAGCTCTAGTGCAAACACAGTGCTAATGATTTAAGTGCAAAGCAGAATGTCTTCAAAAACCTGTGTGTGTCAAACTCATCTCTGCCCCATGCAGACACGCAAAGGACTCAATCTAATATTTGGAAAATGCCTGGCTTTAAAGAAACCATTTGGAGCATTGGTTTCAGGCCAGACTTTGCTAAATCAAAGAGTGCTAGTTTCCTTTATGCCAAACAGCACAATAAAACCCTCTGCAAAAGGAGTAAAGGCTGCTGAGAAATAACCGATGAGGCTTTTAATGTCAATAAATGTCATTCTGTGCATCAGTGTTGTGAGAGTTTCCTTTTCACAAATGGGAGAGGGGTTTTATAAACTCTCCTGTGAAAGGGTGGGGATTTAGAGTTGGCACTAGTTGACTCTGTAATAAAGCAAATCCCTCCTTCAAGTTCCCCTCGAGGTGAAGACTGGCACTTGAACTTTTTATTTGGTAATATGTGGATTATAGATATCCCTCTGTGCCACCAAGATGTGTGTCATCTTCTTTGCCGTCTTCATAAATATCCTACTGGGAGTCAAGGGAAGTGGAAAATAATTGAGAAATTGCCTTTTGGCTTCATTAGACATCACTTGATTAAAGATTTGGAAAATGCCATGAAAATACATTTAGTTTTCTGACAATGTTGTAAATGAAGCTCAGCAAATATGCAGCACAGTACTGATCGGATACTTGGGAGGAAGCTTTTACAGAGCTGACAGATTTTGCTAATGAATCCTGAATTGGCACAATATTCAATCTGACTTTTCTTTATGTTCAGCAGGTAAGAAGCAGCCAATAGCATGAGGTCGAAATGGCATTTTTTGGCATATCATGTTCATTATAGTTAGTGACATATTCTAGCTTAACATATTATGCTATTCAATATATATTTATTTATAAAAAATCATTGGTCTATCTGTTGTAAGATTAACACATTATATGGTATTTGTGAAAGAAAAAAAATGTCCTTGTGCCTGGTCATTAATTGTTTGGCTAAGGCTTCTTCTTTTATTTATTTTTTTAGCTGAAAAATGTATACTCTGCAAATGAATCCAGTTAGCTTCCTAGGTGGCTGCCAAAACCAAATAATTACATTAAACTTGAAGCACATTCTTTTACATATTCAAAGAACATAAAGAATACAAAAATATACACTTGGGTTCCTTTCTTAATTTTTTTAATCCTCATCTGAAGATATTTTTTCCATTGCTTTTCAGAGAGAGTGGAAGGCGGGGAGGGGGCGAGGGGGAAAGAGAAACATTGATGTTTTTGACCAGAACCGAACCCACGACTCTTTAGTACAGTCCGAGGGCTGACACTCTAACCACTGAGGAAAACTGGCTAGGGTGGGCTCCTTTATAAAGAAGTCATGACTCTAAGAATGCTCGTAGTGAAACCACGTTTATAACCGATAAAAGAATGATAAGTAGTAACTTTTGTTACCTAAGCAGTAATTTATACATTTGCCTATATTTTGATTTGACAGTTTGGTCTTCTGGGTTTCCAGGGACTAAAGCCACATGACAGCAAAACAACTGTATGCAAATAACCTGACCACCCGGCCGGGCGTGGCTCAGCGGTTGAGCGTCGACCTAGGATCCAGGAGACCGAGGCTCGATTCCCGGTCAGGGCACATGCCCGGGTTTCAGGCTCGATCACCAGCAGGGGGCGTGCAGGAGGCAGCCGACCAATGACTGTCATCATTGATGTTTCCATCTCTCTCTCCCTCTCCTTTCCCCTCTCTGAAATCAATGAAGATATATTGAAAGATAATAATAATCTAACCAATTAATTAACATAACTTAATTAAAATGCATATTTGCATAATTATTTTCATCTAAATGAAAATTAACATTTATAAAAAACATTATTTGGGAAACTTGTTAGCAAACCACTCAATCTTTTCTCCAGGATTGATAAAGGTAATGACACTTACACACTCATACCTAGAAATTTAAGGAGTAATTAAAATAGTGATTCACTAACTACCATGTTACTCTGAGCTCTTTTTATCTTCTACATTAATTATATTTAAAATCTAAGACTTTTAGCTTTTAAAACTTGCATATTTTACTTTTTGTTAATATTTTTATTTTGGGATGATTTTCAGGTTTTATATTATACCTGCTTAAGGCTACATAAAAATAAATGAGAGTCTTCTTTTCCATATATATAAAATATTTTATTCTATTTTCTGTATCTTTCATGGTCCAATGATGTGGCACAATTTTCATGATAAAAGATTTGCTTTTTAAACTTAATTATCAGTAGCCAATTTATGAAGCAGTATTTCCTTTAAGTAATTGTAAGGATTCAATCAATATGATTAATTTTGCATGCTTTCAAAACATTTACTATATTAACAGTTCCATTCTTTCCACCCAGAAGTCAATAAGAACCTAGTTCTTATTTTTGGCTCTGTAGAAATGGCTACCAGATCTTGTGAATGAACTTGTCTGGAGCAAACTTGAGTTTAATGAGAATGAAGTACCCTAGGCTACCTGTCTTGTTTTCCTTTCAATGCCATGTGCAGGCATTTAAGGGGAAGTTTTAAAGGACTTGTGATTGGGGTGCAAAATGGTCCACAAAGCATGTGATTAAGCATGCACATGGTTACTGTGTTGAGACACTTCTTTTAGGCTTTACAAAGCATTTTTACATACTTTAAATCATTATGAATAACAATCATGTAGAAATATCACCTCTTATTTTACACAGGAGCATATATAGACCCACACAAAATCCACCAACCAGTAAATGGCAAAGTTCTGCAAAGACTAGAACTTGGATCCTTCAGTCTCCAAGCCCTTTAGCTATAGTATTGTAATGTAGCTTCCTAGAGAAAATACATTAACATTTAATAAAATGTAGTGTTATAACAATAAGGAATTGTCAGGTTTGTGTTTTAATAAACATCTCCATACTAGCTAGAACCCCATGGGAGGCTAAAAACTTCTTCTAATAATGGCTTATGCACTCAAAACATTTTTTGGAATTATTATTTTGGAATTGCCTTAAAAGCCTATGGCATTTTCTTTTAAACTCAGTGCTTTCAAATCTTAATTTTTAAAGTGTAAATTTGATTTTTGACATAATCAGAAACCATATAGACGTAAGATCTATGAATGAAGTGATAGATTAAAGTTGTTATTTTGGATTAAACTTTCAAATTTTGAACTTGATTCCTAGAGGCAGGTTGTGTCTAAAGTAACTCTAAGAGAAATATTTACAAATAATTTTCTTAAGAGCATCAATAGAATATTAAGCATTCTATCTATGCCTTCAGTAAAGAGTAGCTTTATTTGGATTCTTTTAAAAAAAAAAATGTTTTTATTGACATTTTTAGAGAGAAAGAAGGGAGAGGGGGAGAGAGATAAACAGCAAGGAGAGAAACATTGATCAGCTGCCTCCTGCATGCCACCTACTGTGGATTGAGACTGTAACCAAGGCACTTCCCCTGGTGGGGAATCAAACTGGTAACCTCTCCATGCATGGGAACGTGCTCAACCACTGAGCAACACCAGGCAGGGCTTTTTGGATTTTTTTAGGACTGGAAGAGTCATCTAGAATTTTATTTTATCTGGATATGTATGACATGTTTTATATCTGAATATGTATAACATATGCAGGGTGTGCCTAACATATGCTTTACATCATAATACGTATAACATATGCAGAGAGATAAACACACTAACACATCTTGTATTCTAAATTCATGAAATGCAATTGTGGCCAATTTCAATTCAAATCCTGCAGATCACCTATATAACTTGGATGTTGCCTAAACTTCTCCCAAATGATAGATTTATGTTACTGAGTGAATGATTATGAAATGACATTTGAGAGAGTCCGCCTGCCAATCTAAGCTGTCAAGGAAGGCCAGCCTGGCTGTGGTCCAGATCATCGGAGCCATCACCACTGTCTGAGAATCAATCAGTCTTCACCGATCTTTATTCCTTTAGTGCAAATTCTGCAGCCCACTGACACACCTATCCCTACTTCTCTCCCCGAGTTCACAAGCCAAAGGACTTCCCCCACCCAAAACAAAAAAGCAACTTAAGGATAATTCCATGAGGATAAGTACAAATTAAAAACAAATTTGTCTGTGGAATTACTTTTATTAGTAAATTCCTTCCTCTTCCCCTCCCTCCCTGCCTTCATCTTTGAGTCCCAAGGCTCTCAAAATAAAAATAAAGCAGAAATGTGTGGTTGTTGGGGCAGTGGGTCCTTGTATGAGGAGGGCTACATTGGCAAAAGCTTATAAGGAATCAAAGTCAATCTCGAGCTATTGGTTTAATTTTATTATCATATTAGAGAATCATTAAAGAAGCTTAGTTACTATCATCAGGATTTCTTCTCTGGTTTGAGAGGTGAAAGGTTAATGACTCATTTGCAGAGGTATACAGTTTTTTCTTTCATTTTTCACTGACAATTATCTTCACTTGTTTTAAAATGCAATGCAACCTCCAAAATGTATTGTACTCATTCATTATTTCTGTCAATTAAAGTTTCTAGATCATAGATTTAAAATGAATCACAAATAAGCATTAATTGATTTCAATCACTGAATGCCCACTTCCCGGAAGAAATGAATTGGGCAGATTTACTTTGGAAAATCTGCTTTCCGTGGCAGCTGGAGCAGAGGCTCAGCAGATGTTAGTTTCTAAAAAGCTGGTATTCACTTCGGAAACTGCCTCTGCATGTCGGTGTGGTCTTTCTCCACGGAAATGTTTGACAGAGCAGTGTCCATGCAAATGGATTTTTGACCTAAGCAAGGGTAACTTTGTAGAGCATTTGTGTTCTCTAAGCACTCAGCATGATGCCTACGTCATCTAATACTTCAAGGCAAAGTCATCATTTATAAACAGCTGACTCATCCCTTCCCTCAAGGTTTTCACAAGTAGATCCAATTCTAGATAGATAATACAAAACCAAGTGTCCTTAAATTTAGTGTAAAAAAAGCAATGTTCTCATCAAAAATATGCGTGCAAATGTAGAAAACCCTGGTTATAATCAGTGGTAACATTGTACATATTTGCCTTGTTTATGAAATTAAAATGAACATCTTCTTTTATGTGTCAACTGTGCATTAATTCTCCCATGCACCGGCTCCATTAAAACTGACATCTCTTTAATACTTCAAATCCAGTTATCTCTCCCCCAAATGGTGTTATAATGAAGTTGTTGCCATAGAAACTTTGCAATCATTGACGTACTTTTTACTATTGGAAACTTAAATGCTATGGCAAATTTAATTGTAAAAGTATTTGGAAACAGAACAAATCAGGCAGTATATTATTCTTTTATCTGAAACAGACAACTTGAGGAACTAATTATTTTGAAAATTGAGGAAAGAAGCTTATTGGTAGTACCATTTGGGATCTAAGGCTCAGAGAAGAATTTGGTCGGGCAAATGCAATTTGGCAATAAAAATCCAGTGTCAAGAAATCTCAATGACTATCAGTTTTATTTGGGATTGTTCATAGCATGAAAAGTGTTTTCTGAACAATGGGATAAATAAGCTTGCTGAATCAAACTATAGGAAAGATAGACTCCCTAAATTATCAATTAACTATCACATTTCTGTTTGAGATTTAAGGAGAAAATCTTTTACCCTCTAAATCATGTTAACATGATAGCTATATCATCCTCCTATAATGTTAGATATAGGCTAAAGGATGAAATGGGTTAGATTTATGGAGCTCTGTTGCCTCATGGTCATGTTTCTAAACTACTATTGCCAATTAGATTATAAACTCTGAAGGTGAAGTCCACTGGGATGGGGTCCACCCAAGGGAAAATATGGATTAAAATATTTTTAAAAAGATCAATTTAATTTTGTTTTGCATGTGCATTACTGTTGAATAATGACTTTTACTCCATTATAGATGTAGCACATAATAGAATATTAAACTGAGTATACATTATGTACTGGGTAGCAACTTGTGTTTTTTTAATTTTTATTCTATATAATGTTTCTAGGCAGATAAACACTAAATTATTGTCTGAGAGCTAGTTGCTTGCTCATTTATTAAATAACCATTCATAAAGGCAAGAGTCAACACGATATGTATAGAGGGCAAAAGTGAATTCTAATTAAAGATGATCTCCTTGAATTAATAAAAGTGAATTCTGATTTTGAGAATTATGTGCCTTTTGAAAATTATCAATAGTGTTACTTACAATACATTTCTGCTTTGTTTTTTCATTTAGCAATAATCTAATCTGTTTAGATTGTCCAGAACAATACGAGGCATCGAATAAATTAAGATTGACTTAACATTAAGGTTGACTGTAAAATTCATCTTAATGTTATTATTTATTTATTTATTTATTTATTTATTTATTTATTTATTTATTCTAGTTATACCTCTCTAAGTGAAAATAATGTAAACAGAAATTTTATTAATTTTATTAACTTTTCCCTTGTTAAAGACAATTTATACTTTTTAAATGTACAATTCTTATTTTATTTGTTCTTTATTTAGTCTTTTAATGGGGTCTTAAAACTTGAAAATGAATACACATTTGGGTATTTTAATGATGAAAGTAAAATATGTTCTCTAGCAGAAAAGACATTAAAAAGCCATTTTAGAATCCCCAAATTGAACAGCTTCCTGTAATATCTACTTCTAAATAATTCTTTAAATTATGACACAGTTTTAGCAATTCAAATATTCTTTTAAAATGCATCAATGCACTTTGACTGTTGTAAACATTTTCTTGAATATGTATAAATGCAACCGTTTTATTTCAAAGCATCAAAGAAGTTTAGATTCAACGATCCCTAAATGGATGTGGCGTTCTTGATGATGTCCTTGCAAGTACTGAAAATGTCTATTTAAAGCACATTTTCTGGATCTTACCTCAAGCAAACTTCCTGCTTTCTCTACCTTTTGGCAGGTTGCAGTAAATGTGGTGGAGTAGAGAGGGCTATGGGCAGGAGGGGAATAACTGGGTCCTCTTAACTTGCTGATGTTGCTAGAGCCAGTTGTGAGTTGTTGAAGGTGAGCAAGATTGTCTCAAGCTTGTCTGTGTTCTTCCAAAACATTAAAAAATGGAGAATCTAGACTACAAAAAATATTAGACTTTGCTGCTTCATTTTCAGTGGAGATTTGTAAGAAGAAAAAGTGACACCGTGTGATTTATTCTCATGACAAGATTGTAAAGAGAACAAGTACAAAAACTCAGTCTGTTGTTGGTACATTATTTGCATCTGTACAGGTTGCCTCCTTTGTTCTGAACGCTGTATCTGAGTGCTTCAAACCAGGAATATAGACTCTTCATAAAGATTTGCAGTCAACTTCAACAAAGTAACTTCTTAATTTAATGGTAATTATATGGTTTTAAAGTGTACTTTCTTTTTGCCTCTTATCCTCTCAATCAATATCTCTCTGTATGCTGGCATTAAATCATTTTGCTGTCCTCAAAATACATGCTAGCTTACTTAAGTTTTGAAATGTGGAGATCTAGACGGCTCTACATTTAGTGCCTTTAAAACTGAAAAGCACCAGACACGATTTTTCCAAATACATTTTAAAATTAGTAATCTATCTTCAAAATGTTAATTGCTAATCTCCAAATCCAAACATTACATCAAATTAAACTATTTCTTCCCTTTTTTTGCACACAGTACACTGTAAGATAAAACCCAGTGCTTTCTTTTTAACTACTAATCAAGTCAATGGCCTTGCTTATGTTTGCAATGGCTCAAAAGCATTTGACTGAAACATCATGTCAAACATCCACATCATTTTGGAAGAAAGAACTTTAAAAATAAATTGTTCACACTGATTATTTTTCCAGATATGTTTGATGGATTTCTTAGGAAATGGGCCCTGTTTGACATTAGAATAAGAGATCATTCATTTCCTCAGTGTTACATTCTAATAGGAGGAACTGCCAGCATTAGAAACCCCAGCTTTGCTATATGACAAAATAGATACAGCAGGATTCTTTGGAAAAGAGATTTTTTTTTTTTCTGTAATGATAATCACAGCAAACTGTGGTTGGGAATAGTCTAATGGTCTGTCTAAACATACACATAAGAATTTATAAGGATCAATAATTGTATAGTCGCTTCATTAGAATTAAAAGAATATATATCTTTATTGATTTCAGAGAGAGGAAGGGAGAGGGAGAGAGAGATAGAAACATCAATGATAAGAGAGTTCACAACCCCGGGCAGGTGCCCTGACCTGACCTGGAATCGAATCCAGATCTCCTGGATCCTAGGTCGATGCTCAACGGCTGAACCACGCCAGCCAGGCTTGTTAGAATTTTTAAAAAGAGAAATTTACTTCGTTCCGTGTAACTTCATAAGGCTTCTGTGAAATAAATAACATAGTCCTGGAGTATTTAAGAGTAAATGAGAAAATGAAAACATTTAGTTTCATAGCCAGGAAATAGGGACTGAATTCTGTGGTCAGGGACATGAGTTCTGTGGTTTGTTTATTTATTAGAATAAATGGATTACACCATAAAGGTACATGATTACAGGCATAATTATTGTCACATTGGAAGATTACAGCTGGTACTAAGAGACCTCCGTAGAGCAGAGTAGACATTATTTTGAGATCACGTGAATAATGGAAATAATTGCTTTACTTTGCTTCTCATGGTTTGTCTCAGGACATTCTACTTTCCCTGTGTCTTACTTTTAATCCCTTTCTTGTATTTACTGTAAAAACAAGGAGATTATTTTGTGGGTAAACACTCTCTGGTATCGAGTCCTAGTGTGTCTCAGAACAATCTTGGGTTCTTTGATTAGTCTATCGCTTTCCTGGAGAATTAGGAAGTTTCTCCTTTAATATCTTCTGCATAAAATATAGTTGACAATGCCCCTGCCCTCCGATGCAGGACAGTGTGGCCAGGTCTAATTAAAAGAAGTCTATAGAATTCTGTGAACGTCCCTACAAGGGGATGTGAGTATAATACAAGTGTTATTTATTTGGATTTAGAAGGAGTGAGTCTGGCACAGAAAAGAGTGTTAAGCGGACTAAGATCTGGCACCTACACTGCATTCCAGTTAATGTCACCTTGGTTTTTATAATGGCTGATATATGGGTCTATTCACCAGGCATTGACTGGAACTACAAACTAATTTCATATTGGAACCTGAGTGATCTTGACATAATAGTGTCTTTCTTTTTGTGGGAGGTAGATTTTAATCCAGAGAAACTACATGCTGTAATTTAGCAACAGACCTCTGAGTTTTCTAATCTACTAGTAAAAATGACCAAATTATACAAGGTTGAAGATGTTCTGTTACATGTATAAAATATCCAATGTTAGCATTAGCTAAGCTTTCCAATGAAAAAAAACAACAAAAAAACACCCATATTGAAAGACATTTTCTGATTTCAAAAGGGGTTAATTTAAAAATTGAATAAACTTAAAAGCCACTGGAGTGTAGTTTAATACTTGGAGATAGTAATTAACTAAGACTTGTAATCCCCCTATGAATACTCCCAGAATATTTAAGTCATTGGTTACATCTGACTCAGTTCTATGGTCACCTTAGTTGTTTTCTTCTTAAATATAATGAAACAAAAATTCTAATTAAAGGATATACACATACATACATACACATGCTGCAGCTAAGTGGTTATTTACAAAAAATATACTAGATTTTTTTAAGTACTTAATGAATATTAAGGAACTATAAATTATGGAGTCTATTGAACTACTTACTCCCTTGAAATCAATTTACCCTACAGTAATGGCATATCACAGGTTTTCATTAAGGGATTTTTTTAAAACTATGAAGTGCTAAAGAATATGCTGTAGTATAATACACATTTGGCAACTTATACCCCTGTGCATTGCTTTACATCATCTTGCTAAAAACATATACACATCTCATTGCGAATAGTTTCTAAAATACAGGGGTCCATCTGCTGATTTAAAAAAAGACTTTTTATATATGCTTAGTGCATTTTGTTTTTCTCTCTGAAAAGAAGATTGTTTTTCCACTTTAGTCGACATTCTGCAGCTTGACATTAACACATCGCTTGCCTAACTGTAGTACCTAAAGTGTGGTTATTGGGTCAATTCACATAAGTACTACAAATATTCATTTTACTTTAGTAGTAGCATTTAGGGGTATGTAAGGTGGAAGAAACACAGAAGAAATATGGCATCCAATGGAATCTTTAATAACATTTCCTCTGGAATCGTTTTCTCCTGTTTTAAATTATCCATTCACTTACGAAATCACAAAATCTTAGCACTGGAAGGGAACTTACTTATTAAAAAGTGTTATTACAAAATATTTATTGTAAAATCATTGAACGTATTTAGTTACATTTATATTTAGTTATTAATGTTGAGAATTGTCCACATTTAAAGATGAAGAGTCCAAACCCTATTTATTTTAAATCTTAGTGTAGTTTTTATTAATTTATTTTAAATTTATATTAATAATATTATGACCTAAAATAGGAATGTTGAATGAGATAGTTCAAATCTACTTTCTGTGCCTATTGGACTGATTCTTTTTGTAAACAGCCCTGTCGCTTAAGTTCAGTCTCAGTATTTAAGTGTTTTACAAATACACAAAGTCAGGCGGTCCCTCACTCTGTTGGCCTTGCGTATTCTGTGTCCACCCTAAACTTTAGTTTATCTTTGCGGGTCCCAAATAACGCTGGGCTGAATGTTGAAGATACCTTCAAAGATGTAGTCATCGTGAATGAAACAGCAGCCCAAAAGCCAAAAATTATTGAAAAGGAACTATAAATTATGCAGTCTATTGGAGTTAAATCATTGCCTAAGCCTCTAAAAATTAAAAAAAGGAGCTGCCTTGCATGCACCATATCTTCTTGAGAGTGACTTTTAAATTCCTCTCACTCCTTTTGTAGAAATTGATCACTTGTGTCCTATCTATTCATTTACTGCATCCATTTGATTTTGTTATCAAAGTTGGATGAAGGACAATTTTATGTAATAGCCTATGTAAGGTATTATTTCATACATTTTGGGGTCAGTAAAACTGATCCTGCTTTTAAGGGAAGGAATAGGCTGCTGACTAAAGGTTGGGGCGGGGGGAGAGGAGATTAAGTTGACCTTGTTTTCATGAAACTCCTGGTCTTCTAGGAAAGATGAGATTCGTAATATAATTAGCAGTAATGTCAGTTTTAGTTACTATTAGAAAAAATGTAGACAGTGACAGAATGAAAAGGGCATTTCGCGCTATCTGGATTCGGATGAGGAGCACTTTTGGGTTATGCCCAACAGGATATGAAACTGTAAGACACAGGATTTAGAGATGTTGTGAAGAGCAGAGCACAAGTTTTTAGATGGGAAAGCACAAATGGTCTATGTAAATGGCCTCTAATATGTCATGTTAGTATAATTAGAGTTTAATATTATAGTTAACAACTGTATTTTCTTATACATGTTTTTAAAACAAATATAGACAATTTATTATGATTTCAGTAAGAAAATCATTTATGTCCAGAAATGCATAAGAACTAAATATAATTATTAGAAGTTGCTGTTAATATTTGTTTTAGTAGAAAACTGAATCATATTTACTAGCTCATATATACAGAACTATACATATTTAGTGGGGGTTTTTAGTTGTTTTTTTAATGAACTTTTATGTTTAAACCTTTTAAACCTGTAGAATATGTAAAAACCCCAAGGAGAAAGATATAAGACTCTATATAAGTTTACCCACCTCTCAAAGGGGTCAGATCCACTTTTTTTAATGTGCTTTATGATTATTTATGCTTCTGTACCTAAAGAACATCAGACTTTCCTTCTTGTATTTGTGTCTACCATATCTATTATTTTCTACAAGTTATTTCCCTATATTTTCTCAACCTTAAGGACAACATTGAGAAAAGTACCTAAGGATGTATCATGAAATAACAGAGTAAGCAGGTAGATATTACGCATAATTTACAGAATATTAAAATGTCAAAATAAAATCAACAGACTAAAACTATAAAAACTATCATTTTTTCCAATATTCCAGCTTAGCTACCTGTCAAAAAGTACTTATTTTTTAAACAATTACTAAGAATTTATTAAGTAAAAACCAGTATAAATGTACTGGACAATTTCTCACAAGATAAGAGACACAAAGATCAACTACTCACAACAGAAAATCTTATTTGCAATGCTTATGCAAAGGACATTCCATTATCACACAAAACAAGGCACCTGGAAGAAATCAGTCTAGAGATGGCCTGGGGCTCAATGATGACCTGCATTCTTTTTTTTTCTTTCTTCTTTTCAGTTTACCTGCCACCGTCAATATTGGTTTTCCTCTTGCTTTTTACCTAGTGGAAGTAGATGGTTGTCACAGCTCTAGATCCTCTCTATTGAACGCAGGAAAAGAGGAAGAAGAATGGCAGGGGAATTTCTGAGAGTGGCGCTCATCTTTTATTATTGAAGAACAAAAATTATAGAACTTTTCCAGCCATCTAATGCTAATATTTCATTGGTCAAAATTAGGTCACATGCTCCTCCTTAGCTTCAGGAGAGGCTGGGAGGAGAGTTTCTGGGGAGGTGGCATGTGCCAGTCATGACTTGCTTAGACCAATCTCAATGCATCCTTTTGGGTTTAATGCAAAATGTCCCTCAACAAAGACAGAGTTCTAATTTGAAGAAAATTGTACCTAATTTTGGCACTGGTGACATGGGGTGGGGCAGTGAATTGACTAATGGTTAGTGCCTTTTATATAGAGATAGAACTATAATCATGTTCTCGCAGTTATATTTAAGAGTTGGGTCCTGAATCTACTCAGGTCCAAATACTCTTTCCATGACACATAAGAGGTGTTGAAAGAAGAGCATTGCAGTTTTTTTCTTAATGGCATTATTCTCAGGGGACTTTACTTTTTAAAAAGTATCAGTTTTAGTTCTATTAACTTTCAAAGTTCAAAACCAAATAAAACCAACTCTATTCTTTATTCTATGAGATGTATAAAAAGAGAAGAACAGGATCCAGATGGACCACTCATAGCACTTATTATAACATCGTAAAACAGTGACTGTGTGTTTTCCAACTTCACTTTAAATACTTCAGCTTTAAAATGTAAATACTTTTGCCAAAGGCTAAAAAATGATCTTGCTTCTGAAAATAGAAATATCAAATAAATATGAAATGACATACTCCATTTTTTAAATGAATGGTCTTATTCAGTTCTTTGCTTAAAGAACAATTACAGAAGATACTCCAGGTAATTAAGGCAGCTTTTACCAACATAGTGGTTAATCAAAAAATAAAACGTAACCAATGGGAGAAATATTCAAGGAAATTCATATAGAATTTTTGGTCTTATCTATGAAGTTATTATAATTATATCTTGTCATTAAGGGAGACCTGTTGAAATAAAATTATTATTTTTAAATTGAAAAAGGTATTCTTCACATTAGTTAAAAAATTGCATATCCTAATATTTCTCTAGCTTTTAATATTAGTTCATTTTGCACAAGAATCAACTGTAGCAATAGAAAGCAATATATCCACTTAAATACTTGAAAAGAGAGATTTTTATATGATGAAATTCCCCTAGAATCTAAAAATAAATTAGGAACAAGAAAACCAAGTAGATAGTGCTTTGTATTGCTAGTTCATTGAGTTAACTTGCATATTCTGGTTTTAGTTTCATATGATTCATATAAATAACTCACATACTTGGTTCAAAATTTGTAAATAATTAGTGAGAGATTATTTGCAGTATTTTTGTTTACAGTGTTGAATACATCACCTGCAAAAGAAAGAAACTCTTCAGTATTTTGGAAAACACTAGGTTATCATTATCTTTACCGTGTATAATTATTTTTATCTCTGAACCCACAATGTTTTCATGATTTACAATTGGAGAATTAGCATGATAGAGGGGAGGGAGTATGGGGTTTGAGAAGGAAAAGGCTTTGTTTTGGGACACGAATCTGAGTCTGTTTTTTTACCTGTAAAATGATAGTGATGATAGCGCAATTACGAGGCTGTTCTTAGGATTAGATATAACACAGGTAAAGAGTTTATATCTGATCCTTGTAACAACTTAAAATTGAGATATTTTCACTACTGTTTACAGGTGAGAAAATTGAGGCTCAGAACTCTAAGTATAAATATGATATTTTTAACAATAACTTGGTTCGAGGCATTTGTAAATCACATTTTCAACTTTGCCTTGTTTCTGACAAAGATACTTTTTAAAAATAAGTGGTTAACGAAATCATGCTTCAATTGCTTTTAATATAATAGAAAAAGAGAAATTGTTTATATTTGCATATTTTCTCATCTATTAGGTGGAAAATACATCTAGCACTTCGCTTTTGTGTGACAATAACTCACAAATGAAGATTTTGGCTGTTTGATGAAGGCAGTCATGTGATGTGCAACTAAGAACAGACCTGACCATGAGAGATATAAGAAAAAAATGAACAAAGCAAAAAATGCATAAACCAACTATCACCCCAAAACCCAAGTCATAAAACAAAACCTTTTTTTCTAAAAATAGAAGTGCTAGGTAAATATAAACCTTAATGTATAATACTGATAGTTCATTTAATAACTGGCTGATGTTTAAAAAACCTATTATTGACCATATGTATATATATATATTTACCATATTATGCATGTTTGATCAAGTTTAAAATTTGCTCTTTTTATTATGCCAGTTAAATTTAAATTTATTCAGATTAACATGTCTCACTCCTTCTCAAAGATCATCATTGGTTCCCTACTGTCTATAGAATAACAAGAAAACTCTTACATTTCAGATGCACGATAATTTCCCATATTTCTTCCCCTGCCAAAGATTGTAATTGCCAGTGAACTGTATGCTCCTGTCATATGGTTTTCTTTTTGTCTCCAAAGTATTGGAAATATAAGGCCTGGCCTGTTTGTTCTCATTCTGTTCCCGAAGCATCAAAGCATCTGCTCTGTCTTTATATCCCAATCCTTCAAAACTTATAGAAACATTAAATATTTTTCACAAAGCCTGTTCCAATCCTTATAAATTTTTATAATCATTTGTTTCTCTTCAATTGCAAGGCATTTTCGATCTAAGCATTTCATTCTTATGTTTTATAGCTATGTCTGTCTTATGAATGAATTTACAGACACGTTGAGTGCATGTCATATTTTATAATTTTCTCTGTGCTCCACAGTTTCTATCAAAGGTATTGTAGATCCTCAATAAATAATTACAGAAAGAGCTAGACATTAATAATGTATATTAATCATATAACTAATGCTTATATCTTCTTGGCCCAATTTTTCCCTTTAAAAGATTGTAAGCTCCTCCATGCTTTGAGGATTTTTGTCTGTTGTGCTCTTGTGCTCACTAATGTATTCCCGGAGCTTAAAAAAATGTCTGGAACATAGCAGGTGCTCTATATTTCTTCACTATGATACTTTATTTATGGGTATAAGTCAAATAACCATTAAACAAATTCACTATTGGCAGTATTTCATTAAAAAGTGATGTGTTAGCCCTGGCCGGGTGGCTCAGTTAATTGGAGCGTTGTCCCATACACCAAAAGGTTGTGGGTTCCGTTTCGGTCAGGACATAGACCTAGGTTGTGGATTTGATCCCAAGTCAGGGCCTGTAGGGAGGTAACCAATTGATGTTTCTCTCTCTCTCTCTCTTTCTCTGAATTAAATAAAGACATATCCTCAAGTGAGGATTACAAAAATTGACATTTTAATAATAGAATATTATTATTGAGAGGCTATTTGGCTATCTCTTATTAAATTTTTTATGAGGGTAAGGGGAATCCTGATTTGAAAGAATATTTAAAAACTGATGTTTGAATTACTATCTAAATCTAAGTATCAGTGAGTGTTGTGAATTATACTTTACTATGCCTCAACTGGTAGAGTTTTCACTAAAATTTATAGCTTATATTAGCCATCATAATTATTCTAATTGCTAATATATTGTTTACATAGCAAAACTCACTGAAGTCAGACAATGCAATGAAACCCACTAACTGTATATAGACCAAATGCAGTTGGGAAGATTGATTTAGGACTGATTGCAGAGACAAAAATAGATATTTAACCTAATTGTGGTTTTTGGTGAATTAGAACTAATGTAGAGGTCCCATCATTATCTTTTAAATATCAAGCAGGCTAAATGATACCCTTGATCCAAAATTTCAAAGTAGACAGTGATTAATTTTGTGCTATGGAAGAGTTATATAAAATATCTTAATTTAAAATTTTAAGGCACTCTGAGTGTCAGAACTGGAAGGAAAGCTGTGGTGAATCTTTTGGTGAGTTATTTTTGATATATGAATAATAACTTACTAATTTTGCATGTTCTGTACATTTGGATATTTGGGTGTTAGAACATATTTAATGTACACATATATTCTTTAGACAGGATGAGAGAAAAATAAATTAATATCTGAGTACTTAATTTTGAAACTACTTTAGTTTGGTAAAGGTCATTTCAGGCAAAAAGAGATAGTGTTCCTGTAAAGTACAGCTTGCTATCTGTGTGCTAATTGAGCATATCTCTTGCCTGAAACAGAATTATCTGTTCTTAGGCTTAAGAAGAGCTGCTATATTCTGTAGAGCGGTATTTACAAAAGATCTAACTTGGTAGACACTTTATCTTTCTCTGTGGTTCTTTGCCTTTGTTATGCAGAAAAGAATTACATGGTATTATTCTTAATTTGCTAAAGAGGTATGATATTTTACTAATGAAATGAAAATGATTGCTGGAATATGTTAACATGATAATAAGTGGCAGAGACTCAGAGGGAGAAAACACCCTCTGAGTTTTGTTCTTATAATTTCTCTTTGGAGATCTGCACTTAAATAGCTTGCCCTTTTGTTGTAATTCATGTCAATAATCTTTCGTTTTTTAAAAATATATCTTTATTGATTTCAGAGAGAGGAAGGGAGAGGGAGAGAGAGAGAGAAACATCAATGATGAGAGAGTCATTGATCGAGCCCGAAACCCAGGCATGTAGCCTGACTGGGAATCGAACCCCGATTGCCTGGATCCTAGGACGATGCTCAACCGCTGAGCCACACCCTGCCAGGCCATGTAAATAATCTTAAATATTGCATTTACATTCCCTTTTAAAATTATTGCCAGAATAAGACATTTCAAGCCTTCAGAATCCTAGGTATATATGCAGCACAGATCAAATAAAGGGTAGTTTACTGAAAGCAACATAAAATGAAAGGTTATTTAAATTGCCTCCTCCCTCCTAGCCGGCTATTTCTTTTTACCCACCGAACATCCATAAGATGGTATCAGAGATATCTGAGATAATGGGCCAATTATCATAAAGTCCTGCAATCACCAAGGACTAAACATTCTGAACACTTGAAACCTAAAATAGAAAGCTACAAAGCCTTGTATAACTCTCTCATTCTTGACTATTTTTTTTGAAACGAGATAGCATTATTATCCAAAAAGAAAACTAAATTGATAAACAAACTAATGAGAAGTCAACACTTTCCTGAACTGTAGAAAATTGCAGAAGGGTAATTAATCTGATTGGAAAAAATGGGAAAAGAAGAGATGGAAAAATATACACATACATATATTTCATAAAGGAAACAAAAGAATGTACAGTGAAAGAAAATTGCTTTCTTGATGATATGAGATTATTTTAAACTTTGTTACATGAATAGGGTATTGTACTCAACCTTGTCTACACTTCCTAGAATGTAAGGTTAACAGCTAAAATGTAGGACACCCAGTTAAATCAGAATTTCACATAAAGTGTTGTTTATTTGAAGTTCAAATTTAACTGGGAGTCTTGTATTTTTACTTTATGGAGAAAACCCTATCCTGAGACAGATTGTTTTGTAAAGATTAACTCTGCTGGAAATGTTCTCCTAAAGTTTTCTGTATCACACCCCAGCCTGGGAACAGTGCCACTGGTAGATCCATTTCTAAGGACCCTAAGTGGGTCTGTTTCTAAGGACATCATCTCCTTTAGAGATATGCTATGTGAAGAGGTTGAATAATAACATTAAATGTACACCCTTGGAAACTGGCACATTCTGACTCTTACTTCTGGACACACTAAGTACCTTATTATTTATATGAGGGATCCTACTTTTATGCAACTTTTTATTTCCTTAGCATTTGGGTCACGTATAGTAGATTAAAGGATACTAATAGTATAGCCAGTGAGTGAGGACTGGCAGGATGCCCTAGGTCAACCAGTGGCTTCAGCCCCGTCCTGGATAACTGTTTGATCATAATTTACCCTTAACATATACATAGTACTATATCTACATAGTTAAACCACACTCACTTAAAATGTGAGGGGTTGAACGTATGAGTTAAATCTGTAATAAACATAAAATTAAACAGGGGATTGCAATAGCCCCACTTATAGCTCCAGTGCCTAAGAGTGAGCTGTCACAAACACACACAGAGGCAGACATGTCTACTGGATACCTTTATCAATAAATAAGTGTACTATAAGAAGTTCCTTGAGACATAAATATGTAAATATGTAGCATAAGACAGAGAATTATTTTTACTTAATATGCGCCTTAAATTTGTATGTAATAATTATATGCATGGTGGGGGGAAATACTTAGTTAACATTTTATTTTAGCATCTAACTCAGTTCCTGGCACTTTATAAGTACTTATGAATGCATGCATCTCCTGCCTTCCATGAGCTAGCTCACAGTCCAGTGGGGGACACAGCTATAGAAAGGTACAAAGAAAGGTAGTGCAGTGTTACTGGTGTCATGCTAGAGATTACCACATGCTAACATGGAGAAGGAAGGAGGCATCCATGTGATGAGCCAGGACGGCATCCCGAGAGGGCTGACCTTTCAGATAAATGGAGTTACCCAAGGATATCTAGGTGAAAAGGTGAAAAGTATGGAGAGAGAGTTTTGAGCACAAGGCTGGATGTGAACAGCCCTGTAAATGTTGTGAACTTCACGAAAGTAAATACTTCTGAGATATAAATTTTAATGAAGAGAGAACAAAAAATTAAAGCTGACAACTGGAGGGCCTCATTTTATGTTGGAGGAAAGAGCTTGGATTTTATTCTGTAAACCACTGGGAACCATTGACAGTTTTTGAGCAGGGCCTAAAAAGGTCAGATATGCAGTTTAGGTGGAACATTTTGCCAATTATGTGGAAAATGGATCTGAAAGGGGCAAAATTGCAGGCAAGAGGATCCATTAGGTAACTATGAGAGTCGTGCAAGGATACAACAATAAAGATGGGAAGGTTATTGATGCAAGTGGCTGGGGTAGGGGGCTGTTGGGAGGCTCAGGTTGAATTATTATTATACTGGTAAAATTACAAGGGCTTAGTGAATGGTTAGATGCATGAACAAAGAATGCAGAAATGTCTAGCACCAAGTTGCAGATATGGGTATGAAAATGTGGACGGAAGTTTAAGTTGGAACAACTGAATTAAGGTTCATCAACTCAGAGGTAAAATCTTGAGTGTGGATGAGATCACTTTGAAGAGCCTGAACAAGAGTGGGGAGCTAGCAAGAAAACAAACGCCTAGCAAATGTCAAAATGTTCAGGTTGAGGAAGATGTGGAGGCAGAAGAGGGAAAGCAGGTAATGATCAGAGAAGAGAGAGGGGAAACAGAATGGTGTGACTCATGAAAAATGAGAAAATTCAAACAGAAACAAGAATAATAGTGCCAAATACAGCACGGAGGTTCAGCAAGATCTACCTCCATCTTGAATATTTTTTAGAATATCTTTATGTCACATAACTCAGCATAGATTCATTTAATGTTCTCCTCCCTGTTTTGAGAACAGATTTTAAATTTAAAAGGTGCTTAACCACAGATTAGTCATGACATTTGATAAAGATTTTTTTGCTCTGTTTAATGTACAGTCTAGGAAAATTTCATAATAGACTGAATAGAATTAAAATACTTGTTTTAAAACATCTTTGCATACTACATATATTTGTAGGATAGATTATTCAAGTTCCTAGGTCTATCAGGAAATAAATTTACAGTTTAAAATGAAGTATGTACTGTGGCTGCATCTAAATTCCTCAAGAGAGAAATTATATTTTATCAAGCATAAAATGCATGTTTAAATATTATCTGTTTACAAATACTTACATGATAAACTCTAAGAGGCTTCTCAGAAGCATTATGGGATATTCATTAAGTACAATAAAATGTGCTGTATTTCTCCAAAAGAGGATGCTTCTTTCTGATTTTTGACTTGAACAATTGCATTACAGAGACTGTACATTCAAGGGCCTATAACTGAGAGGAAAAGAAATCCATTGGGAAATAAGCTGAGGAAAGATCAGGAAAGCTGGATGTGAGGAAGGGTCAGAAATACCAACAGGGCTAGTCCTGCAACTGTCATAGAGTTGGAAGTACTAGGGCTAAAGGAGAAGATTCTACTCTATTTACAGAGACACATAAACCCCTTGGTTATTTGAGTTCTCAGGATTTTCCTGCTGGGCATCTCCTTCTTTACATCCAAGTTCACTGTCATGCTGTGTGGGTTTATGAATCTCTACCTTCAATCTCCCCATTCTTACCTCTGTATTATTTGCTGTCCCTCCGTCATCTCCACTCTATCGGTGATCCCTAGATTTTTGTCACTTAACTATGTATAGAAGTTTGGTACTGTTTGTTGAAGCACTCTATTTCTTTTCTTTCTTTTTTTTTAAAAAATATATCTTTATTGATTTCAGAGAGAGAAAGGGAGAGGGAGAGAGAGATAGAAACATCAATGATGAGAGAGTCATTGATTGGCTGCAGCCCACAACACGGGCATGTGCCCTGACCGGGAATCGAACCCTGGTCGCCTGGATCCTAGGTCGACTCTCAACCCCTGAGCCACGCCCGGCTGGGCTTGAAGCACTCTATTTCATATGCAGATGCCAACCAGGGGTGCAGGGCAAGGCATCTATATATACATACATATTATATGCATACGTATACACTACATAATATATATTATACACACATGATGTATGTGCGTGTGTAAATATATGTGTGCGAATGTGTGTAAACACCATGAGATGTTGATTATTCACATTTTCCACTTTCCACGATTTTACCAATCTATTTACTAGAAGGAGAAGCTGAGAGAAAAGTGATTTAACATTTGTGTCACAGGACTTACCCTCAGGTTCACCTGACCGCAGCAGCTGCTCTGAGCCACTCTGCTCCAGTGATGGGCTGCTCTGCCAGGGCTGCCTGGTGCTGTCGCTGGCAGGAGCCAGTCCTAGCTTCCCCAGCAAGGAATCCACTAATGGCTGCTCCCTGTCACCCTAGGATTGACTTGGCAGCCCTGATTTGCATTCCCTGAATCATACCACTAAATGCCTTTTGCTTCTTGGGAATCAGAATTCTCTTCTCAGTGATGGTACTTGGTAATAATATTTGGTGGGCTCTTCTGAAAGTTAACTTTTATGGGGGAACAAAACTAAAGCAATTTTTTTTTTTTTTAAGTTGGACTCATCTCCCCTGTGTTTAGTAGAATGGAGTTTAACCTAAATGGGAGAAAATGTCATAGACTGGCACATGGGCAGTAAGTTAGGTCTTCCTGATGTACTAAATGAATTTATTTTCTTCAGTATTTCTTGAAAAGAGATTATTGCCCATGAATGATGTACAATACCTAAACTTTCAGACTTTATACTTCCAAAGTATACTTTAATGAACTGCAAGGTTATTTCAGGTGCTAAAAATGTTTATATAAACAGCTGAGCCTCTGCATTTCAACAAAGCAACATCACATCAAACAGCAAGAACTCTGAAACCACATCGGCCTAAGCGTGAATCCTGTTTCTAACACTAACTAGCTGCACTGTCTTGGGCAAGTTACTTAACTTCTCTGGGTCTCAGTTTTTTCTCCTCTATAAAATGGGAATAATACTACAACCAACTCTCAGGGCTGTAACAAGGCTAAATGGGTTGAGAGTACCAAAAACACCATTTACAAAAATATGTCAAATAAATATGTCACTGGTAACTGAAATTTTAAATTGAACTAATTTCTATGTTTTCCCCAACCCTACCTCCCAATACAGTGTATTTTTCTCTTTGTCCTTCATCTATACCTCTTACTCCACCTCTTTGCTGGTTTCTGTTATAGTCAAGGGCTACATTTGTTTACACGATGGTCTCTACCCCTAGACTACAAGATCTTCAAGAGCATAAATTATATTGTGATCACATTTTTGTCTCCCGGGACTTGCAGCACTTCTGATACAACGTGGGCCCATAATGAAGATTTATATGAGATTGAATAGTTATCTCCCTCATTTTTAACCTATCATGGGGATGATCGTTATTGGCTTATTCCATAAATAGTCCGCAAAATCTGTTTTTACCCCCATCCTGGGGCTTCCTGCCTATTCTTCTTCCCCTTATTTCTCAGGCCCCATTGAACATGTTTATTTGTTGTTGTTTTTGTTAAATATTTGTAACTCATTTTATTTAGATTAAAATAACTTGTTCATGGCCTTTCATATTTATTATTTCCATTTAATTTCAAATCTTATTAATTTAGGCAGAACTAGAAGTAAGGAAATTGAAAAAAGAAAATTGTTTATAAATTTATTAAGATTTCTCAGAGGAAAAGTCATGTTCCTCAACTTTGAATCCTGTGTTTTCCCGTCAATCCTCCTTTCTTTTTTTCTCTACAGAAATCATATGAGAAATAAGTAGCCATTTGAACTAAACAAGAACTTTAAACAGGGAATGGCAATGGCAGTTCACTCGAAAGCAGCGGGATGTTACAGATGGTGTACATTAGGTTTGAGCAAGAAAGGCATTCTTGTTTTACCTGAAGTCATTATAAAGTCTAGAAATTTTAGGTGGGTGAAATCAGATCTAGAAGGCCCAAGAGAAGAGGAGGAGTCAGTCCCCCACTGAAAATACAGGATTCTTAACAATCCATGATCAGGGCCTGTTTTTCCTGACCCTGATCCTGCAAACCTGGAAGGAAGCTGAGATTGCACAGGAAACACTGTGCGTGAAGCATTAGGAGTAGGCGACTGTCTTTTACAAAGTTGGGCTAAATCATTTCAACATCCTTAATTTAGTTCGAAACAGATTATTTACAAACTCGACCCTTTCTACTTCCATTTCTTAATTGGCAACAAAGCGATCATTTAAAGACAACAAATGAAATGGGAATAATAATCCATAAAAAACGACTGCCACTAGGTTTCCATAGAAATGTAGAAAACTGCGACCCTAAGGCTCAGCCATCTTTTCTTCAGTTCTGGATCACTTATGGTGAACTCAGGTGTTTCCAAACACACTTGCACACACTCAGAAGAGGCTTAATAGCACCTTTTATTCCAAAAAATGAAAGGGCAGATTTAATATTGTAGTTAAACCATAACTATAATCTGGAAGATATGTAGCAGACCAAATCTTGATCAGACATTTGTAGATCTATTGTGGATTTTATCTGTTGTTCTTTATTCCTGGCATTTTGGGGGGAGGCACCAATGATAAAAATAAGCCTAACATGGCTTTGTCCAAAATGTAGAGAATTGATCCTAAATCTTTCCATTATATGCAAGTAAATCAAAACTAAAACAAGTAAAAATGAATCAAATTGAAACTAATCTCTTAGTTAGTTCCTTGTTACTTAATTCTTACTATCCTGTATAGGGAAGATAGCTGATTATTTCATATGCTTGTTGAAAACATGTTAACTTAGAGTTTTGTTATGAAGAGATGCAAGTTAAAATAAATGAAGTCTGCTTATAATATGTATTAAGAAAATGGAAAAAAAATTGAATGTAGGAAAAATTATGCTTTGAATACTTGGATATTTCTAAGCCGGACAGCATATTAATTGAAATTTGAAATACCATGGCAAATAAAGAAGTTTTACTTTATTAGGAGTTAATTATATTACTTCTGTATATTTATATCTGTAGGTATTTCCATAATAAAATATTCACAACAGTAAAATTAGGAGAATACCTAAAACACACAACCGATAATATTAGATGTATATGAATATTGAAAAATTATATATTTTTTTGCTCCCTTATAGTTCATGTAAAAAATGTATCTGTCTCAGATACCTTCAATAGTATAGTTCAAGTCTAATTGTTTGCTCTCTGCTCACAACTATATAATCCAGTATTTAGTGGCAGTTTCTACTTTGCAAAAATTAATGATATGGATGTAATTTAAATGTGGTGGCATTTTGATTTTAAATTATGTTAAAATAATTCCATGTTTGGTGGAATGCATATATTAAACTGGAATTAGAAACAGGTATTATTGAAAAGTATGCAACTTGTTTAGTCATAGAGCTGTTTACTGTACTCTATGGATTATATATTGTATAGAATATTTACTCTAGTTTATTATATAGTATACTATAGCATCTAGATTACAACTCTACAGGCACTATATGAGTCATTACATAGGCACTACACTCTTTGTGCTATTTATTACAAATACTGTCTAGATTATAAAAATCTATCATTAACCCCCAATTATTTATGATATTATTATTTACTACTAATAATATTTACTTACAATTCATAATGCAAAACTACAAATGAATAGATTTCTGAAGAAGTTCTTAGATTTCTGAGAAATTAAATAAATTTTTTAAAAAAATATATCTTTAGCCCGGCCGGGCGTGGCTCAGAGGTTGAGCATCAACCTAGGATCCAGGAGATGGCTGTTCAATTCTGGGTCTGGGCATATGTACGAGTCATGTGCTTGGTCCCTAGTTGGGGCTGTGCAGGAGGGATCTGATCAATGACACCACTCTCATCATTGATGTTTCTATCTCTCTCTCCCTCTCCCTTCCTCTCTCTGAAACCAATAAAGATATATTTATTAAAAAAACCAACAACAGAAAACCATACTGTCTCTTCTAGATTTTTTCACAAATATTTCTCAGTTAAAGCAATAGTCCAGGGCTATAAATATTACTGTGTTCACTATATAGGAGAGGGAACTAAAAAAAAGAGCTTAAAATAATTTCACAGGATTATACAATTATTAAGAGCCAAATTTGAATCTCAAATTCGACCTCAAGTCTAGTGCAGATGATAGTTGCAACAGCATATTCCATTGATCAAGGAAAAGAAAAATTATTGTGCTCTTCAGTTGTTAGGAAAGACTTATTTGAATATATTTAACATGAAATGAGCTTTGAAAAAAGCTATGGCTTAAGAAATAGATTTGGAGGTGTCTTGGGCAAGAAATACAGAATAAGCAAAGGCAAGGAAATGTCCAACCATGAAATGATGGTTAATCCATTTTGATTGTGATGGAGTTTTGCTAATTGAAAGAGCTAGAGAAAGTGTGGGTTTCAGTCAGTTTGCAAAGGGCCTGCAGCACCAGGCTAAATCTGTAATGAATCAGATGCATGCATATTCTGTGGCAGATAAGCATGGCAATAGATGGGGAGCAAAGTACAGGGTATGTTTTGATTACATGTTGTGAAAATGAAGAATATTTAGCATTGCTCATGCAGGTGGGAACACTGCAGAGGAGAAAAAGTGGTATTTCAGGCCACAGTGAACACTATGTGTGTCTCTGGGGTGATTTTCAATTCAAAGTATTACTCAAAGCAGTAGATAATTATGTTATTTAAATATTTCAAGTAATGTGGTTCTACAAAGGGGCTTTTGGGCAAACATATTTTAGTTTTATCATTAAAATAATTCAGTTGTTCTAGAATATATGACCTACCACCAGCATGGGAGCATTTCTAAGGCCTTCTGGGCAGATGTAATAGACTAGAGATTGCTGAAGACAGATTCCTTGCAGAGAAAGATTTGTGAAATCCTGCAGGGAACCAAGGAAACTATACTCCCAAACACTCTCCCCTGTAGAGAAGGCTTTATCATTGACTGTCTCTTAGCTCTTCAAAAAAACTTTGAACTAGTAAGTTGTAACCACTGTTACCTTATATTACAAATCCCCACAGAAAATTATGGAACTATTGATGGTTATCCTATACTCTGAATGCAGGCTTTAATCTTAATAATAGACATTTTATGCTCATAAACATAACTTTTTTCCTCTGAATACACAAGGGAAATATGTATTGGCAAGCAGTGATACATTTTTAAAAATCAATTTGTTTGTATATATTTGCTTAAAACATGTTCTGCCCTCAAATTGTGATGGATTTTGGTTAATATAAAGTTAAATAGGACATGGTCCCTCCCTAAGAATATTAGTGAATGAATTATTGATTTGTTCAACTTCTATGTTATTTTTAGAAAATATTTGAATTGTAACACCTTGCGAGAATATATCTAGGTTGCCTTTCAGTTGTTCCTAGATCAGGTTACTTTCAAGATACTCCAGGCTAAAAACTGAGCAGATTCCCAAATTTTCAGTAAATGTGAAAAGATTGCGTGATGAACTTGTCTCTATTCTTACCTCAAGAGACTCTGGAGTGAAAATATAAATTATGCCGTATAACACCTTAGATTTTTAAATGTTTTGGTGTGAACAAAGGTGTGTGCTGGGTAAGCAGTTATAAAAATCCTCTGAAATTTTACTCTGTGCCACATCATAACTCTGTATTTTTTTTCTGTTTATAATATGACATCTCAAATGATGTCATATGAACCATGCTCAAAAGCTACATGCACAGATGTATATTTTAGGGAAATTCTTAGTACCCAAAACTGTTGCATGTCATGTTCCCAGCCAGATAATTTTTATTTTTGCCTTTAGAAATGCATTTGGAGAGTACGATTATAAACATTAAGATAAAAATTTTAAAGACCCCCCTAAAGACTCATTTCAGGGACTTGTAAGTCCCTTTGATTAGCATTTGTGTGATGAAGTCCAACAAAAACTCCTACTACTGATTGTTCTCATGTTGTGCTTTGAAGAAGTTGTTTAAAAACTAGTTTTCAGAGCTCTTTCTCATTTTCCTTTGATTGGGAACTTTGTGTTCCTCTGTGATTTTAATGCTCACTTGAATGCCCCATAAAGCAGAAGATGGATGAATGAAAGCAATAGTGTGAAAGTAGAGTCTACTTAAAGGCATTTTCTTTTATGCTGCTTTTTCCTCAAAGCTTTCCTAGCAAGTAATACTAAGATCACTTATTCCAAATTCATGGATGTTTCTACAAGCATATAGATATTCTTTCTAAATAGGTAAGTCCAGTGTTCCCTTTGAGGATGTTGGTATGAAGAGCTCTTTTTCTTAAAAAAAAAAAAAAAAAAAGCATGATCTATCATTTTAAAAATGTAGAGAGATATAAAATTAAATTTTCCTCATTTGGAGCATATTGTGGTTCATATCTTCCAAAAAATTAAATTGTTTATGCTATTTTAATTCATCAAGTGAATATATATCTTCCTATTAAGAAAATGGTTTGTCAGATGCTGTAAAACATTTTTTAACAGTAAAGGTCACATTTTATTGCAAAAGTCTGTCAGTGCTTTATGTCCAAGCTGTGAAATGTTATTGCTTCGGGGTGATTATGAGGGAGGGGGTTGTGGTTAAGAATGCCTTTCTGTGGCCAGCTATGATTTACAGCAACGAATAGAGAATTAAACCCTTAATTGAAGCCTAGAGAGAAGTACCTAGAGGCTAGATTCAGCCTGAAATTTGATTCAGACAATATTCTTAGTCAAGCCCCTGTGGGTTTACCGGTTGATTCTCATGAGTTTTGATTGTGATTGAAAAGACAAGCTGCTTTCTGCTTTGCCCTGAACTTCCCTAAGGTAAATCCTCAGTTTTAGTAAGTTTCTTGATTAGAGAGAAAGGAGACATTATGGGAGAGAGAGCACAGGATTTTAACTGTTTCCTCAAGTCCTCAGAGTATCTTAACGTATCTGATATTCTTTAGAGGAAATCCATGTTTAGTAGACTGGTAAATTATATTGGAACTGGAGCTATGGCTACATGTACTCAGCCCTGTGCGTCTCTGAAAGAAAGGGTGTGGGTCATTGGTCACAGGTATCCTGTTTGTTGGGCCATATCATGTATCACCAATGGACAACTGACTTAGATGTGACATAAATGTCAGTTCAGAGGTCACATGATTCTGAATGAGTGTTTCCATTCTCTTGTTTGTTTCATCACTTGTAACATTGAAGGCCCTGACTAATGACAACCTTATGAATGTGCGATGTCCACAGTGTGCTGCTCTGAACAGCCCTACTCAGCTCCTGTAGACTCGGCATGTCATCTGTTATAGAGTCAGTCCATCTCATAATTGGTCTTCCTCTTTTCCTTCTGCTTTCTAGTTTTCTTTGCATTATTTTCTTTTCCAAAGAAACCTGCCTTTTCATGATGCGCCTAAAGGAAATTAGCTTCAGTTTTGTCATGTTTTCCTCCAGCAATGTTTCAGGTTTAATTTTCTCTAGGATCCATTTGTTCATTTCTCTAGTGGTCCAGAGTATCTATAGAGCTTCCACTAACACCATATTTTAAGTAAATCAATTTTTTTTTTTTCTATCAGCCTTCTTCACTGTCCAACTTTTGCCTCCATCCATAACCTTTTGGAATATGACCATATGGATGATCTTAGCCTTGGTCTGTAATGACACATCTTTGCTCTTGTTGATCCTTCCAAATTCTTCCATTGATGCCCTCTCAAGACTCAGTCTTCTCTTGATTTCTTGGCTGCAGTCAACATTTGAATTGAAGGCTGAACCAAGATAAGCAAACTCTTGAACAGTTTTAATGTCTTCACTGTCTATGTTAAAACTTCCATCATATTTTCTCTTTATTCTCTTTCAAATGTCTTACAGGTTACTAAATTATTCACTCAAACAAGATGTGTTAAAGGTTGCCTTTGTCTCATATATTGCTTGTTTCCCAATTACTTTTTTAAAATAAATCCTATTAATTTTGCCTATCTCTTAAGCCTAACTTATGATCTGTTTAATACTTATGATTACCAACCACCTTATTGTTTTCTTGTTCTCTGGCACAGACTTGAATATTTTCAAATAATTCAGCAAACTCACATTAAGTATTGAATGCATAAGGCATCCAAGGTATTCTGGGTGTTAATGATAATAGAAAGATAAAATATAATCCCCTAATTAAGTTTAAGGAGTGATGGAGGAGCTATGTTATTCAACTAAAGTTAAAAAGTCAGGTAGATAGACATTTCTGTGAAATAGACACTGATGACAAGAATTGTGATTTAGAAAAATGAATCTGGAAGTGGTGTTTAACATGGGTCATGGGAGGAAAGGTTGGATGAATAAGGCCTTTTCAGTGGTCTAGAAGTAATAATGTTATTCTAAGCCACTACAGTGGTTATGAAATAACAGAGAGAGGGTCGGACACAAATTATATTTTGGGAGTAAAATTAACATTATTTGACAACCTACTGAATATAGGTTCTTCAGGAGCAGGGGAAAGGACACCAAGATAACCTTGAGCCTTTAATCCTGGGTGAGTAGGATGATGGCCCTTAGACAAACAAACACAGAAACATAGATTTGGAGCCCGTTGAAGCATACAGTGGTTTTCCAGATGAAGGCATATGGAATATGATATTCTCACAAGACACCTACAAAGAAATGTAAGGCAGAAATGAAATTCTAAATTACAAGTCATGACCAGAAATAAAATTTTGGAATTATCTCAATATAAGAGAATGCTCAGCCAATGAATTTGTTTCTATCTTCAAGGGAAGGAATATAGAGATAAAAGAGAAAAGATGATGGGACTTTGATAATTAGTAACATCTTAGGTGGGAGAAAGAGAGGAAAATAGAGAGAAAAAGCAAGAGGAAACAGGATTTTCAGAGTTAGAAGGAAAATCTAAAGTGAGGGAAAAGCCCATTAGGAATAGCAGGAGAGTTAGAGGATAGTGTAAAGGTAACTAGATTAAGTTACTGATGGTTTTGGGAGATTTCAGTAAAATGATGGGGCAATCAGTTGCACTTTGAGGTGTTTATGAGTGAGAAGTCATAAAGTAGAAGCAGTGAAAATAAACCTTTTTGGATGAAAGTTCGCTGGTAAAGGAGAGACACAAGAGAGTAGTAAGAATGAAGAAAAGGGCTGAGTTATATTGTTTTATGATAGAGAAGCTTTGGGCATGCCTGTGGGCTGAATGGGTTGTTACAAGGGTAATGGGAGATGCAAAGGAAGAAAGATTTAACTGATAGAACCTGGCTGTAGGAAGCAAGGAGGTCGAGGTTAAGAAAAGAGTGAAGGATGATGTCTTTGTATGGTTCTCATAGAGAATAAAATTTTGCTGGACCAGTGAGAAGCCTTCCACCATTTCTTGTCTTATCCCTCTGTGAATAGCTTGCATTCTTGCTAGCCAAATTTAAAGAGATCTGACTGGGATATTCAGATGATCAATTTATTTTTACCATCATGGTGCACAAGGGTTCTAAAATGTCCTTCCTATCTTGTATATATACTGTACTAATAAATAGCTGAGGCTTTGATTCTCCTTCAAGTTAATGAACAAACAAAATAATTTACAGAAAATATATTGGTATGATTAAAGTGAATATAAATATTAAGACAATGTCAAATAAAGAAAAGGTTATTTTTTGATCAACAAGTAAATTTGGAGATAGGACATGAAGAAAAAATTAAAAATTCAGTTGTTGGAGTATCTCGTTTTTCAGATAATAAATATGAACAATTCATGATGTAATTTAATACTTTATTGAAGGATTTCCACTGCATCTAAGATAGTAATGAAAATAATTTGACATAAATTATTTTGTTATTGCATGCTTCACACTTGACCTCTACAGTTTATAAGACTTGTTATCATTAATACACCTAGATTCTGACTGAGCATATACATCTTATCTAATCTTAGTAAAGGGGAGAATATACTTAATTTTCTAAGACCTAAGCTATTATTAGTTAATTTATAATATTTTCTGTATTTGAGCATGGTTCTATTAGTGCTTAATTTATAAAAATCATGATAAAAACATATTAGTCTAACAGTAGTGACAGCAAATTAAAGGTGGTACTGAGATTATAGATGTCTCTCATTTTCAGATGGCTTTCTAGGGAAATGATATTTTCTGACTGTGATGAAGACTATCCTTATTAGCGCTGCTGCATAATCTTCTAGTAAATTTTAACAGACAAAATAACAGCAAAATAATTTAACCAAACTTTTTCTTCCTAAAAGGACACAGGTATTGTTTTGTTTTTAAAGATTTATTTTTGGCTACAATTATATTGGCATATATATCAAACTTTTACTCAATTCTATTGAATAAATTCATTTGATACCTCTCTTGTATGCCAGACCTTTATATAGATCTGGGAGAACTGTGATCAAGATAACAAACTAGTGACCTTTGCCCTCACATATAGTCTAGTGTGGAAGATTTCAAAGAAATACCCACAGCACAGAAGACAATCATTTAAGTCTTGATAGATAGGGAGCATTTGTTAGTTTTCTAGATTTGTCATTTGAGTAGACTGTGGGGCATTTCTTAGAGAAAAGTAAGTTTTAAGAGAGCATAGCTCATTCAAAAACCTTAGTATAAATTAGAGAGTGGAGATATATGAAATGGTGGGCAGTGTATGGATTTTATACTAAGGGAAATAAGGAATCACTGAAGGGTAGTAAGTAAAGCAAGGGCATGACTAAAATTGCACTTTGCAAAGATCTGGCCAGTGTGGAGAATAAAGTAGATGAAGCGAGCCTAGGGTCAGGAATCTTTATTAGGCAACAGCTGAGTTAATGTAGGCAATGCATGATGGTAGCTTAACCGAGTGCTGATCTGTGCAATTAGAAACTAGCGTGGGGGATCCCTGTAACATGGAGCTTACAGTTCCTGGCACTTATGGAGGGTTGAGGGAAGAAGAGGAAAGACTCAAGGATGCTCAGATTTCTGCTTTGGTTGATTGAGTGCACTGTGCTGATTTTCTCGGAACTTGGAATTGCAGAAAGATGGCCTAGTTTGAGGGCAGAAGAAAATGAGCTCCACTGGGGACACACGTGGCTTAGTAGTCCCTTGAACCTCCTCACGGAGCAGAGCCGTATGACTGGCCGTCTGTTTTGTAGGCCTGAGGTTCTGGAGATAGAATGTGAATAACTATATACGGTAGCTATGGTGGAAGTGCTTGCTCTGGGAATGTGTGGAGGGAGAAGAGAGCCTCAAACAGGGTCTACAAACATTTTTTGTAAGGAGATGGATAGTAAATATTTCAGGGTTTGGGGGCTGTATAGTCACAACTACTCCGCTCTGCTATTGAAGCCCTGAGGCAGCCACAGCCAACACATAAGTGAGTGGGCATGGCTGTGATACATTAAAAGTTGGTTATGGAAGCTCAAATTTGAATTTCTTATAATTATCATATATCACCGTATTATTTATCCTTTGGATATTTTTATGTTTCAACCATTTAAAATATACAAAAATAAATAAAATAAAATATACAAGTCCATTCTTAGTGTGTGGACCACCCAGAAAAAGTGGTCAGCCAGATATTGTCCATGGGCCACAGTTTACAAACCCCTGGCCTAGAACATTAGCCGTTGGTGACAAGAAACCAAAGAGAAAATGACAGGCATGGGTTAAAAAGGTAGGAGACAAACTAAGAGCATAACGTGTGTGTGTATGTGTGTATGTGTGTAATTTTGAGTTTGTTAGCTTTGACATTTGTGATAGTTGGCTGCTAAGAAGTTAAAAATTGTAGCAATGACTGAGAATTATAAGTAGTGGAAATGAGAAAGGCAGGGTTTTCAATAAATATGCATCATTTACAATTATAAGATAAATAAATACAGAGGTGCTTGAATAAAGGAGTCAGTCATCCCTCCCCATCCTCTGTGTCCTCCTGTCACCACTCCCAATCTCCCAAAGCATGAGTTTAGATGTCCTAGAAACCTGAGTTCTATTCTTGGCTCTCATAATAACCAGTTAATTAAATCCTCTAGTCTCAGTTTACTTTTGTGTAGTAAAATAAAGGTAATTTGGTGGAAAAAGAGAGAGAACAAATAAGAAGAAATGTATGCATATGCTGGAGATTGAGTTCACAGAGTTTAGAATAAATTAAAGCAGTATTATATAAGAAAGTATGTAGTAGGATATATGGAATATATTTAAAAGCTTTTCAAATGTTTTTTCTCTCCTTCCCCAAATATTTGCAATTTAATGTCCTATGTGATTTCTAAACCTTTTCAGGGAAATAATTTGTTTTCTTGGTTTTGGATAAGAGTATATGCATTACTCAAACAATATCTGTTGATTAAAAGATTGAATGATCCTTTTTAAAATGTGAGTACTATGCATAGACTATAAAAGATGTTTGACTGTAATGACTTATCAATAATTGCACATTTTTGTGTGATGATGATACTGCTGGCCGTTATAGCATCAAGTCAAGGTGTTGGGTGGATTTGTGTGTTTGCACAGTTTTACAGAAATGTTAGAAAATTTGAGAAGCAGTTTTGGGTAGGGATATAAATGATTTGTGCCCGGCCGGGCGTGGCTCAGAGGTTGAGCGTCAACCTAGGATCCAGGCGATCGGGGTTCGATTCCAGGTCAGGGCACATGCCCGGGTTGCGGGCTCGATCACTGACTCTCTCATCATTGATGTTTCCATCTCTCTCTCTCCCTCTCCTTTCCTCTTTCTGAAATCAATAAAGAGATATTTAAAAAAATAATAATAAATGATTTGTGTTAGAACCCAACCCTGCTATTTATTTGACAAAGAAAAGTAAATTTGGGACAAGCTGTTTAGCTTCCTCACTGAGCCTCAGTTTCATTATCTATAAAATGTAGATCAATTGCCTCTTTGTGGGTTATAGTGTGATTTAAATGAGAGGACATAAGATATCGAGCACAGTGGCTGACTTATAGTAAGTGCTCAGTAAATATTCCTCTCTTTCCATTCCCTCTTACAAGAAAATTAATTTTGCCTTTATTTCTACTTTGCTGTGCACTGTTTGCCTTAAAGAACAAACCTAAATGGAAAAGAAGAGTTTTATTGATGTGCTTGCAAATAGGTTGTTGGGAATGTAGAATCTGTTACCTTTGAAGAACATAAACACCATGGTAATATGAGCCTCATGTAAAGCTTAGGAGAGGTCTATAATTTGTTTTATTTAAAACATTAAATTATGATGGCTCACTTAATAACTCCAAACTACTAAGCTAAACTACATTTGTGTTCAGCAAACAGTCATAAAAATTCCTGTTAGACATTTAATTACTGCACAAATTGTTTTAGAAAGAGCTGTAAAACAAACATGTTGATTAACAAAAAAATAGAGACATAATTACAAACCCACTAATCTTTTAAAATATATAAATTCAGCTACAAGCAAGCATTCTATCATATAGATCTCTTTACCCCTCAAAAGCTTGTCATTCTTTATAACCCTCTCCATTTTTAAAGGTAAAATTTCACACACAGATTCTTTTCAGATGTACAAATTGAAGAGATTGATTGGGTTCTTAAGAAAAATGTTTTGTTTTATTTTTTAAATGGAAACTTATATTGACATTTATAAACATGAAGTTACAGAATTAAATTTGCCAAAAAAAAAAAAAGCCAATATCAGTGCTTGAGTAAATCATGAAATAAGTGATTGTCAGAGTAAGGAGATGGCAACAGTAAGGTTCAGAGTGTGGATGGGGAAGGTGAAGTAGTTATTGGATCTCTTTAGACAAAACAATTATGAAGTCATCACTCAAATTCATCATGTCTCAGGCAGAGGAACTGTCTTCCTGAGTATTAATGTGGTCTTCATCAATGTTTTTTATTTCATTTTTATTTTTATTATGAAAATGCTGATTCTAAATTTAAATTAGGAGAGCTGCACTATGGATTGAATTCTACCAGAGGAGAATGTATAGTGGTAAAGATTCTCTTTAATTAAACCTCTTGCCCTAATAATCTTTGAAACTACAGCATAGTCTTGGCAAAATCACTGAGTTGTACTTGCTAGCCATACAATAGGTTAAACACACTCTCACACACATACAGAAAAAAAATTAACCAATTATGCAAAAGTTACACACATCAGGCACAGTCTCATGATTTTGACTTAATAATAAAAAACATGCATGAGAGAGAGGGAGAGAAAGAGAGATGAGGAGAGGAAGGATAGGGGGAGGGAGAGGGGGAAAGAGGGTAAGGGTGGTCCCATTTTTTCATGAGCATATTCAACAAATATTTCTTCAGTAATATTCATTTATTCAGGTATTGCAGTTACAATAATGAATTACAATTTCCATATATAAATCATTGTTTTAACAAGAGAGAGAGAAATAGAAATAATTTAAATAAATTATAATCAGAGTAAAATATAATCAGGAATAGACCACTGACTCACTTTGGAAAATGGAAAGGAGTAAGCTTCCCGAGCAAGATGACATCATTTAATGCCTTTTAGTACCCCTGAGGGCCTAATGCAGCAATGGGTACAAGTTCTTTATGGACTGTATTATAACAGAGAGGAGTGGGGTGTGGTCCTTGCCCTCTAGGATGTTGCACGTAATATCATATTGAAAAAACTGTTGAGTGATGTAAAGACAAAATACACAGGAAATTTGGAAAAATTGTGTTACTATCACAAGGAGATGGACAAGACAATGATGGCAAATGTAGACAAGCAGCCAAACCACATATAGATTATCCCATAATCCCATGGGAACTGAAGGAACCTGGGCCTATAAAAAGGATCCTCTTTAAAGTTGATAGAACCATTTTTTCAAAGTTTTTCTTGTCCTGTTCCAGACTCAGTAGCTCTCCATTTGTTATTATATGCTGGCAAAAATACTGACCACTAATGGAACACCAAATCTTTCTTATTCTATTAAATTTACAAAAACCACACACAAAAAATGAAGTAAATATAAAAGCATATAATATTGTATCTCCAATATGAGTGGGAGTTATGCCTATTTTGAAATGACTTCCATCATAAAATAAAAACTTAAGTTGTACTGTAGTTCATAAAGTAATGCTTAGATAGGCACTAAACTTTGGAAATTCTCTTTTATTAATTCCTGGGGAAGGATTGGAAACTGAAATTTTAAAAATCTTCCCATGAGAGGCTAATGACAAGACAAGAGTGGAACCATTATCCTAAACCAACTTCTGAGCTACTACTAAGCAGAATGTTTCCATTTCCATTGATTTCATGTGCTTCCTCTGCTCTATAGGAGGTACTATATTATGTGCAAAGGTTCTGATAATAGTCAAATGTACAGTTATGTTTAAATGGTCTATTTTTGTTTGTTTTTAGAGCTAGTTGGAAATTGACACATGATTAAGCTGATCTGCAGGAAGTCTAAGTTTTAAGTAGGCACAGCAACCTTTTCAAGCTTATATACTTACAAGAGGTGTTATGGTCTGAAGATTTTTACTTGTGAAATGCTTCAAAAGCCAGTATCATTCAGAAAAAAAGTAATGTGATAAGTTAAAGATGCCCTGCTTTTTCATTTCCAGAATTGTGTATTTTATCTTAAAAAAGTAAATAAAAAACAACAAAAAGAAAAGAAAAATAATATTTAAATCTTAACAGAAAATATATTTTTTTCAGTCTCACCAAGGAAAATCTGCAATTTGCAGTCCCTTGGTGCCTTTGTGATACATTAGACAGTGAAGATGGTATGATTTTCACTTTATTTTTTCAGATCTGGGTTAAAGCACATAGCACTTTTTGGTCTACATTTTGCTTCTTTTTCAGAGAACGCATTGTTCTCAACGTGGAGATAAGTACATAAAGTAGAAAAATTACTGAATTTGGGAAATCTAGCTCTTGAATAAATCCCAACTTATATATCATTGAATACATTACATTATTTATTAAAACACTTTCTATCTATGCTTGTGGTTGGCAGAATAAAAGGCTCACCCCAAAATGTCCATGTCTGCCCAGCCGGCATGGCTCAGTGGTTGAGGCAGGAGGTCTAGGTTCGATTCCCGGTCAGGGCACATGCTCGGGTTGTGGGCTCGATTCCCAGTGGGGGGTGTGCAAGAGGCAGCCCATCAATGACTCTTTCTCATCACTGATGCTTCTATCTCTCTTTCCCTTTCCATTCCTGTCTCTGAAATCAATTAAAAAAATATTTTAAAAAAATGTTCATCTCCTAGACCCAGAAAAAAGTGTCTGATATGTTTATATGGCAAAAAGAACTTTGCAGGTGTGATTTAGCCAAGGATTCTAAAATAGGAAGATTATCCTGGGTTATCTGGGTGGCATCAGTGTAATGACAAAGGTCCTTAAAAGATGAGGAGAGAGGCAGAAGAAGAGTGAAAAGTGAGGGTAGAAACACGATTTGGATGATGCAGTGTAAGAAAGACTCAGTCCACCAATCCTGGCTTTGACTATGGAAGAGGTCCATGTGTGCAGCTGGGAAAGTAAGAAAAGGCTTTTCCCTTGAGACTACTAATAGGAATTAGGCCCTGTCAACACCTTGTTTAGTGAAGCGAGACCCATGCCAAACTTCTGACCTGCTAAACTGTAAAATATTAACTTGAGATTTACAAATTTAAATTTATAAAATAATAGTTTTCTAAGCCACCAGTTTGTGGTAATGTGTTAAGCTGCAATAGAAACCTAATGCAGACTTTAGTACCTGGAAGTTGTAAATTATTTTAACAGGTACCTAAAAGTTTAGAAGAGACTTTAGGATAGGGCAGAGGCAGAGACTGGGAGAATTTTGAGGAGCATGATAAAAAAAGGGCTAGATGATCTTTAAAACACAGTAGAAATATGATGTTAATGACTCTGTTAATGAGGACTCGGAATGAAGTGAAGAGCACAGTAGAGAAAGCATTTATCACCTTAGAGAATACTTAAATCATCGGGAGTGTACTTTAGGAGAAATACAGACCTGAAAGACATTCCCTGTGAAGGAACAAAAGGAAATGAAGAATGTATTACTGCAAACTGGAAGAAAGGGAATTCTTACTGTATAATTGCAGAAACTTAAAAGAATTATGTTGTATAGTTATGTGGAAAGCAGAATTTGTAAGTGATGTACTTGGATATTTGATGAGATTTCCAAATAAAGTGTTGAATATGTGGCCTGGTTTACTTGCTGCTTATAGTAAAATGTGAGAGGAGAGAAATAAGCTAAGCAAAGAACTGTTATATAAGCAAGTAATGCTAAACGGCAAAAAAAATAAAAAGTGATAGTTAATGATTTTACTAATCCTTAGTCTACCCAAATGGCAAAGGATACAAAAGTTAAGAGAGTCCCTTAAAAGAAATCATGGTCTTGCAAAAAAGCCTATGGTATGTCTGGGCAATGGTTTGCTGATGTATCAGAAAAATCAAAAGATCACAACATTCAGTGAGACAGAAGGTTCCTTGAAGAGATTAGCTATGTGACTCATAGATCCCCTCACTCATCTCGAAACAAACCAAAACTAGAGATGGGGTTATTTAGGAAAAAAAAAAAAAAATCTGTGGAATACTCTCTTCTTTAGTAGAGTGACTACTATGACACACATAGGAGACCCACAAGGTTTTTTAGGATTTTATGCCAGCAGAAAAACTGCCAGCTTGAATTGGAAAAGACAGAGAGAATACAAAATGAGAGGGCTGTTGGACCACCAAAATTCTACAGGTACGAAACAAGCAGATAACAATACTCAGCTGCAAACATGTACTAACTTTCCTGAAAAATAAAGAATGATTTCAGGTGAAGACCAGTGGGTGGAGCTATGAGCCACGGAAGGTAGTTCTTAGGCCTTAAAAGTAAGTGGAGATTGCCTGGGTGGATTTTGAAATTGCTTTACAGCAGTGGCTTTTTTTCTTTCTTTCTATTTTTATTCATTTTTAACTGGAATATCTATAATTGTTATCCTATGGCTGTACCACCATTATAATTTGGGAGCAAATGACTTGCTTTTTGAGTTTCACAGACTCACAGATAGAAAGAAATTTTGCCCCAAGACTAATTTTGCCTAGAGTCTCACACATACTTAGTTTAGATAATTTTGATGAGACTTTTGAGCTAGTAGATTTAGATAAGATTTTGGACATTGAGTTAGTGCTGTAATGAGTTGAAAATTTGAGCAATTTGGGATGAATGAGTGTATTTTGCATTTGCAATGCATGTGAATCTTTGGGGGCCACAGGGTGAACTGTAACAGGCAGAATAATAGCCCCCTCATCAAAGCTGTCCACTTCATAATCCCCAGAATTTATAAATATGTAATGTTACATAGCAAAGGGGGATTAAAATGGGGGATGGAATTATGATTGCTAATCATGTAACCTTAAAATAAAGAAATTTTCTCTGGATTATCAGGGTGGTCCCAGTGGAACCATATGTATATTTATAAGTGGAAGATGGAGGCAGAAGGTCAAAAGGAAACATGCCTGTGGATGACGTTAAGCGGGAAGGCGTCAACTAGCCATTTTTGCCTTTGAAGGTGGAGGAAGGGGGCCATAAGCAAATGAAAGTGAGCAACTTCTAAAAGGTAGAAAAGGCAGGAAAATGTATTAGCCCCTACGGCCTCCAGAAATAAATACACCCTGTGGACACCTGGATCTTAGCCCAGTAAGACCATGTCAAATTTCTGATCTACAGAACTGTAAGAAATAATTTTTTTAAGCCACTGAATTTGTGGTAATTTGATGTAGGAGTATGGGAAACTAATATGATTCTATCATATAATGGCTCAATAAAGGCATTGATGGATGGATGATGGCAGTCAAATTTGGAGTGAATCTCTATCACAGATTCACATTCTTCAACAAATACTGTATTGTTTAAATGCTGCAAAATTGCCCTTTCCACTGGTGCTGTGATGTACATGCATTATCTTTGCTTGGCTTAGTTTTTCACTTCTCTCTATATTAAGGCAAGGCTCCAAACTCTGCCATTGCTCCTGTCACCAGCTGAAGTTCTTTCTCTAGGTGTGTGGAGATTATGTAACGGAAAAGTAAGGCAATGCTGCCCCCGTGTCCATTTTTTTCTCTTTATATAAACACTTTGGATAAAATTTTTTTTAAATTTCATCAGCCAGCTCAGGTCGTTACTTGATTTGAGTACACAAATAGCCTTTCGACGTGTGTGTGTGTGTGTGTGTGCATGTATAAAGCACACATTTTGTTTGCATATGTTAACAAAACAAGACACATGTAATTTGTAATGTGAGGTCTCAACTATGGAAGTCAAATGTTTCATGGAATATTTCTAGGATGCCATAGCCATTAAGGAAGAGCAGAAGGAAGGGTGCATGTTATTCATAGTTCTTGAGTCATGATGTTACAGAAGTCCCCTTTCCTTGCATTGCCGAATATTGGAATTACCGAGTCAAAACACAGACTCACTGTTATGCCTTCCAATTAAACAGCTAATGAGCTAGAATAATGACCCTTTCTCCTAACTGGTTGTAAGAATAATTAGATTTAAAAATACTTCACACATGAATGAAATCACAGCATTGCCAGTCAGAGAAAGTGAAGACAGAGGACCATCCTTAATTTTGCTCACTCTGATAAAAGCCATTTTGTTGTATGGGTGATAAACAGGAGAGTTACAATATTAATCTTTATCCAGATTCACTAAGATCTTGAAAAACAGGATACAAATAGCTGGACCAGTAGTAGGACTATGTGAAATACATTTTTAAAATACTAAATATTACAAGGTTCTCTGTGCTAGAATAAAATTCTAATTAACAATATTACTCAAATTTCAGGTTCTCCTCTTTTGGATACACTGAGACTTGGGAAGAAAATATTTTTATTTAAAGCATTCTTGCCAGAGTCTTTCTAAATATACAAGAATTACAGTATTTAGTGATAATTAAAAATCTTGGAGCGCCTCAAGAATCATTTTTCTAGGTATAAATCTTAATCATACACTATTGGCCATAAGGAATTGATAAGAGATAGGCATGTATGTTTATTGATTTTAGGAAATACCTGTAGCATGAAGAAGAAGGATTCAAGATTATATCTTGTGTTTTATTCGAAAGCCCATATACTTTCTCATGATGATTCCTACATTGATATGGTTAACTGAAATCCCTGAAATGTTAGCAGTAGTTCTCTAATTTTAGAGGATTGGAATATGAATGTTTATTTCCTGTTATCTAGCAAAGCTAGTTTCCTCAAAGGTTAGGTTTTTGAATTAATATTTATTAACAAGTACTTTAAAGAAATTTGAGGCCAAGAGAATACATTTTTGTTGCGTGTTTAGCTTAGTTCACAATTATTTGTGAAACTGGGAAGGGTCCAATATAAGTTGGAAGTTTCTGGTACAGTCACTGTTAAGGCCAGGTAAAGGGAGACATGCTTCTGATTAAACAACTTTTATTGTTGTTATTTCTTAACAATAAAAAATTGATACTAACTGTGCTCATCAGTTTTCATGTCACTAATAAATATTTTCAGTGTTGAGAATTTAACTTTCTAAGAGTATCTTCAATGTAAAAGCTGTTATTCAATTTTTTGATAGCCTCTGCCCTCGTAGCTTTATTAGCTTTCAGACCACTTCCATGTGTCTAAAAGAAAATTAAGGTGAAGAATCCAGCTCTATCCATTGCAAATTCAAGGCAATTAATGATTTTAAACAAATTTTATACTGATAAATGGAGCAAATCAACTTTATATTCAATTTCCTAATCTGTCATTATCTAGAAAATGAGGACAGTGATAAACAAATGACAGAATTACATAAAAGCAGTCAATACATGGGAGAGGAATTTTTGTTGTTACTGTTATTATCTTTTTTCAAACCAAGTTTTATTTTTTCAGGTTATACTTCTATATAGTAGATAGAGCTAATATTTCCCAATATTTATTAAACATGATGCTTTTAGGTCACAAAAAAGATCAACAGAATGTAATTTGAAAATACTGGGTAGTTCTCATAATTGTCTAAGAACAAAAGTCTTATATTGGAAATGTCTGGGTAAAGGATACTTTTAAGTCATAATTATTTTTTACACACTTGTAAAGATTTGTCAAAGCACAGAAATACTACTGGTAAGTGATGTCTTACTCTCATTAAAGGCCCTGATTTTCAGAAACCAAGAAGTTTGTTTTATCTAATACATTTCCTTGGTTGTTTCAAATTTAGTTGTCAAAATTTCGATATAGTAATTGTCATCGCTTAGTTCACAGGGGCCCAAGTGTTGTGTCATTCCTGATAAATCATGCTGCCGTAAAGTAACATTAATTATTTCTGCTCCATCTAGTAGACATCAACATCAAATTTTTTTCTCAGCTTTCATCTTATGGTTGAAGTAAGCCCATTCATCATCTTCTTAGAAATGAATGGGATTAGATCATGAAATACTTTTATGATTGGCAGGCTTCATGGTGGATGTGAATAGGCAGTGGTCAGCAAAGACCTTGCAGATTTATTTTCTTGGTCATGCTCCTGCTTCCAATAACTCACTAATTCACTATTTCTGTGCTGCAACTTTTAGAGGTCAGACAGGTGACCGTGCGTGAGCAGCAGCAAGCATAATTTCGAGCTCATCTTCTCCATAGTCGTTTTGTTTTTTCTGAGCATATAGAGGGCACCTAGAGACATGAAAAAAAAATAGCAACCACTTTAGCAATTATTGGTTCTCCTGGGCCATTGAAGTTTGTCCAAGGTCATAGCTAGTGCGTAATGGAACTTGTTAAAAGTTTACATGTGAAGAGATAGCTCCTGGAGTAGAAACTATTTATCTATGGGACTCACTCCAGCAGATTCTTATCTAATCTCTAACAACCCATAGCTGGGCAGTAGAAGCAGCCCCTCACCAAGGATCCCTCAATGACAGTCCCTGTGCAAGGGGCATCCATCAGGTGAAAGTTGATTAAAGTGGGGAATAATTTCAAAACTCCTAATATAAGTGTCCTCCACAGATTTGTTCACCTGAAATTTTCTGTTCTGAACCTAGAAGAATGAATTTTTGTGAGGGTTGTGGACATCAGCCTAAATGAAATTTGGTGTTGGTAGATGCTTCTGTTCTGAACTCTACTTATCATGAAACTCATGAGACTCTATCTCTGGCCCTCAAAGTTTAAGTAAACAGCAAAGAAGATATATTGTCAGTGCGGAACTTTTGAATTGGTTAAATTTTGAGGCCTGTTCTCACTAATAGTCATTGAATAACTTGATTATGTTAATGCAAAATATATTGCAGAGGGGACCCGGAAATGTTTTGCATAAATTGAATGTTTTCCATGTGAATGTTATTATTTCACAGGTGTTTTCAACCTGTAGGCTTGTCAATGTTCTTTCCCCTGCTTGCTAAACACTATCTTGTGCTGTAGTCTTTGGTGAACATAAAGTGGAGTATGAGCTTACTTGTCCACAGTGTTGCAGGGAGAGCAGAAGGGCTATAGAAACACTATGGCGGGTGATACAATTAGAAAGAACTAATAGATTATACTTTCCAGACCTTTTAAACAGAAATGAATGAAGCTCTACTTGAAAAACAAATTACCTTTTAGCTCTGCCTTTCAGTTCTGAACTTGAAGTCCCTAAACTGCAAAATCTAAGTAAGAGCTAGATGGTTATTAAAATACTTTTTAGGTCAAGTGTGGTACCAATATTCCATTTAATCCAACTTGTGATTAGTTTCTTCATCTTTCCTCTCTTTTTTTGGCACTGGGAAGGGTGGAAATAAAACACGTAGTGAACATATTGGAAGTAAAAATGGCTTAAGTGTCCGTGATGTTCTCCCAGAATGTGCTTTTCTTACCTCGGCATGTACTGTAGTCACTCAGTATTTGTATATGTTGCTAGAATTTAGATTGTAGAAATAGTGAGATTTTAATGTGTTCATGTGTTTTTAATAAATTGTATATGTGTGTCTTGCTCAAAAAAAAAAAGTATTATAGGCATAATACTTTATCATATTCCCTAGAAAGAATTTTTCACCTCAGTTCTAATAAACTCTATTTAGGAACAGTGAATTCAGGAAGAGAGCTGAAGGGTCTCCTATTGATTGTACACATTTCCAGGGTAAGAATGAAAAACAAGTGAGTTTTATTTTACTCAACTCCTCACCTGATGGTCTTCTTTCATTCCAAAACTTAGATTAAAGTACATACTAATTGCCATCACAAGTTCACCAGACATATTTGATACACATTTGCCCACACAAGCATCCTGAGGATCTCTTTGCTAGTTGTTCTGAGCTATTCTTCAACTTATTTTTTCAAAGTAATATTTAAAAAATGAAGTATTTCTTAGAAAATGTAATTGAGTGTGTGAGAGAATTGAATAAGGATTCCTACTGGAAGAAATCTAATTTCTCTTTATTTCTGGCATGCTGTTACTTTCCTTTGAAGTAGTCCTCCTTTTATTCATCTGAACCCCTTTAATACTTAAATTCCAGCTTTGCTCCAATTCCCTGAAAAACTCATCAAGGGCAGCACCTCCCTATTTGTCCATGAACTCAATTTAGAGTTTTGTTAGGACTTTACCCTGTCATTCCTTTATGTTTACTATTTCTCAAAGTGGTCAATAACTATTGATTGACAAATTAATTTCTCTATTAATTCGTTTACCTTATTTTACACTGATTTTACACATCTGAAATTGTTGTACGTGTAGTGGTGTAATTGGTGACTGCCAGAGAGACAATGATTGCCTGTAAATGTTTTCTTTTAAAATGTAGAGACTTCATGAAACAAATGCAAAAATAGAAATTTTCCACAGCATATTGTTTAGCCAAATCTATATTACTACCCTCAAGGAGATATAAGACAGCAATACTACCATTTTTCCTTTGTTAAACAATGAAAAGTAAGCCATAATAATCCCCAAATAAACCCAACCTATACCAGGTTTTAAAATCCTTGACATACCCATCTGCTTCTTATGGATTTTCTAACTTTCAAAGTAATACAGAGGATCAACTAAGGTGAACTTGCCCAAGCTGGGAGATATAATACTCTTTGACAACAGATTTTCTGCAGTCTCTTCTTTGAAAGCCTTTGGGGTTCATGCATTTAACCTTTTCAGTGGCAATGCCACCGTGATGGAGCCCCTCTGACACCCAGCCACTAACAAAAGCACGCAGGCTTAAAAACTCCCAGATCGGGCAGTGCGAGCCACAATTTATGACATGGAGTGGAGTTTCCTATCACAAAGAGGGAAGAAACACTATTCATCTCAAACATATGCAGCCCAGACCATCATTTCTCTTTCCTTAATCTCTTTGCAGAAGATGTCTTCTACGGGAATTTAAATTTAGATGTTGAATAGAAAAAGTTAGAAGGATTCTAAATGCGTCCTGTAATTTTCTTCTGGCAAGAGCTGAGGTTTTCAGCTTCTGTTTAAATTATGTTATTCTTGAACTTCTCTCTAAGAAAAAATAAAATGTTGTCAAAAGAATGATATAAAAAAAGTGAATAGCTATTTATAAGTGTGGGTAAGGCATTCAACATATCTGTAAATTAGATTTTATTCAAGTAAATACTTAACACTTATAAAGAAATATTTTCATGATTTCAAGACATAGTTAAAATGATCTCAATACTTTTTATTTCAAAGGTCATTCCCCTTAGCTTATAAGGGATATGTGCCATGACCCTTCTAAAATGTTGTCCGTGAATCACAGAGAAAGCTGATCTCTGACCCTATAATCAATCTCTCTGACTCAGAAATAAAGATAAAACAGCCATAAGGAAGGGAGGGAGGGAGAAAGGGGAGGGAGGGAGGGAGGGAGGGAGGGAGGGAGGAAGGAAGGAAGGAAGGAAGGAAGGAAGGAAGGAAGGAAGGAAGGAAGGAAGGAAGGAAGGAAGGAATTATCACTTCTTGACAAGAAAAGAAAAATATTTGCAATCTGTGTATAATTGGATAATGGTTTCTCTTTACCATAGACAGAGGACAACTGACAACTTTTTTTATTGTCTACTATCTCAAAAACAAGCAAATAAAAAGTTTTCTTTGCATGCTTAGGTAAGGGTTTAGCTCCATACATTTCCTTGATATCATCTATATGAAGCGCCTCCCTAGAAAGCAAATCTCTCATTTAGCATGATCACTTAAATATAAACTTCTCAATTTTTTAGAGTGAGGTGGTGAGGATAGAAAAACAATATGTACTTCGGCTCCAACAGACCTAATTTGAATCCTGCTATTATCATTACTATTTTAATTTACAGCTTTATTTACATATAATTGTCATACCATAAAATTCACCTAGTTCCAGAGTGCAGTTTAATTACTTTTATATTTACAGAGCTCTGCAACCATCACCCCAACCTAATTCTAGAAGATTCCCCCCCCCCAAAGAAACCTCATGGTCATTTACAGTCACTTCCCACTCCCACCCAATACTAAGCAACCATTAATCTACTTTATGTCTCTATAATTCCTAGTATTCATAACTCTCTTTCAAAGACATGTACATTGTCATTCAGAAAAGTACCGCTGTCTTCCCAAGAATAGCTGATAAATCCATGTATAGCATGTAGGCAATGCTATGGCAACCCATGTAAAACATGCCCTGCTGTTTTCCCTGTTTTACCAATGAGGAAAGTGTAGCAGTGAAGGGTAAAGTAACTTTCCCAAAATTACGCATTTAGAAAATAATGAGGGAGTGAGATTTAAAGGTAAGACCGAGTTCCCGCATTCCTGATCGTGATGCTATATGTTAAAACCGATTAGTGTGAAAGGAGATAGGGCAGAGGAGAGAGGTTTAGAGGTGCGAATTCTATCTTTAACAATTTTGTTTTTTAAAGAAAAATAGACTGAGCACCAATTATATACAAAACATTATGCTAGGCGTTGGAGAGAAATAGGATGTCTCTAAGGTATTTTTCAACGGAGAAGGCTGCCGGATAACCACTAAATTAATGGAAGAGGAGAAGGGAGTCAGGATCAGGGGAGGGGACGTGCTGCACGAGTGTGGGATTCGTACAGACGCAATCAGCTTGGAAGCGCAAAGAGGAACATTTATTATAGTAAATACCACTTTAAGATCAAATCCCATTAGCACATATTATTTAAAAAGTTATCATTCACCTGTGAGGTAAGGTAGCTGCCCACCTGGGGTTGCTGAGGGTAGAGAAGGTAGTTTTAAATATTTTAAACAACTTAAGAAAATAATGAAAGAATCATTTCTATACCTAAATTAAAAAGGGACATAGTAGTGCATTATGAAAACTAAAGTACTTTTTAATCCCCATTTCTGCATTTTAAGCACCTTGAATTGTCTTATTGGCCAGTTGGGCAAATAACTTTTCATTCAGAAAACATGTGTTGAATGCCAGCTTTGAATAAAAAGAGGTTAAGAGTCAGACCTTGCCCAGAGCAAAGGTTCACGTGTAAGTGATCCTTACCCTCACTGTAGAAAGACACAAGGATATTCTAAAGAGGCCTTCTCAATCTGTTGTAGTGAGTAAAGATTCTCAGAAAAGGAGTTATTTGAGCTAAGTTTTAAAAAGTTAAGAGAACAATAAGTCCAGGCAAATTCATAACTTCATGGCCCATTTTCTAATTTCATCTATGAGATAATGCCCTACAACCTGAACAGTATTATAAAGTATATTTTTATATAAAAGGGATTAGAAAAGCAGTGTTGGAGTGTACTAGGAGTAAAGCAAAGATGGATTAAGAAAGTACAATATCCTAGCTGCATTTATTTACTTTAAATTAATCAACAGGTTTGAAATCAGCACCACTTCCCATTTTCCCCAGCAGTATTCAACATCACTAGACTTCAGCATGGGTGTGAGCCTTTGGAAGAAATATTAGACAGTCTGTTCTCCCCTCCACTCCCCCTCTTCTTGCACGTAGGGTAATTTGCATTTCCATTGCCATAGACCTTGGGCTGTTCAGGTCACTAAAACATACTCTACTGATTTCACGGCTCTGATCTCTGATTGCTTGGGCACAGGCACTGCCTTCTTACACAAGTGAAACAAGAAATAGTTATTCCCATTCAGGCTTTTAAATCAGACCTAGAAATAGGGATTGGGGTAATTAAGGTGTAATGTTCAAAGTAGGGAAGTATCTGAGGCAATAAATAATGGTTGTGGTTGGTTAAGCGCCAAAATGAAGCAGCGATGTTTGATAACCACTAAAGCTATTTATGGTAAATCTACTCCTAAACCATGAACATTAGTCCCATTAGATGACAGGATTTAAAAAGCAATAAGAAACCATAAAAAGGAAAACATGCAATTTTCTTTCTTTGTGAGGGATATGAAAATGCTGAGTTGTTTGTTTTTCCCCATTGAGGATGCATTTAGCACATAATTTACGTGAAAGGTAACATAGTATAAACAAAAATATTTATTGCCAATAAAAGGATGTTAAATACAAAATAAATTGCTGGAGCTGAAATGATCATAGCTCGGGGAAGGGAGGTATGTTGGGAGGAAGGAAGGAAAATGTGCATAGAGTTCTAAATTTTCCTCATATTAATTTTTATACAATTAAACAACTCCTAATTATAATGATTTCATGCATTTTGCCCACAGAAAGGACCATCATGTGTTTGCAAGGGCAATAATACAGGTTGTAGCAATGCCTGAAATTTAGTTCAGTGTTTTCTGAACAATAAGAGAGGACCATTAGGCAGTATTTTTGTTGTTTTTGTTTATATTTGTGTTTGTTTTCTACTCTACCACTCCTCTATCCAGAATAAAACTTAAATGCCTTTGTATTACATTCAGCCATCTCCACAGGTTGCCTAACCTTTCCTAATAGATTTATATTCATTCATATTCTATCACCCATATTCTTTCCAAATTTTAATGATAAAGATTTTACAAATTAGTATGATGGGTGTTCCTCACTGTATAATTAGGGCAGGATTCTTTTATTCAAAATCTTTAGTACCTAAAGAAGTTTTAGTTTGCCTTTCAAAACTCTGCCCACTATGTCCTTTCTATCAGTCACGTTGCATGAGACAGAGGAAAGACAGTTGGTTTTTATAACATTTGCAATGACAAACAGCCCAAATGGTGTTTTCTTGTAGGAAATAAGAGCACAGAAATGTGTTTTCCTCTATCGAAAACACTTCTAAAAAGTAGGATATGCCATACAAGTCATTCAAATAAAAACTTTTAGCAAAGTCTTGCAGTGCTGGGAGCCATTATTTTTCAGCCAACCATGGGTGGGTGATAAAATGTGAGGTGAGTTGATTGAGTGCTTCATGGACATTTTGGATAATGATGTGAGTAATACGTCATTCATGTCCACAGCTGGAGAGTGGTCACAACTGTTCCTTGGCTCTGATGCAATGGTACAGGCCTGGGAAGTTCTTGGAGGCCCTCGAGATATGAAACAATCTCATGTAATATTTGAAAGAATTAGAAAAAGAACGTATTTGGGTCCATGATGGCAGCAAAATATACTCAGGACAGTGAGACAAGGAAGAATATTTGCTGCCGTCATGGACCTAATATCCTTTGACTCTGTGCTGTGTAGCCATCCCCTTGGAAATCCCCATCCCGTTTTAATAAATGTAATTTTTCTTTATTCAAAAAAAAAAAAAGAAAGAAAGAAAGAAAGAAAAATAATCTGTTTAAGCCTCAGATATCTATATGGATTAAACAATCAATTATAACTCCAGGAGTTCCCATACCTTCTCCTAATTACTTTATTTCTTCTTCTTACAGATTTTTATTTGTCCTTAATGCTTATCTTTTATCCACCAATAGTTTTCTGAAATCTGTAAACTGTATGATGAGCTCTTCCATATGGTATTAGATCCTCAGGTTACTCAATATAAATTTTCCTACCACAGAGGGGAATTCTTTCCTTCCATCAAAAGTTCTGCCTGCCCGCTATTCTGTATACCAGCACCCTATTTGTGTCATATTACTTATGGCTGTTTGTAAATATGCCTATTACCCTGCCTCTGTTTGCCACTAGACGGTAAACTCCATAATGGAAACTCTTCTGTCTTCTTTGCTATTACATTCCTAGCACTCAGGATGGTTACTAATGCACCCGAGCGGCATAATCTGCGGTTGGTGAAGGAAAGATGGAATGAACGATGTTTTCTCCCACACAATGAGCTTGTCTCTATGGCTCACTAACTCTAGAGATAAGATTTGAGTTCTTGTAAAATTCACTGATGTGAAGCACACTATTTCTTAAACAAGATTATGTAAAATATTCTAAATTTTCAGGAGAACTGAGTTTAAAAATTTCATATAATATTTTTGTGTGAGCGGTTTTAGAGAGGAAAACTGGTCACACAATCTCAATTTTGAGTTAGAATGATGAGTTTTTTACTGACTGCATATTAATTTAGTTAAATTCAATTTAATCCATTTTTATTTCAAATATTAAATAAAATGCAGTGTCTGTGTTGCATAAAAAGGTGAAGACAAAGTTCACTTGCTATAGGAGCTTCTAGTCAGGTGAGGGAATCTGACTTTTACATATAAAACAATACAGTACAAGCCACAATTTGACTATGTGTCATCAGAAATGTGTATATAAAGAACTATAATCACGTGGTTGGGAGTATAAGGAAAGTCACCAAGGAGATGGGCCTTATGGAGTAAGAAAGGCATTGGCAGAAGGAAGACCATAACACATGTGAAAGACGGAAGAGTCGGAGGTACTCAGGGGGTAAGATGTAGAAAATTTTGCCTAGAATTTATGGCATTTTTTAGGGAACAATTGAGAAATAAGACTAGAAGTGGGATGGGACAACCTGGGAGAGCATCTTAAATTCTCAAGCCTGAGATTCCTCCTCAGATTTAAATCTAGTACTCCATCCACTCTGTACAATATCCACTATTTTAATTTTATTTTGTTCTCTGTTCTCTTTGGGGGGAAGACAAATTAATGTAAACATTTGTGTCTAAATGAATTTTAAACTAGCACCCACCAATAGGTCATTCCCTTGTAAAAAATATTTCTCACGAGATAATGGCCTGAATTTCAGTATCTTCTCTTATGTTAGAAGACATATTTGCCTTTATAGAAAAAAATCTATAGTGAAATAGAAATAAGAATATGTAATGCTCCGACCATTAGCTTAAACTGTGACTGAGTGTTTCTTCCTTGAATGAGCTCTTGGCCATCCTTCAATTGTTAGCTCTTCCCTGACATACTTACTGCCCAACAGAGCTCCCAGTTAGGTACACTCTTAGCTCTGCTCTTTTAGGGCACTTTGCTGCATTCATAATTGCACTTTGAAATCCTGACTTCTCACTAAATGATAATTATTGTGAGTGGACCCTCTGGTTCTTTGCAAGATACCTGACAACTAATCCAGACAGTATTGCCAAAGACAAATCGGTGATTATTTCCACAATTAATAAATGACCAGTGGGTTTTTCATAACAATTTTAAAGATAGTACTTTTAAAAATTGTGACAATCCCATGCATTAATATGCTTATATTCGTATGCATCAAAGGATCTTAGCATGCAGACCTGCAATTGTTCATATTGAGTGTTCCAGCTCCAACAGGTGGAATAAATGTTGTACCTGCGAATCTTTGGCTTTCCATTTTATATCTAAAATCTTCATTAATCCATGGAAATAAAAATAGTAAAAAAAGACCTGCTTTTTAACACTGGATACTAGTGCTGGTATCTTATAACAGTGATTATTTGAATTAGTCTCTGCTATGCTCTTTTATCCCTAATGATTATATGAAAGACACAGTTATTTGTGCTTCCAGAATGCTGAGCCAAACAAAATAAACAACTTTTTAAAGGAAAATTATTAATTGCCACAGTGATGTTATCTTGAACAATTTTCTCTATTTTAGGTCCAATTTAGCTAAACAAATATCAGAGTCTTGTTTGAAAATATTGCTATGTATTAGTTTCTGATGTCTGTGCTCTCAGACATTGCAATCAACATAACTCTGTTTTCACTGTGTCCCTGTGAAAGAAACAAAAAATCCCATTTATTTTTGTTGGTTTTTATCCTGCAGACTAGAGCACTTTTCCTTTTGCCGTACGATACATTTAAGCAACTATCTAGGCAGTTGAATTTAAGATTTAAGTAAGCTCTAAATGTGATTCCTTTTGTGTATTCATTAACTTCATGCAGACAAAGCAGATGGTCACTTGTATAATTGCTTATGTGTTTATAAAGAAAATCAATTAACACTACCCCTGTGGAGTTCTTACCTTTTTCCTCCTTAAATTCTGATCAACAATTGTATTGATAGAGTCAGCTTTTGGCACAAGGAAATTCCTATACTTGTGAATAAGCCAGGGATCCTCACACATGTTAAGAAGCTTTGCAAAGAATCAAGAAAAACACAAGCGAGACAGTTAGAGAGAGGTGAAGGAAATAATGTTAGTGATAGATAAAAACAGTGAGTGATCAGAACATCACCTGCAGGCACACATGGACATCTGCCATGAAATCATGGGGAGGAACACTTTTTCAGCAGTTCCTAAGAAGGCTTAAGAAAAGGTTTATTGGCTGGACTGCATCAGATGCATTAAAATAGGTAGGAGAATAGTGTACTCAAAATACTGAAAGTCTGTGAGGATAACTGGGGTGCATGCAGAAAACTGTAGTTCTGGAGGCTGCTCACTCACCAGGCTGTCTTGAATCAAGGAAAACTGGAGCAAGTCCTTTCTTCAGATTTTCCTGTATAGTTTGTTTCTGACCCAAACCAGCCTGCTACTAGGGCATGAGCAGAGAGCCTGCCAGGCTCTTTAAAATGTGCTCTGGCTCTGGGACCTCAGGGCAAAATGTTTACAGGGGACTAAAATTTGACTTTTGATATTCATTTATTATTTTATTTAGACTTATAATCATGGGGAACTTTGGGGGTGTCTTTACTCCAGGATTAAAAAAATAAAACAAAACAACAACAGCAGCAACAAAAAACCCAATTAGTTCCTAAGAAACTTTTTGATTAGTTTTAGTTGTTTGGTTTTTTATTCTGCAAAAAATTAAAAATAAAGGAAGGGAGTTGTCACATAAAATAAGATTCCTGGTCATTTCTAATAGCCTAATATTTTAGCACCGTGACAGAACCAATGAGAAGTTTATCACAGTTGGTGGTTGCCTCCACTGTAAGAATGGAAAGAACAGAGATGTTTGTCACAGTTCCATCATTACTGAACTGTTTGACATATGTTAGCAATACGGTTTGTGTTTCAATAGGCACTTCTAGGTCCATAATTGTGAAGTCTTCTGACCAACATAACATTACCCAGAACATGTAACCTCTATCTGTGTGGTTTTAAAATATTTCTAGATCTGCAAGCCCTGCCAAAGGAGTGACATTAGGCAGAGTGATATTTGTTCTTCACAATTCCTCAAATTAAAATTGGGTAAAACTGCAAATTTCTCTTTTTGCTTTATCTTGGTTTTAAAATCAATTGCTTTCATTCCAATGTTATCATTTTTACAAGAAACTTGTGTTAATTTTGTTGTTAAAATAAAACTCTAGTAAGTAAGTAGTATTAGCCTTGTACATGTCTTTTCTTTTGTTTATGCACATTATAGTATAGACTTACATATTTGAATAGAGTCTGGATCATACTATCGGTTATTTTGCAATTTAATTTTTTACTCAACAATATTCCTGAATATTTTTCTGTCTTTAAATCCAGAGACCTCACTTGCATTTTTGAGGTCTTTGTGGTATTCTAAAGTATTAATACATTTTAAATTATTTTTGTACTTATGGTCAATTAGGTTTTTCTTCATTATTTCATGTTTTAGCAAGTTTAGAGTGAACATAATACAAAAGTGTATGTTCCATACCTTTGAATACTTGTATATTTTTGTAGTATAGGTTCCTAAAAGTAAAATTGTAAGTACTGCTTGTAGCTGAGTAAGCCACAGCCAGGTTGTTGAGATTCCATATATAAAAATTTGGTCAATCTTAACCAAATTGCTCTCCAAAAATATTGTATCAGTTTGTAAACCCACCAACCTCACATCGGCCTTTCCTTTTTCCCGCATTTTCACCAACAGTGTACCTGTTAGAGAAGGATCTTCATACTTAAACCTTACGGAAGTCACTGCTTCAAGTTCCCCTATTTCACTAACTGTGCTCTCTCCAGATGTTCATATCCTCACTCATGCTCTTAGTTCCAGAAGCTGAACTTAATTCCTCTTTCTTGTCTTAAGTGTTTTATGTTCTGCCTCTTGCCTACCCCAACAGTGTTTTCCTGACACTTTCCTCACATAAGAATTATTAGGGCCGTAAGTTTTGTAAGTGTTGCTCTTTCTCCTGGTGACCTGGACTTGAGAATAAACACATGTTTTTGGAGTATATTTATTGGTTTGGTAGACTCACCCATCATAGTGAAAAGAATACTTAATATGGATGAGGCAACATTTTTAGGTGTCTCTAACTTCCTGTATAAAAATTTATTTTGGGAGAGAGTCCATGGGCATATGGCTGCCTCAGAGCAAGGGTTTAGCACTCTCTACAGTAGTATCTTCAGCATCTTACACGTGGATATTTGGAGAGCAGAGGGGTCCTTCCCTACATATGGGCTAACTTTTTAAATCATTTCTTTGGCCAACCAAAAAAAATTCCAATCAAGTAATCAAGCTTTTTGCTTCATTTAAAATATTTTCTTTAATCCAATAGAAATAAAATAGCCAATGAGTTTACCTAGCACAGATTATTTTTCAAGTAAAAATAGAATTGTAAGAATTGTCTTCATACTTTCTTCTCATCACTTATTCAGATTGGCAATTATCTTCTGTACAAAAATAGAAGAACATTTATTACATAATGGCAGATGTCAAAATAATATTTTCCTATTGTTTTCAATCACTTTTTTATGACCTACATGCAAGCAGGAAGGTAAGATTGTATACCTAGATTGAAATTATTTAAGGTTTCCCATGATAATATACTTATTACAGCACCAGGGTTTATTATTGTTACTTAAAACTGGTGAGAAGTGCAACATTTTCTACTATTTTTTGGCAATTGCACATGAATATATATGAGATATCTGGTATACACATACACATACACACATACGTAGAAAGAGTATATTTAATTATGTAGCTCAATAGGAAAGAACAATTAGGGCAGTGAAAAGTATGAAGAGTATAATAAAAAAAAATTAACTATGTTGAAAACTTTGGAGTCCACACTGAAAAGGAGAGTAAATACTCCTCATAGACCATATAAGTTTTTACCTTTGGAATTTCCATTTTCTTCAGTGATAAACCTTAGTGACAGAGTGGGCATCGGCAGCCACGAGTTAGGTGAGCTTATTGACAGAACCACGTAAAGTATTTTATCCATGATAAGAAGAATCCAGAATAGCAACCCTTATCTCTTTATTTTCATCTCTATTAGTACAAAGAAAAGTTGCCATGATTATTGCCTATTTTTATCTGATTCAAGATAGAATTAATTTCAGGTCATCTTAAACGAATCAATGTTTCAATAAATGTTTTTTGCCCATCTGCCTTTCTCCGAATAGTTAATGTAAACACAGTGGATAGAGAGAAAGGTCTCCTTCAGCACAGTAGAGGAAATCTTTTCAAGGTAATTTAGCAATAGTGAGAATTTTGAAAGATTGTAATGGAATGAAAGAAGAGAAACTGTGTCAGCAGAAAGGGCCACCAAATACTGATATGGCCAAATAGTGTAAGAGCCCTAGGAGAACCCAGTATTGGTAGATACTTTTCTGTTAATGTAACCTGATAGTGTATAGTTCATTCATATAATATTTGCCATCCTTATCGCCATCATAGCTTGTCTTGAATCCGAATCCTGTCGTAAGTTGATATATATATTGAGGCTCCTTGATACCTTTATAAAAGTTAGAACAAATCTGTGGTGGATGAAAGCTATACCTAAGACTAGTGTCAAAAAGTGAAAGAACAGACATTTAGAGAAAAATATGCTTCCATTTTTTTAAAAAAATTCTGTGCTAGTAGAAAAGTATTATTTGCACATAATAACATATGGAAAAGTTTAAGATTTCCTTATAATTGCTATGTTGCCTTTCAGTCTTTCCCTGATTGATTGTTCATACATTTACTACAAAGACATTTTATCAGGAAGAAAAGTCATTTTTTAAAATCAACACTCTTTTTGGATTTCTTAAATATTGTATCTCCATAAGTTTAATAAAATAATCTTTGGTCAAGTACATGCCATTAGAGTTAGATTAAGATATTTTGAAAGTATTGGTTTAAACAAATTATTCCCGCCTTAAAATATTTCCACATTTTAGTAGAGCAGAGAATTAGTCAGCTGCATTAAGTATTTTGTTTTTAAACATGTACTTCTCAGGTCTGATAATTTATAGTTTTAGGATTTTCAATAAAGACAAGGACTCTTCCCTTTACTGCCCATTGCATATATACTCATCTTCTGAGTTTGCTGTTTGTTTCCATTGCCCAGTAATGACTCAGCTAAGACCATAAAGTTCTTCATCTACTTCAGTGTCACATCATCTGCCTTGAAAACGGACGATGTTGGAGGAACTTTTTATAGTAACCTTTAGTATGAAATATCATTTTAAATGAACTACAGATAGCAATGATAAATGCTTTAGGTTGGTATCAAATGTAACTAAACAATTCAAATTTGTGTAGGTATCTTTGTGCCAAAATATTTTGTAAACGGTCAAAAGCTATTGACTATATCCAGTGATATTTAAGGTTTTTAGAAGTCGTTAACATAACAGAAAGAATTTCATCCTTTCTTTTAAGAAGAATGCTCCGAAATCACATTTTTTGGCAGTTGCTGAAGCTGCAGAAGTAGACTAAGGAAGATGAGTTAGTTATTTGCAATTCAATTTTTGTAAGTGGAATTGGGGTGCTTCTGCAGATCTGGAAAACCTTGGGAAATGCTTTTACAGCAGAAAGCAGCAGTGTACAGAATGGTCACTCATGACAGCAGAATGCTGGCGCAGTGGAAGGGCTGGGCTTTGGCTGCTATTTTAATAATAGATGGTAAAACCTTCCACATATTTGCTTAGACCGTAGGTTATTCAGAGTAGGAAATCCCTTTAACAAAGAAGCCCAGAATTTCGGTAGCTTGGCACAACAAATACACATCTATTCATTGTCCAGTGATTTCAGTGTAGACCCTGAGAGTGCCAGGGAATTCTATCAGCTCTGCCTTCCCCTAAGGCCTTCACATATTTCTGGCTTCTCTGTAGTGGATGAGGGAAGGAGCAGAGTGAACACCTCACAGTATGTGCTTATGGGCCCATTTTAGAGGTGTCTTCCATTACTTCTATTCACAATTCATATGCTGGAACTCACAAAGATGGCCACATCTGAGTAGGAAAATCTGGGAGATACAGTGTAGGTTTTGCCCAGAAAGAGAAGGGAAATAGTTTGTGAACATCTAACCAGTCTCTGTCACAGCCCTTTATGGTTTATGAGGTCATTCCATGTCATTGGATCCTGAAAACCACCGTGTCACATTCCTGAAGTGGTTATTTTACTCCAAAGAATAGGTGAAAGTTAAACACAAGCCAAGCTAGAAACCACCATAGATCTTCTGAATGAGTCTTTTATCCATCAAAACAACCAGCATTTTTCTTTTTTTTCATTGAAGTATGTGGACTACTACCTTCTATAGTAGAATGTTGGGTTCATTTTATGTGACAAAGTGTAGAATAAGAATAGAGAGTGTGTTCATATAGTGGCAGTTCCAAAGTCAGAACCTTCGTGTACAACTCTGGGGAACCCATTTTCACAGACAGCATAAATGACAACTCGCAAGGGTTGGGTTCTGCACAGTCCCCATAACTGTGCAAGGCTGCTCTGATCTAAGTATAGTATTTGCACAATTAATTTTAGACTGATTTTGTGTACCAAGCTTAATATTTGATATATTGTAGAGAGTGAAAAGGTCTTTACTTCTATTTAAGACACCTGGGTTTGCAACTCTACTCTGCCAACTACTAACTGTGATGTTAAGCATGTTAGTTAACCCACAAGACCTTCACTTTTTCCATCTGAAATATGGGATGTATAAGATGGCATGTTCTCAATGCCTGGAAATGAATGGACATTGAATAATTGCCAAATCCTTTTCCCCAAAAGCATAAAAACACAAAACTTTACAGAGAATGCCTACTTTTGTCATATGAATACATAGGAGAATTTATATGAATTCTGGTAGGGCATTGGAGAGCCTTAAGCTCATAGAAACTGATAAAAGTGGAATGTAGATTTGAAAAAAACTCTTTACATTATACTAATAAGTCTTTTAATTCAGTTGTCAAAAAGTTTTGAGTGCTCATAATGTGTCAGACATTTTTTAGGACATCTTGACATATTTTCTCAATTTTGTTATTCAGAAACTTATATATACTTGTGTGTTTTTATCACTCCCTCACTTCAAACTTAGTTTTATTTAAAGTGGAGAGAGAATCACTCTGTGTAGACTAATAAGCTCCACTTCTAACTGTGGGCATGGTGCTCCTAAAGAAAAGGGGCCAACGGACTGTGTCATTTGCCAGTTTAAGCCACTTTTAGTGGTGTGTGTCATAGTGCTGGCACTAGAGTGTTTGCTGTGCTAAAGCTCATGATAGTCCAAATGTTGAAACTGGAATGACCCAGAGTCCAGAGGTTCTTTTATTCTTCTCTTTATCATTTTGTGGATAAGTATGGCCACATGCTTTGTTTAATTTGTCTTTTTTTTTTTTTTTTTAATATATCTATTGATTTCAGAGAGAGGAAGGGAGAGGGAGAGAGAGAGAAACATCACTGATGAGAGAGTCATTGATCGGCTGCCTCCAGCACGCCCCTGACTGGGGATGGAGCCCACAACCCAGGCATGTGCCCTGAGCAGGAATCGAACCCCGAACACTTGGATCTTAGGTCGATGCTCAACCGCTGAGCTACGCGGGTTGGGCTAATTTGTCTGTCTTATAGAAACTGCCCACCAACCTTAAAAAAGAGAAATAAATCCAATCAGTTTTACACATACTTACTTTTCTCATCAGTGACTGAAGAGGCAGGGAAAGGGGAATTGTATAATATCAAGACTTTGAGAACATGAACACCATGCACACTTCCTTCTGTCTTTCCTTGACTGATACAGCTTTCTAGAAATATTCTGTGCAACATTTCACTTCTGTAGTTGAGACTCAACAATAGATATTAAATGTGTCTTATTTTCTTAATAACATATACAGGAGAAAGTGAGATCAGGAGTTTTTAGTACTACTTTTTTCAAAAAAATCTCTTATTCCTATCAATTATGGCCCCGCTTTACAACTTGTTTGCTCGAGAAATACTTTCTGAGGCCCTGGCCGGATAACTCAGTTGGTTAGTGTTGTCCTGATACATCAAGTCTGCAGATTTGATCTCTAGTCAGGGCACATACAAGAAAACAACCAGTGAATGCATAAATAAGTGGAACAACAAAGTAATGTTTCTCTCTCTCTCTTTCTCTCTGCCTCTCCCTTTCTCTCTTTCTAAAATCAATAAATAAAAGTACAAAAAAAATACTTCATGAAACTGAAGCAAATCATTCCATCACTACCTTAGATAGTGGCCTTTTGGTTTTTCCCTATTTCACTTTAAATATTTTCTTTTTTCCTCCCTTTTTATTATAATTTTGTGGTGACAAAATTATACAGGTTTCAGGTGCAAAATTCAACACATCATCTGTGCACTGCGCTGTGTATTCAACACCCGAAGTCAAGTCTCCATCCATCACCATTTATCGCCCCATACCCTCCTCCATCTCCCTCCACCACTTCCCCAGAAAATGCCTTCCATTAGTAATGTTTTAATTTTCTTTCCTCAAGAGTATGAACTTTTTTACCAAAGAGATGGAGGCTCAAATCCCAGGTTTGACATTTACTAACTGTGGCCTTGGGCAGGTGACAGAATGTCTCTGAAATCCTGTTAACTCCTATTCAGAATGAATACTATTAGATTGTTCTTGTGGGTTGCTTAAAAGTTAGAGATGACATACAGTAAGCAAGATGTATGTTAAGCATAATATATTAAGTTATTAAATATTTTTGTCAGAAATTATTATAATGGTTTCAAAGTAAATCATAGAAGTTAGTTGATCCACGCATTGACCAAATAGTCAAGGCAATGTAAGACAGAACTCAGTTGATTATCAGCTGCATACATAATCTTTTTTCTTTGATTATAATGTATATAAAGGAAAAATATTGACTATAAATGCTAGTTAATGATAGTTGAAGGAAAAATTACAACCTGAATTGATTAAAAAGAAGTTTTATCATGTATACAATTTGAATGAAACTTTTGTTTGAAAAGTAAGCATGGTCAGATGAGAGAAGTACATTTTTAAAATGAGGAAATTAAGATTCAGATTCTCACCCAATTTTATAAAATATGATAGGAATAGAGTAGAAATTTAAAAGACTATCATGAAGCACTGTGAGAATGATACAATACTGGGACTGTTCTATTCCTGCTTACTCCCACACAGACACTTCCTTTTTTGTTGTTTTCTCCCCCTTGGGTACTATTGTAATGTAGAAAATACTGTATATATGCATTTCCAGAATGTCAGTAATCTTTAAGACTAAAATGCAGTCTTATATGCATAGTTTCAAAAAGGAAATTACATTTAAAAAGAACTCATTGAACTTCTTACATTTTATAAAAGTCAATGCAGTAGAGATGGAGAAACTAAAATTTGCCTATAGAAAATGGGACTCCATCAAACTATTCTCAGGTATTTTTATATTTAGCATAGATATGAATATTAGCATATTTCTGTCTGCCCAAGAAAGAAGTAAAATGGGTCAGACCTTAAAGGTATTTTATCAACTCTAACTACTTTTCCTGTTAACTGTTACATTTTCATGATAATTATGAATGTCTCTGTGTCAGGATGACCCTTGATGTCTAATCATGATTTAGAGCACAGGAAGAAATGGTCACGAAGAGAAAAAAATACAATCGATACATGTCCCTGGGGCTTTAGCTTTGTCATCTGCAAAACAAGCCAACACAACAAAAATAATTGCTTGTTGAAAAATTGCTTTGTTAAAGTTGGGTTTATGTTACATAAAATAAATGGAATTGCAGGCAAGTATGTGTTTATAGAATGACTTCATGCATATAGATGTTTGTCATTCTCAGACCTTTTTCAGAAGCCTACTGCTGTGTGGGCATCTCTCTGCTGTGGAGGAGCAGCGTGCAAAGATCAGCTCAAGTTCTAAAATAGATCATTGTATTGAACTATATGGGTGGATTGTCTGCCCAAAGAAGCAGAAAATAGCCTGTTTACTTCTGGATTATGCTACATGGGCCAACTCACATTTTGCTTTGCTACGTGAACTAATTATATTGCCTAGTTCCCTGACCTATGATTTGGAGATAGCCATGTGGAAACTCACCCATAGATGAAAGAATTAACTTCTTTTTCCTATTATGTACATAGGAAGGAAGGGGTTACTGTGTTTTGTAGTACCAGCAAAAAAGGAGTAGTTGTCAAATCTAAATAATGGACCCAATTATAATGATGAAAATTATGTCTCACTTTTTTTTCTCTTAATAGTGAAAATATAAAAATGTGTTAAACATATATAAAATGTAGTGGCAGATAATATAATATTAAAGATTGAAAATATAGCTTAGATAATCATCCATATTTCGGAAGTATTTTAGGGCAACTGTTGAGCTAGTTAAATTACAACTTTTCCAGACTGGAAAAGTCTATCATTATTATAATTTATTTATTCAAAATAATTATTATGTATCTATTGTATACCAGGCTGTTTAGTCTAAATTATTCTTTCTTTTTCAAATGGAGGAATGGTAAAATATGATCTTATGAAATTATTCTTTCTCTTCATTTAAATGCCAGTATTAGGGAGGACCTGAAAGCATGAAAAGGTTAATTCTTTTAACTAAAGAGTCTTTGCTAGTGAATAGCTATGGATCTGTATGCTATTTCTCACCTTCTGGATAAAAAGTCATTGAGCTGTTGAAAAAAATGGATTGACAGCTAATTTTTAGAATGAAGGAAAAAGACAATTGATCAATGAAACAGTTAATGATTTTTGGTTGACAAAGTGCCACATAAACTGATAATATCTGTTCTCTCTCTTTCACTTATCTGGTGTCCTGTAACTGTCCAGCTGCCATCTAATATATAATCACTTAGTTTTTTCTGATGTAAATTCATCACATCTATCCTACTGTCCTAAAAAAGGGAAAATATTTATTGTATTTTATATGTCAAACTGTATGTCAACTTTGAATAACCATTCAACTTATCTTTAGTTCTAAAAGACGATCAATGACCATCCGTGACACTATAAGAAATCTAAGGGATTTACCTTAATAATGATGAACTTGAAAAAGTGGGAATTATTCTGTGTATTAAGAATCTGAACACAGTGCAATTATTACAACACTAATGAATAAAGAAAATTCATATTGATTATGTTTTTGCATATGGTTGGTCTGGCTCTTGAAAGACATCATGTTTTCCTCATCAGTTTTAACTTCGCTTAGCTAAGGAATGTCATTCCAGTTAAACCCAGTGAACCAAAATTAGTTAGCACCTGGGACCATTGAAAATAAGATTTTCTAGTAGATTAAGATTAGACAGAGATTAACAAAAATCATATCACTAGATTAGTGTTCTTCAAATTGGGTTCCATATTATAGTAGTGTCCCTAGAGACACTAAAAATGATAGGTGATGAAATTAGTTGATATGAATATTGACATGCTATCTCCTTGTTGAAACATCACACTTCAGCTCAGCGGTTGAGCCTCTACCTGGGATCCAGGCGATCAGGGTTCGATTGCCGGTCAAGGCACATGCCCGGTTGTGGGCTTGATCAATGACTCTCTCATCATTGATGTTTCTGTCTCTCTCTCTCCCTCTCCTTTCCTCTCTCTGAAATCAATAAAGATATATTTAAAAAAAAAAAAAAAAAAAAGAAACATCACACTTCATAGAGAAATGAAGACTCTTGGGATGAAGACACCTTCTTAATTTGGTTAATGCACCATTAAATAAAGGCAATAAAACACACATCTCCTCTTTGTGTTTACATGAACAGAAAAAAAGAATTAGATTTTTTTTTCCCCCCTTGGATGAATTTCCACATGACTAATTCCAAATCATGGGGGTTTGGGTAGGATTTAGGTTATTAGACTTCCACATTTCTAATATGTTTTACTAGGGAGCACGTAATTATTGATATAGATTGAGGAAGGCTATTCTGAACCTAGTATATCGAGCTAAAGTAAGCCTTGCCAGGACTGTTAAAAAAAAACATTGACCAGTTTTTATTGTTGCTAAATAACAAACACTTAAATAAAAAAGGGGGAGGCATAATTTAGAACTACCTAGGACAGTAGAGGATAGATAGTATATAGATATAAATATGAAATTCTTTCTTGAGAATATCATTGCTTTAAGAGATTATAAACCTGACTTTACTTATATTTATTTCAGGCCAGTCTACTTGGAACGTTCAGTAAAAGAGAAAATGTATTCCAACTTCCTGTTCTAATTAGCTCAGCCTTCACCAATGAACACAAACATTTTAGAGGTCATTATTATTCTCAACTACATTTTTATAGCACAGTGACCTATGTGCTACTTAATTTCTGGGATTTTAATTTCATCATCATTATTACAGCTTTCCAAATGCCACTGTATGGAGATTACTGCCAAGTTAGGCTTATTATCAGCTGGGGTTATGATGTACTAGAGACAGTAGCATTCAGTTAAGGCCAAAGCCGTTTATTTCATGTGGCCAGCTTACAGCACACATTATGCAGGAGAAACTACTGACAAAATACAGAAAAACATGCGCCAGTGCAATATTCTTTTTAGCATTTCCTTTGAAGTTACATCCTCAAATGTAACACTTCTCCATTTATTTTACTCTCATAAAAAGTAACCATCCTTTCTCCCATAATGAGGAACAGTATAATTGTGGAGACTAATTTTAATTTAGGTTTATGGTCCCTCTAATATTAAAATATGTATAATATGCGTGTCTAAAATTTCAAAGTTGTGCTAAAAAATTTGGAGAATACATAATTTAAAATCTACGTTAAATCTTTACAAAAGTAAACGCTTGGACTTTATGTCCTTTTTGGCTGAATTTCAGGTTTTGTCTTCCCCATTTCCCAGTGAACTGTGCTGCTGAAAATTAGAAGAAGGGCAATATAAGACAGCGTAATAAAAGTTTATCCTTGATTGGAAAGAGAAGACATGTTACATATATTCAATGGAATACTGCTCAGCCATAAAAAAGGTGAAATACTGCCATTTGTGACAACATGGATGGATCTTTAAAATATCGTGCTAAGTGAAATAAGTGAGACAGAAAAAGTCAAGAACCATATGATTTCACTGATAGGTGGGATATAAAACTAAAAGCAATACTAAATGAACAAATAAGATAAACAAACAAACAAAAACTCATGGACATACACAACAGTATGGTAGTTGCCAGTAGGAAGGGGGGTGGGAGGTAGCAAAGAGTAAAGGGGGTCAAATATAAGGTGACTGAAGAAGATTTTATTTTGGGTGGTAAACACACAATACAATATACAGAGAATGTATTATAGAATTATATACTTGAAACCTATATCATTTTATTAACCAGTATCACCCTAATAAATTTAATTAAACATATATTTATTATAAAAAAAATTTATCCTGAAAAGTTCTAGAAATTCATCAATTCTTATAGAATTAGTTCTTAGCATAAGCCAAAATATTTGTTGAAAAAATAACTTCTATTTTTGGCTCAAAATTAGTTAAAGGGAAAGATAAAACAGACAACAAAAGTCTCTTATTTTGCTTTTGTATACTTTGGGTTTAGTTCTGTATTCAAAAATACAGTTTTCAAAAAATTATCACTTCAGCCAATATCATTGCCCTTTTAAAAATCACTTTCATGTAATAGACTTATACTTTCTACCTAGCTGCTTTGCTTTCCACCTCTTCTCTATGTTTATTCCAAGGAAAAGTTGCCTTGGTTACATAAATTCAGTTCCAGCTTCCAATACAGCTAACTAGTCAAACATGGCTTTGCCTTTGAGTGACCAACTACTCCTCTGAGCTTTTATATAATGGCTTTCTTGTCACTGACAGATCTCTGGGACCTACTACCAAAGGCAAGTTACAAATCTCCTCCCTTTCAAAGATGCAGTCTTAACTAAAAGCATGAGGATTCAACTACAAAAATAAATATGGGGTCAGGAAGAAAATAAATCAGAAAAAAAAAGTTGGCACTGGTTTCATGACATTTACAAATATGTTTTCACAGGCTAAAGAAATATCTCAGTAGAAGTGTTCATCGAACTGTTGAAATATTGAAGTTTGTAGATGTCTCACTGGACTCTACATAAATAATTGTGCCAGAGAGAGTAGTCAAGGGTGTTTAAGGTTGTAGCTACTCATGAAAATCTTTGGATTCAAGTCTTTGCAGTTACCAAAAATTCTTCTAATTTGTCATATATGCCTTGACTGTCAATCAGCTAAAATGCAAGTCAATCTATTTTGAAAAGAAATAGGAAAAAGGAAAACAGATATAACTCATTTGAGTGCCAGGCTAAATAGTTCAATCTGCCTAAATAATTCAATCTACCATTTTCTTTGAAAATGTGATTCGCATTTTAATAGACATGAATCACTCATACACATAGGCTATTTAATAAAAATGTTATTGGTTGACTTTTGGTCTTGATTTAAGATCAAACTGAACTTGTTTGATCATTAAAAGAAAAAAAAATCCTCAGTAGAGTTTTTATGTACTTTTCCTAGACTGGATTTTAAACTGTTTCCCTTTGATTCCATGGGATAATGCATCACTGTTTTTGGTCTATTTTGCTTTCATATCTATTAAGAAGACTATGTTTCCAAATGATAAAGATGGGACAAACACTCATAAAGAAATTGACCTAAAAAAGAGGAAATTATATGAAAATATAATTTCTCTGATTTCAAGTGTCGTCTTTAGAATAAATTTACTTCCCAGACATAAAAATGTTATTTCAGAACCCTTTATTCTTTGATGAATGATAAGATTTAGGGGAAGACTTGAAAACATGGAAATTTTCTGATTAAAAAAAAAGAAAACTTTTATAAACTTAGTAATACTTAGATTATTAAGTAGATGGCTGCAGCTTAATTTTTAAAAAAAATAAATAACATTAATCTAAATGACAATCACTGGAAAACAAATTGTGTTCACCGAACTTATGAACAAATAAATATACATTCTAATTTAATCTCATTTTATTTTTTATGGTATTAGAGTACTCTGGGAGGAAGAATTAGGGTTGTAAGATACACCATGTCTTGCATTATTTTCATGTTAGCAATTAATTTAATGGTTCACAACAGCCCAAAAGGAAGGATAGAATTACCTGAGTTTTATAACAAGTTGAATATCAAGTTTCTTGAAAAGTGCTGCCTAATTGATTGATGAAACTCTATAGGATCCTTGGATATCCTCTGCTTTAGTCAAGCATTTTCAAAAAGTTTAGCTACTTCTCACCTAAGTGAAAGCTGAGGAAGAACTATGTACAGATAAGAAGAAATGGCATATGGTGGTTTTGCCTAATTGAAAAGGGCACAGAGGAAGACTGATGCTTTGATAGGCCTAAACGATTAGCTCTTAGAGGAAGAAATGCTGCCCGAAGTAAATTTAACTCCAGACTTGCCTTCTTGTGGATCAAAGGGCCGCTTCCCTAAGAGCCAGCCCTCCAGTGGCAAGTGAGAATGACCTGTTTTATCAAGTGACCAATTTCCCTTCAATGAGATTGACATGAAATAATGAAAAGCACTTAGTACAGTGCCTGACCCTATAACTGACGATTATTGCTATTGCTGGGCTTTTTTTTTTGTTTATTTGCTTTATCAGCAATTAATGTAATTCAGCCTCCTCTACTTTCCTTTGAGTTTGCTAGCACCTGTGCTTAGAAGCTAAAATTCCCTGTACCATCCCTGATACGAATCATATTGGAACGATTAAAAATTTGAGGCTTCCATCTTGATCGTTGAATTCAGGGTATTACCATTTAAAATAGATACCAACAGCTTGAGCCTGTTTAGAAGGCAGCAATCCTTTTGCCTCTCTAGTTCCTTCACCATGTAAATAAGCAATAGTTGAAAGAAACAAGAGTGCTCCTAACCTAAGTCGCAGGTTAAGATAAAACTGAAGGAGATAAAAAATGCTGCTTTAAATATTTGAAAAGAAAATTTATTTATTTTATATTATTTTGAGGACAGAACTGGATCCAGAGTAAAACCTACTAAAGACAAGTATGAGCTAAACATAAGAGCCTTCCATATGTTCAGTGGCCGCCTCATTAGGTGGCACCTTCCCTCACTGGTGCAGGACAATCTGAGCTCCCCCTGCTCAGGGAGGCTGCCCAGGAAATCCATGGCCACTGCAAGTTCAACATGCCTGGGGTTATTATCTAATAAATATCTAATGTAGAGCTCTTTAAAAACCTTTATACTTAGAATTTTTAAACTTTTAGAACTGTAGAAAATACATAATTGAAACTTCTAATCCATCATTGTCATTTTAAGAGTGAGACCAAATGAGGTTAAGCAGCTTCCTTAAAGTCACATACAAGTCAGGGACTGGGCTGGAACCCGAGTCAGACGTCTGCAGTCTGAATGGTGTCGTTTCCCCTGTACCAGATTTCTCTATCTTTTAGTTATAAGTAATAGCTTACAGATCCTGCTTTTTCCAGGTTGAGGATTTCAAAGTAGAATTTAAGTCTTGTGGCTCTTTTTCTCTCCCAGGCTTTGTTGTGACTCCAGGTTCTGAACTTTCCCTCTCCCTCTCAACTTATTATCCTGCTACTTTTCATTCTCTTAAGTGATTCTCTCCCTGCTGTGTGTCTGCAGCTGTGCTCCTGTCCTTATTTAGTTCTCAAGCAGACTTACAAACAGCACCATGTGCATGGTGTTCTGTCTTTGCAATTCATTTCTCAGTATTCCCTGGAGGATCTGATAGTGGCCAAAACCACTAAGCTGGATGAACTTGGAAAGCCAGGCTTTCTGAAAGAAAGAGCTGTATGGAAGTGAATCCAAAATAAATCTCCTTTTTGTCATTTTTCTTCAGGGATACAGAATTCAAAATAACCTTGTGGTTTTGTTCCTGTGTTGGTTTTGAGAGTTCCTGTACTTCAGGGACTTGTGAACATGAACAGAAAATAAAAAGAAGCGATGCCTATCAGTATTAATTCATTTCTTTTTTTTTTTTATGTCATAGTTGTATATAGTAATCTGTGCGACCCAACATCAGTGCCAAGTTAGCAAACCCAGCTTGTGAGTGTACATGGGTCCTTGTATGTTTAAAAACATCTGTTAAGTTATGAAGTGCCAATCTGTATTGCAGAACATAAAATGGAAGTATAACGGTGGGTTAGGAATCTTTACCTTTGTGTGTTTATTAAGAAAACATGACTATATGTAATACTTAGTGAATTCGACACTTCTGAATTGGCATGATCAAAACATATATCAAGGACTTTGCCAAGGTAGTTGAATCTGTATATTGTTTCCATGAAAATTTACAAGTTTCACAGTTAATCCAGGAAAGTAACTGTGTCCATTTTGAATTTAATTGTTATTACTTTAGTGGAAGAAATTCCAGTGTTTAAATTATGGAACACATTTTAACTTATAAGAAATTGTAGGAAAAATGTTACTCTTCCAGACATTTTTTGGTCAATGATAGTTTTGAGAATTGTAAGACTATGTACTTTCTTTTCCCCTTTTAGATTTTATACCGTCTTGCCATTGAGCATAAAAATAACAAATTAGGCATTCGAAATGGCAGGTAATGAGAAAATAATAAATCTGGTATTTAAAAAATCAAGTGTCAAAGAAGAAGAAAAAGGAATATGCAATTCTTCAAAAATATCATCTTATAAGATTGAGCCTCTGGACTAGATCTGTCCTTATTAACTGAAAATTACATTTTAAAATGTCAATGGTCGACATGACTTTCTCATTTTTAAATTGGCCATGAAATCCTTCGGCTTCTTCCTGTATGATGACAGGTCACATCAAGTCATCCCTGAGCAGGAAAATAACAAGTCTGGAAGTCTTGTATGCTCACTGTCTTTGCTTTTGACCTGGGCAGACTAGGAAGGGGATATTTATCAGGGAATGCTCTAGGGTGGTCCTGGAGTAATGTTCTGTTATCTGGTAACTGTTAGGGTGAAAATGTACAGTTGGCCTGCCTATTGCAGAGCAAGGAGTTAAAGGAAATTTAAAAGACAAAATCCAGAGATGAAATTGTCTCCAAAACAACTACTTCTAACTATGAGTCACAGAAACAAAACCCATAAACAGTGAGGCTTAACCCGACCACATAAGAAGGGTAAAGAAAGGTGACTTCAAAAGGAAAGTCAGGATGTAAAGGTTCAGTATTAACAGTGGTTCTCAATTAAAACTATTCATTAGACCACCTGTGGAGATTTAAAAACTACAAATGAGTGGGCTTCATTCCTCAAGAATGCTGAAAGAAGTTTCTCTTGATAATTAGGGCCCAGGCACCTGTATTTCTTTAAAGCTCCACCTGTGATTTTGATGAGCAGCCAAGTTGAAGAACCACCTGTGCTGGGAACACTTTCTTGAAGTGGCTGGAGTATGGCCATGGCAGTTCTCATGACTGCACCTGCCCCATTACCCGCAGGTGAGGAAGGAGCCATCAAGGGTGTCCTGCCATGAAGCTGACTCCATTCAGCATCTAAGTGCTTATGACTAAATACATAACCGGGACTTTTTCATGGGAAAACCAGTCAAACTAAAAAAATGGATGTCAAAAGAAATATTGCATATTATTTGTTTATTTGTTATTGGTTTATACATGACATTATTTATATTACTGGAAAGGATTAGTACAGTTCACCCTACATATTTTAAATAATTGGTAAATGAATGGAATGGATTTTATATCTTTATTCAATCATGATTATTTAATTGCATTTCTATATCAAGTATTCTTATTCTACCAATTATTTATGTTTTATAATTTTACAGCTTTTAAAAAATGTGATGTTTTAAATATAAATCTGGAAGAATTCCAGAATGGGAGAATTCTTTAAAAAATTATTGAAGGGCTACTATTTGCTAAACACTGATAGATTTAGAGTTACTATGATGATATGACATATTCCCTGTCCTACTATTATTATAGTGTGGGTGGCTACCCATTATGAATATTATTGATTAATTTTATTATAAATTCACTTATGATTTCTTAGATTTCTGAATGTAATGATTTATTTAATCATTTTTGTTTGAATAATGAAGATCCTAGTATCCATTTAGGAGTTAACAGCAAAATTGTTCAAGACATTCAATATACAATAATTAATCACTTACACACTAAAAATACAAATGATACATAATACACTTGCACTAAGAACTAAATAATGTTTCCCCAAAGAACGATAAATTCCAAGTCTAGGGAATGAGTCCAAAATGTTTACCGCCAGAAAAGGCCCCACTGAAAGTGGCTTTTGTCAGCTCAGTAAGAGAAGAAAGGTATGCTGTGCAGAGCCAGAAGTACAAATAAAAGCATATTTGTTTTTGCAACATTTGTAGGGAATGTCAGTAGACAGCTATAGCTAGGGTATGTGTAAATACATTTGGAGATGAAGCCAAAAAGGCATAAGCAAATTGGATATTACAGCATTTAGAGTTTATTCCAAAAGACAGCATAAAATTGATAAAGACACCCTTTATAAAGATATTTAAAACTGTCTATGTTTTAGAAACATAATTGAGAAAGTGATGCCCAGAACTGATTTGATAAGCAATGACTGGGTAGTAAGCAAGCACAAATATTCCAAGTAAGAAGATTATGGGAAGGAGGGTAGATTTGAGAGGTGTTTTGTCTGTAGAATCACCAGGACTTAGTGGCTTCCTGAGAAATACAATGTAAAGCAGGTAGAGATGACTCCAAGTTCCTGGCCTGGATTTGGGGACATAATAAACTGTAACTTCAAGACATAAACCAAACTGATGCAGAAGATCAGGTTGAGTTTATGGAACAAAATTAATTCTCTTTTGAACAAGTTGAGGTACTTGTGATATATCCGGAGCAAACTGGGAAATGAATATTAGAAAATCTGAGTTGGGAACTCAGGTCAAAGCATCCTAATTGAGTGGTAACTTGTGGCTACTAGCTTCAGATAACCTATAAAAAATAGTTTTAACCATAAAGAGAGTAATCATTATAGAACAAGATGTTTTGAAGTGGGATACCTGATTAACTCAGTACCAGATATTTTTTATAATTTCACTCTGCGATTTGACTATATCGGGAAAGCTTCTTCAGTGTCTTCAAAGAGGAGATCTCATCTTGTCAGCAATGACTGAGACACATACCCCTCCCTAAAGAAAGAGCATGAACAACCAGGATTGGTATAGATTATGCTCCACCAGAGGGACTGGGATTAAGCCCATTTTCTCAGCCATTTAATTTCTTGGGTGAGTGCCAGTGCTCTAACCAATCTCTGTTTTGATAACAGTGTGTGTGTGATGATGGGGAAATGGGGAGGAGAAAAACAATGTATTCTACAAAAGAAATTGTACGCATGTAGGTAATAACAGACATCTGGAAGTAATGACTAAGGTCACAGAGAAAGAAAATGAAAATTTGTAAGAAGTCTGAGTAGAATTAAAAGGACTGATAACATTTCAAGATAGAAATTTAGGTCGGGAAATCAGGCAAATATTCCATTTCTCGAGGAGTCGAGTTTAGATAATCCCATTAAATATAACAATATGTTATATTTCAAGACAAAATATTGTCGTGCAAACTACAGGAATTAAATTGGGCAACATCTGGATATCTGGGGATAGTAAACATCCTCAATAGGTAGAGGCTAGTGACAGAATCTCATAGCTGGGGGAACTGTGGGATTTTTATCTTCACTTAAGAAAGGCTGAGTCATGTTGATGTAAGGATGAAATACAGAAAAAAAAAATTAAAAAGTGGTGTAGCCATTAGAGAGGAGAATTCCAGGCCAGTGGTATTATGGAAGTCAGATGAGATTTTCTACCAAGAGCAGTAACAATGGGCAGAGTTAGACATAAAATAGTCCCAGCCAGCAACTGAGTGAATGGGAGTGAAGAGGGTGCCACGTCTCCAGTCTTCTGTTTTTACATTTCTGCAGCCTGTGGCTTATCCATGTTGAGCTCAATAGGGAGACGACTCAAGGGGAGCCCTACACTGTGAAGTGAAACAGCCCTTGCCCTTCACAAAGGGGAGCCCCAGGCTGGATGGCTCAAGGCCCTGCATATCTAATGTAATTTTTGTTAAGAAAGAGAGGAGAGAGAGAGAGAAAAAGAAAGAAAGAAAGAAAGAAAGAAAGAAAGAAAGAAAGAAAGAAAGAAAGAAAGAAAGAAGGAAGGAAGGAAGGAAGGAAGGAAGGAAGGAAGGAAGGAAGGAAGGAAGGAAGGAAGGAAGGAAGGAAGGAGAAAGGAAGGAAGGAAGGAAGGAAGGAAGGAAGGAAGGAAGGAAGGAAGGAAGGAAGGAAGGAAGGAAGGAAGGAAGAAAAAGAAGAAAGAAAGAAAGAAAGAAAGAAAGAAAGAAAGAAAGAAAGAAAGAAAGAAAGAAAGAAAGAAAGAAAGAAAGAAAGAAAGAAAGAAAGAAAAGAAAGGAGGGAGGGAGGAAGGGAGGGAGGGAGGGAGATATAAATATAATTCATTCAAAGGAATTAAAAAGAGATAGAAGATGGTTAATACTGTTTTGTATTAGGTAATTATGTGGCTGCTGATGTTTAGGGTAGTAATTTCCACAGGTAAGAAGGGTGAAGACCAGGTTTCATTAAATGCTCAGAAAACAGCAACAAATCTTGGTTCCTCTCTCCAGCTTTTAAACAGACGGACACCTGCCCATGGTTGTGGGCTGAGGGGCAGGATTTGGCCAGGACTGGCGATACTCAATCCAGAAAGACGAGTAAAACTGATGAGAGAAGATGGGATCAAGAGCAGTGGTGGAGAGGTTTGCGTGGGACAGAAGGATCAACGCGTGCGTTCAGACAGGAGAGAAGCCCAGGCGACATCATAGCCGGGAGGGGGACGTGAATGAGCTGGTTTCTACCTGTTGACTTCTGCTGTAGGAAAAGCCATTTGGGGGCTGGGAAGAGCAATGACAATACGTAATTTTTCTTTAGAAATCTAGCAAATACTTTAAGTGAATCTCATCAACAAATAAGGAAAATCTGTCATTCTCCCAATATATCTGCTTTTACCAGATGTATTTAGTTCAGAATAACAGTAGAATCAAATTATTTTAGTGATTTGCTGGTGTGTATCTGTCTAGCATGTTCACATTTATCTTATTATATACATGCACAAAAGTCATATCATTTAGTGGGTAAAGTTAACACAGAAACGGAATGAATAGAAGACTGGTGTGCAGATTCCTAAGAGGACATATGACAGTGAAAGTATGTGATTCAGAGTAAAAATATGTGGTGATATAAGAAAAAACATGAAAAGCTTGAAATTTTGCTGCAGCCTTAAAAAATTGTCTTCAACAGGTCTATAAGAACAAAATTGCAACATCAGCTGAGATAAAAATGGGTTTGAGCGGGACCGAGGAACATTTGGATTTCAAATATGGAATAAATTGTGGCTGGGAAAAGCTAAAGTACTTCAGTGACACTGCTTGGTACTAAATATTTAGAACAACTAACTCAATTTCAAGATAACTGACATCACCAAGGCCTGCTCTCACCATGAAGAGTGATTTCTCTCTAGGTCATAAGTCCCAGGCATATTGTCTCTAATAAATATCTTACACAAATAGCTTTCTTGTACTTGCTTTGCACCCTGCACCATTACCAACACAAACCTATCCTGTGCTGTTATTAGCTTGGGCCCCTGGTTTTAGTATATGCTCTAAGGGTTAAATTTAGTAATTCAAGATTTAAATTGCCTTATACTACTAAAGCTAATGTTTCTTTCCAAAATATTCCTTCATAATATCCTAGCCCCTAGATATCAGCCATCTCATTTTTATCATTTTCTCAGTATCAACTTAATTGTGAAAATACTCCAGACATTTATCATTTAAAGTTTTATGTAATGAGCAAAGGATGAAAATCATTACTAAATATGTAAACCCTCTGATTGTCTAGTCCATAAATTTACTTAAATTACAACCATCAGTATGTTTCAGAGTGGATTTTTAATTCACATGTCTTGCCTTAATGAACGTGAGAAGTAAATATTGACTGCTTTTTAATATGATTCATTCTTTTATAGTCATCTTAATAACTTTGATGAGACGCATAATTGCAACTGGTTTTATACAAGATGCATTCTACCCAGTCACCGTCCTGTAGTTACTTACCACTTAGGAAGTTCACACATATGAAAGTATGTGTTTACCACACAGATGCATTAACATTCGAATATGAAACCAGAGCACAAACGGACCAAGCAGATTTTTTTCTGTGAAGGACAGATTACAACTATTTTTCAAAGTTAATAAGGGAGAGTGAAAAATGAATAGGAAAGAAAAAAATTAAAGAAGTCAGTGTTTATCAATCTGAATAAAGAAGAGGTCTTTATTTCAATCTCTAATGCATTCAACCTCTTTAATCTTCCTGTCACAACAGAAATTAATGCCATCAGGTAGTTTTGAGAACAGAAAAAAGAAAATAAATGAGATGCTCTTCAGAAACCAACAGGATTCTAGAGTTAGAAAAGCATGGGTTAAAGTTTTATCAAGAAGGTGCTGTGAGAGAAAAAAGTATTGAAGAAAGGAAAAATGGACTTTCTTGAGTATCAAATACCCTGATGTTGGATTGGGGGCTGTGGTTCTTGAAAATGGGAGGCATTTCCAGAATAACTTGTTAACAACTCTGGACTAAGGGACAGTGTTCTTTCTTGTCTTTCCTCTATTTCTCTTTCTCTCTCTCTTTTTAATCTAAATGCTTTTTCTCTTGGAGCTTTTTATCACCTCTCAGGACCCAGGGTGGTTTGTTATGAAAATAAATTGAAAGTGAATATATTATTTCTTTGCATCTCTATTATTCTATAACTAGGTAATTCTAACAATGGGATAAAACATCATGAAATTCTGAGATGCATAAAATCAGCAAGACCTCAACATTTATTCACTTATACCTTTCAACTTCTAAAAAGCTTCTCCACATCTCACTAGTATTTGACATTGTCATTGCTTTAAAATTTTTATTTTAGCTGTTCTGTTAGGAATATAATGATATCTCATGGTGGTCTCGTTGCCTGTCGGGACTAGGAGACCTCGGTTCTTGTCTTCTTGAGGGAAAGATTTCAATCAAGAGACAAAGTGTAGAAAAGCAAGCAAGAGTTTATTGACAGCAGCAAAAATATACTTAGGACAATGAAACAAGGAGGGGCACAGAAGAGGTAACAGGAGAGCCCAGGTTGGGCTGCTTTGACTCACTGAGAAGTCAGAGAGGGAAGGGGGCCTTGGAGACAGGTTCAGGGGGTAAGCTGGGGATGAGCTGCCACTGCCCATTGCACCCCAGGTTGCAAGTCTCATGGGGTCCCCTTGGAGGAGAGAAGGAGATAGCCCTGATGAGCTCTCCTGAGGAGGGGGAGGAGAGCCCTGGGTCCTTTGTCCTGAGCACATTTATCTCTTTCTTGCAGGCAGGAAATCTTCAGGGAGGTCTCAGGGGGGGTGTCTCAATAGAATATTCATCAGCTTTCCAGGGGTGCTCTTTCAGGGTCATGGTCTCCACTGGTTGGTCGGTGCCAAGGCAGGAGGTAATCAGTCAATGTAGCTGGATCTGAGGCAGCTACTGTGTCACTTGTCTGGTTTTGCTGCTTTTCTGGGCCTGGAGCTGAAATACAGTTGAGGCCTAGATGTTATCTTTGGAGCGGAAATGCTCAGGGGGTTCTAAACCGCATGACCAGCTCTATGAAAAATCAGGGGATCCAAACGGAATGACTAGGAATATGCTAGGGGAGGCAAGGTTACCCTGGGAGTGAGGTTCTTGTTTTCCAGTTTTGCCCATTGCTAGGCATCCAGTGCTTTTTGCCCTGGTAAGTTTCTGTACCTGGCCCATGGTCCTTGCTCTGCTCATGTCTGTCTAACTGCCTATATAATAGTCTTAATTTGCATTTCAACACAGAGAGATCTACTAAATTTCTGAGAATCACTCTCTGAAGATTCTGATTTAGTAACTCTGGGATGGGGCCCAAAATTCTGCTTACTATTTCCAGGCTATGTGGCCTTGGGCACATTACTTAGACTGCCTGCCCCTCCCTGTTTTTGAATCTAATCAGTGGTAATGATACTACTTATCTCGGTGGATTATTGAGAGGAATAAGTGGCTAAATGCATGTGAGGGAGTTAGAACAGGGCCCAGCACATAACAAGCACTTGATAAAGGTCAACTACTATTTGCCTATTTCACAGTGTACTGGACATGCCATTCATGTTTTGCCCCATTCTCTTAACCAATAAAATTGGAATTTTGCCCTCCTTGTTATATTTACATTGCAATCTCCCTATTTATAGATTATAAATGTCACGAATGTGTAATGAACAGATCAAAAACTAAAAATCAGGAAAGCTGGGTTCTAATATTTGCTTTTTTCACTTATATCCAGCATGGTTTTGGAAAAGAAATAACCTCTATAGATTGGACTTTCTTCATTTACAGAATGAAAAGATTGGACGAGATAGTCTGTTGGGTCTTTTTAATTCTGGGCTTCTCCGTAGTATGTCAGCAATGCATGAAGACAGCAGTCCGACCACTCTCTACTGGAAACAGTATTCAGGGGATCAGATTATGTTACTCATACTCTACACACAAAGCTCATGTAAATTCCCCTCATCCGTTTCATCTGAGTAAGGGTGACCTTTCCCAATCTGGTGTGAATTACAAAATCTTTTCTAGCTGCTACAAGTGAATAGATCATATTCTTGTAGCACCCACAAAGTCATACTTGCTGTCAACGTGAGAAATGTTGGCTTAGTGCTCATGTTTCTCTTTCCCTGTCATAGGAAAAAGGCAGTTCTTATGAGGACAAGGTGTACCGGAAGGAAATATAAAAAATTCCCCACTCCTGGCACCAACAGCTCCAGAAGCTACACATTTGAAAACAAGCATGTTTATATTTTTATGTAAAAAGTGAAACTATGTGTTTTAATTTTCTCTGCAATATTGTTATTTAAGACAAGATGGGACCATACCCTTCAGAAAATAGTGCTCTCCTCATTCCCACCAAAGTATAATCTTCAGTGCCTGAAGGACTTTTTATTCATTTGACGGAAACATAAATGCCAATTCACTTCACCATCTGGGGAAGAGAATTTTAAGTTGGCCTCTCGGTAAACTTAATTAATTGAACATAGCTTATTAAGTTTAGTCACTAGAGTCTTATTGGAATGAAAAAAAAAGTGTGTATTTCAAATATATTTCATAAGAAATTATTATCTGGGAAAGACCCAGCTGTTATTTATTATTTAGATCATTCTCTTGGGAATATGACCATCATGGCATGATAGGGCAAGCCGGGCCCCAGGAACTACCCTTCAGAACAAGGGATGGGCCTTTCTTTCCAGCTCTCAATCTGCTATGCATGTGAGCTGAGAGAGGAGAGTGCAACTTGACTGAAGCACGGGCATAAAACTCGTATCTTAACAACTGTGTTAAGTTTAAAATGGAGGTAAAAATGTGAATCAACTTCTATCAAAGTTTGCACAGCTGTTGTTATGTGTGTGTTTTTTCATTTTTATTTAATTTATTGGGGTGACAGTGGTTAAAAAAAATTATACAGGTTTCAGGTGCGCAATTCTACAACATATCTGTACACTGTATCGTGTTTTCACCACCCCAAATCAAGTCTCTGTCCATCAGCATTTATCTCCCCATACTCTCCTCCACCATCCACCCCCGGCAATCACCACACCGCTGTCCATGTCCATGGCTGTCCATGTCCGTGTCCATGAGTCCCCCCTCCCTCTCCCTCTCCCTCCCTCCCTCCCTCTCTCTCTCTCTCTCTCTTTCTCTCTGGCAGTATCCTGACAGTTGCCCAGAAACAGGCACAAATAAAGTATGAGGGTTTTTTTCTTGGACAGGACTTTGAAATGTTGATCTTTATTTTTTAATGTGTTTTATGTGCCAAGTAACTATCAGATTTAGTCGGTGTCTCCTTTGACCGTCTGTTGTCTCTTCTCGCCCTTGTAAGAGCGAGTCTTAACGCTGTTTGCTCTCTGTGTGTATGTAGGCAGCGGACAGTGGAAATTTAAGGAAGATGCCAGGTAGTAAATCAAATCTATTCATCCTTGTTATCACTACAATTCTCTACCTGCTGTAACCTTCCATTAAAAAAATGAAGCACATTCCTCATCATAGTATGTAAAGCTTTCTTCTATTAAGAGGATTGAAAATCAATTAGCCAATCAATTCATCAATACATTATCACCCACAGTGTCTGAAAGTCTTTCCCTGGGAGAATGGATTTGTTTTCTTTAAGGAATTTCTAACCTAAGGCACTCAAGCTACCAGCAACCCAAGGTCCGCCCCAGGGGACCCCTTTTAAGTCCTCTTTGAGACCTTAACCTCCTGCTCTGCTTTGTTATCATGGTATTTTGGATTGCACTCATCCATCACTCTACTATTGCTATTCTACTATACTGTTGTTAAAAGCCCAGGTTCTAGACTCATACTGCCTGGATTCAGATTTCTGTGATGTAGTGAAATACTTTACTCTCCCCTTTTCTAAATAGGAATAATGATCTCACTTATATGTGGAATATAATAAACAAAATACACTGATGAACAAAATGGATCCAGAGACACAGAAGCATGGAACAGACTGAGGGATCTCAGAGGGAAGGTGGGGAGGGGGGTGTGGGTGGGGAGAGATTAATCAAAAAACTTAATATGTTTATAAGCATAACCCATGGACACAGACACTGGTATGGGGAAAGCCTGGGGGTGGGGTGGATGCGAGGCAGAGGGGATCAACGGGGGTAAAAAGGGGACATTTGTAATATTTTCAACAATAAAAATAAAAGTAAAAAAAAGGAATAATAAAAGGACTTGCCTTTTGGTATGCTCATGGGGTAGCACCATCATCCTAAACCATTGTTTTTGGTTTAAGTACATCCTGCTGGAAATTGTGGTTTGAAGGTTAGCTATTAAACTGTTCTAAGTAGAAGATTACCAACAAAGGCACACACACAAAAATGGTTGTAGTAAAACTAGAGATAGAACAGGTCCTGTGGAATGAAAATTACATGCTGATTAACTGAGAGGAGCTGTGTGTGGGTGGGAGTGAGGTTGTGAGGACAGAGAGCTAAACACGGCTCACAGGCCTAGTGATGGCACCCAGTAATAGAAATAGGAAATTTGTTTTAGGGAAAAAAAAAATGTGTGTAACTAGAAGCATATCAAGAAACATCCATTTTCTCTGCTTTGTTTTTTATCCCCACACATGTTCTTATGTAGCATAATATTTAACATTTTGTTGTTGTTTTTATTAACTCTTTCCAACTAGAATGTGAACCTCATTTTGGCAGCAACACTATCTGTGTTCTCTTTAGCTCCATTTAGCTGGTGCTTAATAAAGAGCTGTCAGATAACTGAGTGGAAGATTGAAACATCCAAATGTGAATTCAGGAGGCAGGTGTAAATTTTATAGAGAGATATCAGAATAAGAATTATAAGTAATCAAATAGAAAAAAAAACCCACATATAGAATAGCAGTAAAAACATGAAAAATTTAATTAACAAGAGTTTGTAGAGGGTCAAGAAAATAGTATGTTTTAGTAGTATTTTCTGTTAAATCCTGTAGCTCAAAAGCAAACAAACAAACAAAAAACCCAAAACCGCAAAGGTAAGAGTTTAGATGTCTTTGGACAGGACAGTCACACGAGGAAAGAAGCTCATTGCTGGCAGTTATTTTTGCAATGTGATCCCTGCACCCGCAGCATCAGAAAGCCAGAGCATGATGGGACCCCATCGTTTTGGAGGGACCTCAGCCTAGATCTCCTGAGTCAGAAACTCTGAGGCGGGGCTCGCAACCTGTGTTTTAACCCATCGTCCAGGTGCTTCTGATGCAGGTCAGGATTAAGATCCAATGCCCTAAATTATTGACATCACTGACATGGGAGGCTTGGCTGAGAAAGGAGTCAGGACAGCCCCTGAAAAGAGGGCTGTTGGACCACTACCAGGTGCTGGAAGGCCCTGTGGAGGGGCACAGCTGAAGCGGCAGTGATGGTAAAGTCTAAGGATTGTGGTTGTGCTGCTGGAGAGTTGTGGGATAAGAGTAGATCATGAGCCCCCTCACCCTGGCTTCCAGGAACCTTTCTATTCTGTCTCAATAATCAGAAGAGATGATGTAATTAATTCAATTCAAAGAGCCAGTAACTGCATCAGATAAAGTCAGCAAGGTATGTTTGTCATAGGCTCAACATGTTTTCTCTAGTACTTTGAAAGTATTGTCTTTTTCTCAATTATCAACTTAATTGTAATAATGAAAATAATAATAAATTGAGGAATAGTTTAGCTTATTTCAGTAAACATGCACTGGCCAGCAATATTTCTGTGTCTTTGCTTGTGTAACTGTATATAGGTGGTGTTGGGTGGTATTCAGTTTGTTGGGCACCACAATTACCCAATATGCTGTGTTCTCACAGCAGTTCACTCTGTGCTTGGTATCTTATAGTCCATTTCAGATAGTCCGCTGTGTCATTAATATTCTGTATCGCCTAGGGTTTTTTTGTTGTTTTTGTTTTGTGTGTGTGTGTGTATAACCTCTTAGGAATTGATCTCAGAATAAAAATATAGGTTTCAGTTTCTGTGGATTCCATCCTATAACTGTTCTTTTGTAAAGCAATGTGGCTGTTGCCTTTGTGTGGGATGTATCTGGAAGTGGCATCCCAATCAGATCTCGTCAGTAGGATGGCAGTGAAAGGACAAGCCATTTGCAACGTGGATGTGGATTGTGTTGCTATTCTTTGGCTAACAGCTTGCAGTTGCCAGAGAGGTCTTCCTTGTTTCCCTCTGGCTTTGAGATTAGTCACCTGGATGTCTATTCAGTCTTTCCATTTAAATGAAAACATTGCTTCTGGAAGAAATAATAAAATGAATTAAACTTGTCAAAAATAAATCTTATCACTTTATACCTGAAGCCAGGAATTACATGTGTTGCTCAGAAAAGAGTCTTAAATTTTTAAAAAATGCACCAAGAATGACCACAGCTCATAACATTACATTAAGTTACTAAGTATATTTTAATGGTTACACTAAATGATAGTCTTATTCTTATAATTAATTACTTCCTAGCAACCATGACTGGACTGCAGTGCTTCATTCAGCTGCTTAGCCTACTAGACAAACCTAGCCACAGCTAAATTTGAGGCTAAAAGCACTTTTTTTTTTTTTCTTGTACAGCTGGGTGATAGCATGGACCAAAATGGAATTTATAGTCAGTTGGTCAGATGTGGCCATATTCTGTTTTGTTAAAAGACTGAGAGTGTATCTCAAATTACAATCTATTATGTGAAAATTTTATTAGAATCATTAATGTTATTATAAAAAAGGAAACCAACCTTAGAGGAAGTAGGGTTTGAAGACACCTACTTGGTATCACAACAAATCCCCCCAGAGAGGCAGGGCTAGGCTGGCACACAACAGGAGGAGGAAAATACTTAGTTATATGAGATGTGAGCATTATTTGGTGCCTCTCCACATCAGCCTCAAGCTATCTTCTCCTCAGTTCCCCATTGTGCCTGGAATTTCACTACTAGAAATCCATTCATTGGATCAAGATAATGTGCATTTGGTAGCCTCATGTTGAAAAGTGAGTAATTATAGAAGTAACATCTTTCCTGTGTACCCAGTCATTGGCCCTCTAGCATGACTTAGCTTCTGTAATAGAAGCTAAGAGAGAGGTGAATATTCTTATAAAATGGACCAAAGAACAGGTCTGCCACATCCTATAGTCCATCAGCTCTTGGTAAGCACATGACTTTACTGAGCTCTTTGGACATAAAGTAGCAATAACCTTATTAAAAAGAAAGAGTATATGAACTTGAACTGTTAACTTCCTGCCAGGGAGTTGAATTACAAAGTTGCTCCAAGGCACTGAAATGAAAGCTGAATACCAAGAAATGAGGGATTACGCTGAAAGTAGTCATAGGCCAAGGTGGGCCACTGACATTGGGTAGGGGAGGAGATAATAGTATATTTATTGAGTCTACTCATTATGTGCAATAAAATGTGGGCAAGGATGAACGCACAAATCAGAAGCTACGGAGAATTGTCGTTCAAGGCTGACATGGGGTGAGAGTGAGGTTGTTGAAAGAAGGCACATAGAACAAGGGTAGAGTCCCCGTTGGTTCAGATACAGTCCTTCCGATGGGACATGCTGTCCTTGCAGCATTGCAGCTCCTGGTCTCCGCAGATCTTGAACCAGGGTCTTCTAGACACAGCATCATAAAAGTATGAGATTTGGCTATTAAACACTCTTAACAAGATTTAATGGGAAAACAGTCTATAGATTTAGCTGCAACCTGCAATCCTAGAAAGTCTAAGGAGTATAACTAGAATGTCATTCACTTAAATCAGTTCCGATCTGTAAAGCTCCTTTTCCTATGTACCATTGACAAGATGCACCCCTTATACAAACCACTCACCTTTAACACAAAGCAAAACCAATAATAGTAACACGCAAGTGGTTCAAGTTCATGTAACTAACCCTCCATGTAAACCCAGCAGAGATTATGCTGTTCATTTGTAAGTGAAAAGTATTTTATTGTTGATTGTTTTTACGTTGTGTTTTAAAGAGCACATTTTAGAGTGTGTGTGTTTTCCCTGCTCATGTTGGAAAAACAAAGCAAGATGTTTTCGTTGGTCAAGGATTGGCATCATATTCTTAAGAGTATGAACTATCTGGTGAAATTTCATTATATTTCTATAAAAATAATAATAAAAATATACACTCCTGATCTGACATTCACAAGTCCTAATGTAATAAAAAGAATCTAGTTTTATGTTCTTTGTGTTCTAAGAGTGTAAATCACTTTTATGCAAATTTACATTTTTATGAAGTAGAAATTCTGAATATTTTTAGCCTTGAAATGGCTTTAAAATGCAATAATCCTTTGGCACCAGAGCTTAACAAGGACAAATATCATGCAGTAAAATAAAAGGTCAGCTGATTGAGAATATTTAAATATGTTCTTCATCCTTACGCAACAATAGGTCGTATATTTTTTGTTCTATGTTATACGAAGTAAAAGTTAGGAAGCTTTGTTAATTTTTATTGTATTCTATTTTTTTTCTGTTAAATATCATTGCAACATTCAATAGTGCAGCTAATTTTTTATGAGCAAATTATATACCACCAGAGGTTCTTTAGAGGAATTTATACTCCAATTAGGACTAACACCAAATCATAAGTATCAAACTAAAACACATAAAAGCTCTCCTTGGAGCAGGAGGTTAAACTTGCATCTGTTTTTCTTATGAAGATCATTTTACTACTGTGATATTTATAAATTACTAATGTATACTTTATTAGCTTTAATATTTAAAACAAGTCTGAAAAAAATGATGTATTTTAGTAATTTTTCTCTCATCAATAAAATCCTGATTTGCTCTATGAATTTAAGCCTAACACAGGCTAAAAAAGTCAAGTACAACTGCTGTGGGTCTTTTCTTTTTTCAGTGTGACACTAAATAAATTACAGAAAAAGGTCCCAAAATCTATTCAGGACTTAATTTACATAAAGTAAATAAACTGTGGAGTATTTGGTTGTTTCATTTGTCCTAATCCTTCATTGTGAAGCACTGCATCTTGAGAATGGAAGGTGTGTATGAAAATGCCAAATATTAGAGACTTGTAAAGGAGAACATATGTTTTCCATGTTGTCAAAGTTTTGTTGGTTTCTTTTTTATCTCACTTAATGTAAGGCTCTCATTTCTGATGATATTACTATCAGTTACATTTTTATAGGAATGGAATGAGAAAGGTCTTCTTGTGGGTCTAGATGTGCTTCCTGCCACTCACAGAAGTCCATTTTGCCGACTTTGCAGTTAGTGTCTAGAGTGAACATTTACTAGCTGCTTTGCCTTTCCCACAGAATCAAGAGACTGAGAAAGTAAAATTGACCTGAACTTGCAGGAGAGTTCAGATGCTAAATCCTAAAATTAATTAGATATATGGCTATCCTTGATCTTGATTCTAATCCAATGCTAATTAAAGCCATACCATAAACCAAGAATTCACACACTGGGAAGGCTTATTTTTTATTTATTTTATTTTTTGTAACTATTTTATGCATAGGCACAAAATGAGTTCTAATTAGCTGAGCTACACTGAACATTCTCTGTGGTTAGAAGCACAAAGTAAAAGTTGAGCCAGCAAATAGGCAGAAAGCAGAAAATATACAGTGATTCAGGAGATGGTAGAAATAGATTTTGCAGCACAGATTTATTTTGAGCAGTTTTACCAGCTTAGTAGCCTGCACTTATTAGTATACCATCTCTTAGATTATGACAGAAAAAAAATTAAAACAAAAAAATTAAATACAGATTATAAGTTCCTTGTCCTTGGCACAGGAGACCTTACACCGAATGTTTCTAATATGTTTCTGTCTTCTTCCCGACCCCCCTGCGGATATTGGATATTCCAGGGTCTTGGGGAGCTAGACCTTTCCCAGCATACTTCAGGACTCCCATGCCTCCATACTTTCCCATCACCCTTTGGGGTTCATGTCAAATTTCACCTGATTTTTGACACATTTTTTTGAATTGTCGTTACCACTTACTTCTGTGAACCACCATATAGCCTGTTAATTGTACCTACCTTGTTCCTTGATGGTCTGTATGCCAAGCACTTTTGCAGGTGCTAGGGATACATCAGCGAGCAAAGCAAACAAAAATATTTGCTCTCTTGGATCTCACATGCTAATGTGGTGAGACAGACAATAAACATAATACATAATAAATTATATATTTCAGAAAGGAGTAATAGCTATGGACATAAAAAAGCAGTGGAAAGGGAGTGAAGTTTTTGGCAGTTTAAAATTTATAGTTCAAAGAATGCCTCAATTAAAAGGTGACATTTAAGCAAGGATTTGAAGAGCTGTGGATATTTGTAAAGGAGCACTTGAGGTCAGAGTAGCCAGAGGAATGGTCCTCAGGTGGGAGTTTGGCTGGGGTAGTGATCAGAAAGTCATTCTGAGTCAGATGTTACAGGACTTTGTTGGCCAAGCAAGGGCTCTGCTCTTACCTAGCAAGTTGGAAGCCATGGGAAAGATGGGAGCAGAGGAGCACTAAGGCCTGAATTTGGTTCCTAAGGCATCACTCTGGATGCTGTTTGAGAACAGACAGTAATGGGGAAGGGTAGAAATGGGAGTCTAGTTGGAGTCTCCTACATAATAAGCAGGGAAATGACAATAGTTATTTGAACTGAGTAGTAGCATTGGAGGTGATGAGTAGCTATCACGCTCTGGGGAACAACTGAAAATAAGGCAATATGATTTTCTGACAGATTGGATGTGAAGTGTGAGTGAAAATGAGAAGTCAGAGAACATCCTCAAAGTCATCTTGTATTATAATTAGCAAACTTAACCTTATATTCCCTTCCGTCACTAAGCTATTGAACGAACCCTTGTGCTTACACATATCATCATAAACTTGCATTCATTCGTCTTTAATAATTTACACTAATTGATAGTCTACACAATATTCTTAATCTCTCTGTGGATTGTGGAAATTAAAAGTGAAGTAAGGGTTAGTATCAGTTAAATGATTTGAGAGGCCTGAAATCTTTTATTCTAATTTTGAGCTAGATGTAATTTTGCTTCAGGCTAGCTGGAAGAGTTCTGTGACAATTTAAACTGAAATTAATCTCACTTTTAAGCCTTTTTAATAAAGCTTTTCTATGAAACACTGAAAAGCCAGCGATATGAGGGCCATAATGTTCCCAGGAATATGTAATCTGAAACTAGTACTTAATGTGAATTTTACTGTGCCTTTTAATTAAATTCCAGATCCTTACAGATAATTAATATACACGTATATCTATCTAGAAAGTGATGTGAAGTGTAGAATTTAGGCATTTATCTGGATAGTAAAACCTCCAAATCTGGCCTCTGAGGAAAAAAAATAAGTCAGGCTTAGAATTTAAGTAGATATAAATGTACAATTATTGAATTCAGTATGTGACTTACTTATAAAGGGTGGGACAAAAATACGTTTACAGTTGTTAGTATTCAAAACACAGTTTATTTATGTATTATTATTTATTAATTGTTATTTTATTTTTCATATGAACAAATAGAAACCTACTTTTGCCCTACCCTTTATGACATGGGCACATTTTTGAGAATAAAAGTCTAATTAATGCAGACATTGCGACAAAAAGGATAAGTATTGTGTGTCAGCACTGATGCATTTTTTTCTAACTTAAGATTAGGCAAAACCAAAAAGCTGCACTAAATGTAAATTAAATTTTATTCTTAAAAAAAATTTAACAATAAAAATATTCAATACAAGAAAAATGAGTTATAAAATGAAAACCACAGAAAATTCTACTTTAATATATTCATCTTTATTGTTTTGAATAAATTTATATTCAATAAAGGGAGTTGTTATAAATAGATTGCCTGCAATTAACATTTTCATCATATGTTATAAAGTTTAAGATCTTAGTGTCTCTATCCTAACATGGCTGACTTATTCATTTCCACCTGAAGGGAGATATTTATTTTGAAAATGGCATGGCCATTCCAGGAAAAGGGGACAGCGTGATTTAAATATCAATGGCAACTTAAGAAGAATGATGACAATAATGTTATTATAGGCACATTTAATCAGGGAAAGTGACAAACAATTTGTTGTAAAACACATAAATACTAGTTGATAACTCATTCTAGCCACATAGAAGGCATTAACTTTTTCACACCGAGGCAGAGAAAATCTAATGTATGGCACATAATTATTTAGAATACAAATGATAGACCATTGAAATGCAGGACCCTGCTATCATGTGTTCATGCTTTGAAGGTAAATAGGATAATTATGAAAACACTAAAAAGAATGAAAAAAACACACACATGTAAGTAAATAGATGAGCACAAATAGAAAAATTGTTGCTTCACACTGAACAATTTACAGATACCGTCTATAATTCAACACAATATTTACTAAGCACCTACCATATGCTAGGCTGTTGCAAAATGTGGAACTTGAAAGGCTGAACAGTGACAAGCATAGCTAGGAATTACCACAGTAAAAAATCAGACAAATCTAGAAAGCAAACCGTATTATATTACTGAGAGAAAATGGTTTATTATTTACTATATCTTTAATTATACGTATATATTTATTACATAACAGAACGGCCTATTTCTCACGTAAGTAATATTTACAGTTTATGTTCTAATATTTTTCTGTAAGTAAAGGGAAAATATCTTGTTGAAAGACAAGGACATACACTAAGTTATAGCATCAATTTCATCAAATTCCTGCCTCAGTGGATAAAGTGCCAGTCTTTCTCAGCCTATTTCTACCTTTTGTCTTCATATGACTCCATCTTACTCTTTAAATATCTGCTATCTAGTCCTCTTATTTTAAATAGTTAATATTTTTCTCTACTTTTTTTTTTTTTCTATTTCACAAACTTTAGAGTACCCCTGACCTAATCTAGATATTGCCTTCTCACATTCATGTCCATAATTATTCTTAGAAAAGTATTCTTCTTGAATCAATATAACCTTAGAAGTCTATTAAACAGTCATATTTATAATAGAAAATTTAGTGAGTTAATTTATGGCTGCTAACATTTTTATTTTATCATAAGAAAATAAAAAGAATTACATTGATTACTATGATAATTTTGTTTATAAAAGGATTAACCCCCCAAAGGTGTATGCATGTATGTATGTGTGTGTATATATATGTGTGTGTGTGTATATATATAAAAACATATATTTTATTTGTTTTTATTTATCTTTATCTCACACACACCTAATTTCACTGTGGGCCAATGAAAATGTCTTCTTCTGATTAATTAAGGATCTGAGGTAGGTTTTGAGGACTGCTGGTCTGCCTCTTGCCAGTTCTAATTCCTCACCACCCGTCCTCTCTCTAATCCCTATTTTCTGCTCTTACTACTCTCCTGGTCTCGAAATGGTGACCATGACCACGCCGTTGCTGAGCAGAGTGTCAGTTTTCATTGTACTGTATGTGCTTCTAGTATTTGACAGTTAGCCATTTACTTCTTTAAAGGTTTACCTGACACTGCTGTAACCCTGTTTTACTGCTTTGTGACAGCTCATTTTTTTGTTTCCTCTTCTTTCTTTTCACATAAAATTGGGCATTTACAGTTTCTGGCATCGTTTTCTAACTTGACATACCTCTTCTCTCTATGAGGTATTAATTTTCAGAGTTTCTACTATTGTAGTTCCCCTTACCCAGAGGGGGCTAGGTTTTAAGATCCCCAGTAGATGCCTAAAACCATAGATAGTACCGAACCCTACATGTACAGGACTATTTTTTTCCTATACATATATACCTGTGATAAAGTTTAACTTATAAATTCGGCATAATAAAAAAATAACAATAAGTAATAATAAAATAGAACAATTATAACAATATGCTGTAATAAAAGTTATGTGAACGTGGTACCTTTCTCTCAAAACATCTTACTGTATTGCATTTGCCTCTCATTCTGTTGGATGATGTGAGCTGATACAGTGCCCCTGTGATAAAATGAAATTTGGTAAATGACAGGCATTCTGACATAATGTTGGGCTCCTATTAAACTTCTGATGACTATTGACCTTTTAACACACTGTCAAGGTTCATGAGTCACGGAGATGTCAATAGTTGGATTTCAGGAGCAGACAATGTCACTGGTTGAGGATCTTTGGTAGTTGAAGGTTTTGAATCGTGGTTGAGCACAGGTAACTAAACTGTGCATAAAGGAGGACTACTGTATTACTTTCATATTTTCAACCATCATTTTTCCTATAATCATCCATGTCTAAAGGACATGCTGCCAAATGGATGCTAAATAGAATTCCAGAACAAAGGCGTCAAAACTACAAACACATTCACCTCGCTGGCATAGCTCAGTGGTTGAGCATCAACCTATGAACCAGGAGGACAGGGTTTGATTCCCGGTCACGGCACATGCCCAGGTGTTGGGCTCCATCCCCGGTGGGGACATGCACAAGGCAGCCGATTAATGACTCTCATCATTGATGTTTCTGTCTCTCTCTCCCTCTTTCTTCCTTCTCTGAAATCAATAAAAACTTATTTAAAAAAAAAATACAAACATAGTTCGTCATCTTTTCTCTTTCCACTCCCATTCCTGCCTACTATATAATAGATTCCCCTACTCATGTTTTATTTTTTATTTCAATTAACATTTATAATACAACCCATTCACATGTTAAATAATTTCTGAGACAGTTCTTTCTTATTAGCTGGTCACCAAGTCTTCTTTCTTCAAAACTCTTTCTTTTCCTCCACTTTTAAGCCCTGTACTTTGACATAGGGTGACTGAAATTTTTATAAGATGGGCAAATTATTGTATGTCTAAGAAAGTTTCTGTATTTTTATCCATCTGGGTGTACTTTATGCCTGTGCAATTTTTATTGATCAATAAATGTCACTTTTCTCTCTGTCCTGACTCCAGGCTAATCTATGGAAAAATTATATTTTCTCCTGTCAGTAAAGTGACATTTTTTCTAGATTAAATTCTAACCCCCATAGTAATCTTCCTATACTAATCTACCTCTTAGAGCTCTTTTTTATTGTTTTCAACTTGTAAGTAAGTCTTTTGTCTTCCTATTGCTACTTTTAAGGACTTCCATATTATGCCCCTCCCATCCCCTTTCCCACCTTTCCAGTCTTATTTCAGTTTTACCTTATTAAAAAAGTATATACATAATAATGCTTTTGAATCCTGTTTTCACCCACATAAGTTACATCAATTAAATATTTTAATACCCAAAGCCTTAGTATTCTTATCCCCAGCACAGGCACAATGATTGGCACATAGTAGACAGCTAATAAAAATATATATCATGCATTATTCTGTCTCCTTCTATTTGAATCTGTGTACTGTTTTCCAACCTCTGCACCTTTTCTAACCCTTCTCTCTGTACAGAAGTGCTAAACCACATTGCAGTTATCATATCATATAATCTTTCCCAAATTTAGCTCCATTTTTACCGATGAGAGGTTGAAGCCTAGAGACGTTAAAAACCTAACAGACGTAGGACCATGCTGATTGCTGATTGTTAGATCCTGTGTTGTAGACAATCTACTACTTTTACCTGTCTTTGCAAAATCTGTAAGTTATATTTTGGTCATTTAATTTCAAAAAATGGATTGTAAATCCCATGAACCACTCAAGATAGTTAAATAAATAATAGCCTTATTAATATCAGTGGTGTGGTAGAATACTAAAATGGATCCGGTTAACCAGACTTCACTAAATTTTGTTACTAAATAACCATATGATCTCAGACATGTCTCTTGGTGTCTTGGAGCATTATTTTTCTTTTATGTTAAATGACAGAGCTAAAACTGGTAAATTAGCCCGGCAGGGATAGCTCAGTGGTTGAGCAACAACTTATTATTCAGGAGATTGTGGTTCACTTTCTGGTCAGGGCACATGCCCAGGTTGTGGTCTCATCCCCAGCAGGGGGCGTGCAGGAGGCGGCCGATCAATGATTCTTTTTCATTACTGATGTTTCTGTCTCTCTCCCTCTCCCTTCCTCTCTCTGAAATCAATAAAAATATATTTTAAAAAATAAAAATAAAAAATAAAACTGGTAAATTATAAATCTCCCTATACTCTAAATATTCTGATTGTAATTATCATAGTCTGACATGGAATAGATTGTAATTCAAGTTCTTTATTAAAAACACAAAAATTATACATCTGACCTATCACTGTAATTTGGTCCGGAGTGAAGAATCAGTTGCTAAGAATAGATTTTACAAGATGAAGAATAGAATCTTCTTGACAAAATTAGAATCCAATGTAAAAATTGATTTGATTTACTATAGTCAAACATCTGGATATGTGACTGAAATTTTCAGCTTCTATATGGATGTTTGACTCTTTGTGAATATGAACTTTTAAAAAATTGGAACTTAATTTATGTCAAAATAATCAGGCTTACCAATTTTTTAAAAGGTTATAAAATTTGGTTAGTTTATCATTACCTATAAAGGCACTAATAAATATTTTCATTTAAAAATATTTTTCTATTATTTTATAGTTGATTATATTATAGCAAAATAGGCACTTTCAGAAAAATGAGTAATTCTGCATAAAATTCAATTCCCTGTGTTATTTTGTTTCCATTAATTCTAACTAACTTGTTAAATCTTAGACTATTCACCTTTTCTTGGATTATGACCTTCTCCCCTGAAAAACTCTCACCTAAAAAAAAACAGAACAAATTCTACCTGAAATTAAAACAAAAATTTAAATGTCAAAATATGTCAAGGTAGTAATGAAGACAAGGGCATCAAAAATATTTATGTATTTGTTGATTGGTGCTATTTTATGTTTCATGAACAAAGAAAAATAGTAACTTGAAATAATATGAAATATTATTTCATATTAAGGGTCGTAGGATGATGGGGTGAAGTTTCAGGTGCCTAGAGTATCAATAGGTTGAATGTATTAATTACAATGGAAATTAATTTTAAAAACACTCAGCAGACCTTTAAACTATTTAGCTGAAAGCATGTATTCTCTGATGGTGGAAAGTATAATTAAAAATCTGTCAATAGCCTGAGATTGTCAAAACTCCTTTGTCACCTGAAGCACATTCCTTTTCATTATCTTTTAGGCTTTAAGCTAGATCGCCATTAACCTCAGAAGGAAAAGGGCTACTTTCCTTTTTGGTGTGAGAAATTATATCACCATGTAAATTAAACCCCATTCGACAGTCAAATTATATTTGGGAAATAATCGAGTATTAAACCAACTCATGTATATTATCAAATGACCCAAAGTCTGGGAGCACTACTGGAAAAGAGGGAGCATTTCCCTTCTTTAGAAATATTTTGAGATTTCTTATGTGCACAGAGTATAATTGTGAGTGTACACCAGAGAAATAAAATTGAAGCAATAGAAGGAAAACTCAAGAGTATTTTTAGCCTTTCCCCAGCGATTTCTTTTCAGCTCCCAGACAGTACAAAATGAGTCAACACTTAAGTAAGCCAGAAATGATATAACGAGACTGCTAAATTACAGCAACCTACAGCTCAGATCTTCAATCAAGTAATTGTTTATTAAAGGCTCACTAGAAGGAGGAACAAGTACATTCTCAGGTCACCTTGCTTAATATTTTTAACCTAATAAGGAAGCGGAGAGCAGCAAGTGCCTCTTCCTGATGATCTTGTTTATCCCTGAGGTGGTCTCTTCAGTGTGGATCAAGGCAAACAGCATAGCCTTCTGTCCCTGCATAAGATGCTGGTCCCCAGTGCCAGGTAATCTACTGCCGTCATTCCTGGGTGATGCTGAGCTGAGCACTAGTTGTGGAAAGTCATGTTAGTTGTTATAAGTGATTCTCAGCTGCAGGCAGAATACAGCCCACAACCAAATGTGCACTGTCACACTAATCTTCCGTGGGGACCTGGGGGACACCGGAGGGTATTCTGTTGTGGCTGTTATTTGCAGGGGAACCCATAAGGCAGAGTGTTTCAAACTTGACATCATTGCCATTTTGGCTAAATATCTCTTTGCTGTTGGGGTTCTTGTGCATAATTAGCATGTTTAGCAGCATCCCTGGCCTTTACTCAGTAGATGCTGGTAGAGACCCCTCAGCCTCTGTTGTGAGAAACACAAATGTCTTGACATTGCCAAAATGTCCACTGGGAGGCAAAATTGAGAGCCACTGGTGTAAGATCCTTGGAAATGCTACACAGCATAGACTATATCTAGATGCATATATCTATAAAAATAGATGCAGACATGCATACATGCATATAAACACACACACATACACACACACATATATATACTCACACTTCTATTTGTATACATCTATATATGATCGTATAATATATATCACTATGTACACGTATATGTAAGTATATGCCCTACATATATACACCCACATGTATGCATGCATATCCAATTACATACAAATTGCATTTATAATACATTTTATATACCATTATATAAATAGACGTATACATATATACAAAGCAATATATGCATGTGTATATAGTACACGTGTGTATACACAGATATATCTGTGTGTGTGTGTATATATATATATATATATATATATATATGTGCCATAAAACCAGCCACAAAAACAAATATTTTAATGTCTTTACAGAATAAAGATGCCTTTGACAACATCAGTTATTTTTGCATAGGTTCTCAGATTTCATTATAGACTCTCTTTTTAGATGTGAAGTTTTGGGGGATAAGCAGAACTGAGTGAGAGGATTCCATGCAATACATGCAAAGACCTCTAACCTTGTAGAGAAATTACAAACCTATATGTAGGTCGGTGGTCAGGAGATTGGGATGCACATGAAAGCCCAGTGCAAAAAGTTGCTTCAGGAATGGGCAAGAGCCAACACATGTTATCACATAAAACTCAGCACAGGCTGAGAGGTGGGTGGAACTGGGTATTTTCTTGGTTGCACATGGAAATAAAAGCTAACAAATCAGAACAAAAGATGTATCAGTAAGTGACTCAACTATTACTCTCCGTTTTGACTTTATTATCTAATATGTCCTTATTTTCTTGTTTTTGTCATTGAGATACCTTCTCATTCAGTGACTACTTTCAGGCGGAGGGGACATTCTCCTGTGTGTTGCGTTAAGAGCGATGCTGAGGATAAGTGTCTCAAAAACATGTAGCCAGCAACAATTTCTAAAGTCTTCCTTTTCACTGAGCATTCTCTGGAGTTAAGAAACTTAATGTCCAGGGTTGCTCTTTAAATTGGGAATATACCTTGGCTGAACATCTCTTAACCCTTCAGAGCACTGTGTGCCTGATCTTCAGCTGCCTAATACGGTGCTAGGTAGTGGGGTTTGGAGCAGTTTAGATGCAGTGGAGAGCAAGATGGGCAGGTTTGGAATCTGGAGCTCTATCCATTGGTAGATGGAGGACAAGAAAACAAAATATATTAAATAATAATTAAATACCCACTGTGTACCAGGCCCTTCACATATAAAATGTGGGCAGGGCTCTTGAATAAAAACTGACCAAGTAGACCAGGATGTGGACATTCCTGCCCCCTGCTCCTCCCACCAATTCTCCAGAGCACTGTGGGGAAAAATATCTTAACAGGGATAGAGTCACATATTTGGTCAAAAACAGATAACCACCCCAAAATTTTCAATTTTTCTTTGAAATGGAAGCTCACTGAAAGCAATTAAAAATATTTAATAATTAGAGTTTCAGGGTAGAGATAATGGAAGCCAGGTGACAGAGAGAGACAAAAGGCTCTCTGAAATAAAGTTAAAAAAAATCACTATATCACTTGGCAGAATGGGCTAGAACTCTGCACCTTGGTCCGGGTGTCCAGAGGTTATCTATGCTCACGTAGACCATCCTATTCACTGGGAAACAGAGGTCCAGGCCTTAAAGAAAGCTGACAGATGGTTCACCAAGGCCCTCCTCTCCAACTATTCTGAGTTTTCACCACTGAGGGCTTCTATCCAGGAACAGGACTACATTTCCCTAGAAGTTGGTGGGGAAACACAGAGAGCCAAGTTGGAGAAGACAAAGGATCATGGCTCAGTATAAGACATAACCCTAAGTCCAAAGTTAAGTCTACGCCATGACTTTGGTAGCATAACACGGACCATCACCAGTGGAGTTTACTAGTTACCAGCAAGCATTACTAGGGCATTAAAGCCCTAGTCATGAATGAATTTCTCTCCTTATTTCCTTTTAGGAATGGGACCCTACTCTCATGTCCAACTGACCCTTAAAGAAAATGATTTAGTGAATTGTGGGCAAACTGTACAGTTGATCCTACTACGATTTAGACAACTGGATTATACAAATTTAATTTTACTTAATTCTCCTTATAACCCACTGATGTAAGGATGATTGTGCTTATTTGTAGATTTGACTTGGAAATCAGGCTTAGAGAGGCTAAGTAATTTATGCTTGGAGAGCCAGTAAGTGATAACTGCGGGAATCATATCCTTGTCTGATAGCAAAACTATTACATTATTCTGACTCACGACAGAATTCTTCCATGTGTTTATTGAAGAGCAAGGTGCACCATAAGTTCTTGGGATGGGTTATGAAATGAAAAGGTAGGAGTTAATTACAGTTTTACTGTGGTCTGGCCTGACCTGGGACCCTTTCCTACATGAAAGTAAATATGTCAAATATAAGTTGTCAGTTCTCAGAAAATGAATTGTATCTTTCTTTTCTGGCTGACTTCAAGTGTTGATAGGTAAAGTATACTTTGGACCTGTTGGTGTTTTATAGCTGAACGTACCCTATTACTTTTTGCTTGAAAAATATTAATGGCTAGATAAGCAAGCCTGTCTTCTATCAAGGTCAATGTATCTACTCCAATGCTTATTAACATAGGATCCTCGTCATTTTATCATCAGTGGGACACATCTTAGGCTTGGACACTAAATTTAAACAAAAAGCACAATATCCTTTAAGGTTATATTGCTAATGACTTGATCCATAGCAGTAGAAACTTTCCACAAGAGGCAGTTACAACACTTTGCTTCTAATTATAAAATGAACAGAGAACTAATTAGAAGTTTTAAAACCCAAAGGAAAGAAGGTGCCATAACTTTTCTCCCAAATTTAAAATTACCTGAGTTTAAAAGACCTGATCTTAATTATTTGTTGGATTTCTTGAGTTGAGTTGTTATTATTTATATTAAGGAAAAAGCCTAAAATCTGAAGGCAGATGTGTTGTTTGGTAGAGGGAGTCTAGGACAATTTTCTTATTTTTTGACAAGGATAAGTTACTGAACAATCCAAAAAATATAGGTGTTTAAATTCTAGTTTTGGACATTTATATAAATATTTTTTTAAAACAAATTTTGGCACGACATTGTAAAGTGATTCTCTACCTCCATTTGAGAAAATCCACTCCACACATTAAAAATAGAGTCTAAAATTCCATGTTGAACTCGGTGAAAAACAGGGGAACTGCAGAAAGACCAGAAGTCTCTCTTGGGAAGTGTACCAGTACACAGCATTTTTCTATGTTTTTAAACAGGAAATTAAAATTAAAGAAACTAACCCTTTTTAAAAACTCTCAAGCAATTATAGAAACTATAATTTAACTAAACATTTAGCTTTCTGCCAAATTGCTGCACGGTGATGGCAGTTGTCTGCCAGGGACTCCAGCCTTCACTTCATTCAGGATACAGAATGGATCATCAAAGCTACGAATACATTAAAATAGGAGGTGCAAGAAGTTTCATAAAAACTTGTAAGAGCATTAAAATGTAAAGTAAGTTGCGGTGATGTGAATGGCATATGAATGCAGTTAGTTTGTATATGAAGAGAAGATTTTTGTACACTCTTGGCTTCATAACAGCCTAATGTAAAAGAAGCCAATCATTAGCTTTCCAGAAACATGACAAACTGCTTGTTACACATTTCTGTGAATACAATGGGTAGATGCTGTTTTCCAGGATGTTTTGATTAACCCCTCTATTGAATATTTGTAATTAGTGTAAAGTTAATATTAATTGGAAGACTTTCTTGAATTGCAAATGACAGAGCAAGAACGCACATGATCTTGGTTTATATGCAACTAGAATGATAGAAAATGCAAACATCGGAAGCAATAAATGCTTTTTTTCTAGCAACGAAAATTTTTCTTTATTAATGCCCTCATTCAATTTTTCTTTGTTGATGGAAGTATTTAGAAATGTGGGGAGAGAGGGCGAAAACAAAGCTTCAAACAATTACCATGAAAATTTCTCTCCAACTTTCAGAAGGCAGTGCCATTATTGCCAACAACAGGGATATGTTTCGTTCTTGTTTTTCCTTTTCACTTATTTGAACAAACTCGTATTTACTCTAATACTGTAAACACCCATTCTTCTCATAAGGAGAAAAAGAAAGGAAACTAAAAGGAATAAGGACATAGTTCTCAAAATTCTAGTGTCTTTTCTGCTTCGATGCTTTGAATTTGGGATGCGTTTTGTCACCTAAGTGCCAAAACCAGACTGAGAAAGATAGGTAACTATAGAAATAAAATTAGTCTTCACATGTTGAGAGGAGTTTACAAGTTTGATAAGTTATGTTTACTAAAGTCATTATAAAAAACAAATGGATTATAGCATTACAATCACCATAGCTTAATTGACAATGCTGGGATTTACACTAATTCATAGTTTTCTTTCGTTCATCACTACATGAATAAAATAATTAGCAATGATTTTTTTTCTCAGAGTAACTTGACCTGCATTAAACATTGTAAAATCAGGCAGACAGTTCATTTGAAAACCAGGATGCCTCCTGCATCATTCCTATGTTAGGTATACTGCCAATAAAAATAGAATAACTTGAAAGTATCAACTGGTAATAGAACACAATCTATAGGGCTTAAGAGAAAACTGTCATTTAATAACCAATTAATTTTCTCCTCCCTGAAAATGCCCAAAATGTTGCAAAACTATAGGTAGTCCTGTTTTTGTTTTTGTTTTGTAAGTGGCTAAATTGTTAGCTTCTTATATTATTTAAAAACACAATTGCTTTTCCTAATTTCTTTGTAGCATTGTACTCTTCAATGGCTAATTGTAAATCTTTGAATCTCCTCATCTGCACAAAATCTTATAATAGTATATGTAATATATATGTGTATAGTATACATATTGTTTCCCCTCAGTCATTTCACATCTAACGTCTCTGTGCTAACCCTGTTACATTTCTCGTAATGATGGCTATTTTATCTCCTCACTCTAGAATTAAAATCATAGAACTGTCTTCGATTAACCCTTTTTCTCGGACCCCATACTTCTTTAGTCACTTGTTTCTGTGTCACCATGTTTCTTCCAGTTCCAGAGCATTTGCATCAGTTCTTGAGTCCTACACATTTCTTTCCAACTTTCTTTTCTCCAGCCTCTCTGAAGGACATACATTTTGTATCTTCCTCCTGCCACCTAATAGCCATGTGATCTTGGAAAATAATGGCTATTATTGCATAGTCCCTTGTTCTGTGTCAGAGAAGTGTGCCAACCACTTTGCATTCCTTGTACCAGAGGTTCCTTGTAACAATAGAGTGATTGTCATATGCTATGGCCCTTATTTACCGGCAGTGGAAACAGGCTCTAAAAGGTGACGGCTACATAAAATGTGGCGGAGGAGTGCTGTGGGCCAACCCTTCGGCCTCCAGACCCCATGCTCATAAATAGACTATGTCATGACCCACTCTTTATTCCTCTGCAAATGAGAGCTTAAAGAACGTCACGTGCCTGACAAGGTGACAGACGGTGGGCGGCCGCAGAAATCGCGGTTAGGTTGTATATCTCACAGCGTGAGACTGTGTATCTGCTCTCACTCTGATATCACGCCCGCCTTCTTTTAATTGTTTTGCCATGTGCATGTGTTGTTGCTGTTGCAGACACATTTCTGAGATGCAGCTTTAATCTGCTTCCCCTTAGCTAGTCTCCCACTCTCCTTCATCCTTACCTGGGGGGATGGCGTACGATTCTCAGACGAGGCCAGTGGACGGAATGAATTGCAGCTGCGTTGCTAAGTTAGGCCCCTTGGAACAGGGCTGTGTCTACTCCGTGGGTGGCTGCCTTTTCCATTTGGCAGAAAACCATTGTTTTCTCCCCAAGCCTTCAGCCCACAAGGCTATATATCCTCTATAGGAAGTGTCTTTGTTTAATTTGCACAAAACCGTCCCGTGGCCCAGTCAGACTTTTGTCTCACCTGATTATTAATGAATTTTTTTTTTATTGCTGTAACAAATTACAACACATTCAGCCATCCAAAACAATGCACATTTATAACTCACATTTTTCTGTGGGTGAGGAGTTCAGGCACATATTAGCCGGATACTCTTTTCAGGGTCTCACAGGCTGCGATCAGGATGTTGGCCAGACTGCGTTCCCTTCTAGAGGCTCTGACTCCAGCCTCTCTTCGGTTGTTGGCAGAATTCATTTCCTTGCAGCTGTAGATTTCGTGGAAGGATGCTTCTTTAAAATCAGCCGTGGAGATGGAGTCTCTGCTGCTTCATAGCTTCCACTCAAAGGCCCTCTCGTAAAGGGCTCACCTGATGAACGTGATCTGTTTAGGGACTTTAATCACGTGTGCGAAATCCCTTCCCCTTTGCCACATTCTGTTGGTTAGAAGAGTAAGTTACACCTCTTGTCCACACAGTAGGGAAAGGGATCATAGAAAGTCACTGACCCTTGTAGGACGTCTTATTTCTGCCGGGCATGACTACTTTTTACTCCCCTTGCCCAGATGGTGATTTTCTGTTCTGGAATTGTTACACATACTTTGTCTGTCCCTTCACAATTATGACGTGTCACGAAATGAACCATCACTTAATGTACACAACTGGAACCCGTCTCTAACCCTCCTTGCCCTGCTCTCCTGTCTTTTTCTATAGCCCTCATCACATGCTGTGTAATTGGTTGACTTATTATGTTCAGTGTACATGGTCTATCTGTCTTAAATTAAAACTCTTCAAGGAAACTTTGTTTTTTGTGTGTGTGTATTAATTTATTTCTTTTGCTGAAAGTATTACAGATGTCTCCCTTTTTTTCCCATTGACCCCCTCCACCTGGCACCCCCCTCACCCAGGCCTTCACCACACCATTGCCTGTGTCCATGGGTTATGTATATATGTATATAAGTTCTTAGGTTCATCTCTCCCCCCCACTCTCCCACCTCCGCCTTCCCTCTGAGATCCCTCAGTCTGTTCCATGCTTCTGTGTCTCTGGATCTATTTTGTTCACCAGTTTATTTTATTCTTTAGATTCCACATATGAGTGAGATCATGTGATACTTGTTTTTCTCTGACTGGCTTATTTTGATTGCTATAATAACTGATCTGATTACTGGTATGCAACTGGGAAGGTGATCCACAAACTTAATTCAAGATTCAGCTTGAGTAGACTAAATAACAAGGGTTGAGTCTCTGTTCCTCAGTGAGGAATCTAAGTTCCAGAAAAGGAAGATACAAACCTAAAAAAAAATCTGCCCTGACAAACCTTAAATGCCACTTAGGAAACTGATGCAGGGAAACGATAGCTGGAGGCTGACTCTTCCTTAAAACTGTCCTAAGTACATGTCCCCTTACTTCATTTCCACTCATTCTAGAAGCGAGCAAAGGAAATAGTATTCTGAGAAGTGTTTCATATAAACACCTGAGATCTCAATATCCTAAACCCAGTTAGCTCAGAGGTTATCTTCTTCAATATTTTTAGCATGACTTAGTCACATGGTTCTTCCTGCAAGTTGTTCCCTGAAGTGAAGATTCTGTGGCCAAGTGTTCTGTGGCAGTATTTCCCTCTTGGAGATTTGCAGTGAATATAAGCTTATTAAGAGCTGTTGGATATTCTGAAAGTAAAAAAAAAGTTGTTTGACTTGAACATGTTACATTGCAAACATTTTTGAACCTAGTGGTATTTATTTTATTTAGCTTTAGAATTAAATTTATTCTGAGCATATAAGTTAAATGTTCTCACCTAACAAACAAATAAAGGATAAATATGTGAGATTCTTGAACTAGAGGGAGGAAAATCCTTTCAAAATGCATTTACATATCAGATCATCACGATGTGCACTTTAAGTATCTTGCAGTTTTATTTGTTGATTATATGATCAATAAAGCCCGAAAAAAGGGAATAAATTTATTTATTTATTTTAGCTGTTTATTTATGTGTCAAAACACCTTCAAAATATTAGTGTTTCTTAGCCCGGCTTGGTGTGGCTCAGCGGTTGAGCATCGACCTAGGATCCAGGCGATCAGGGTTCGATTCCTGGTCAGGGCACATGCCCGAGTGGTGGGCTGCAGCCGATCAATGACCCTCTCATCATTGATGTTTCTCTCTCTCTCTCCCCCTCTCCTTTCCTCTCTGTGAAATCAATAAAAATATATTAAAAAAAAAATATTAGTGTTTCTTAGAATAGAAGATAACTATGACAACAATAACACTAATTACTACAGGTGAATTTTATACAAAGGCACCAGGTCTTTTATATAAAATAACTCAATTACTTCTCACAACCATCTAATGATGTAGGAACAACTAGCGCCATCCGCATTTCCTTTCATAGGTGGAAAACTGAGGTTCAGTGGGCTAAATCACTTGCCAAAGGCCATAACCTTAGTAAGTCATTATATTGCATCTCAAATTTGGTAATACTGATATGTTTAAAATATAAGCAAACTGAAACCCAGACAAGTGTTATAACTTTTTGTCCAAGTTAATATTGTCATTTAGAGGAGGAACAAGGCTTATCTAGTTATGCTCATTACCAAAATGTTAGCTGGTTCTCTTGTAACTTACCATGCTGGGTCATTCATATTATTCTTTTCAATTATTTTCCTTCTTAATTACATGATCCTTGCAAGGTGTAGGCATCACCCATATACAGCTCTGTCTGGTTTTTGGAAGCACAGGGTTAGAATGTGTATTGACATTACTATGCATGTATATTAAACAATTTATACTAACACTTTGTAGAGGGCCTCGCATACTGGCCCGAGTCCAAGGCCTAGTGCCCTTCAATGACATGTCAGATGCCTATAGAAAGAGTGATAGAGCCTATTCGCATTTTTATTGCCATAAATATGCATGATAGCCTTTGATATGCTCTATAATCATCTGCATTTTTGATCACTTAAAGATGTTTATCACTTGCTTTCAAAAGAAAGGTGCTGTAAGGACTTGTGAATTAAAATCTGTAAGCATGTTCACATCCTCATTAGAGAGTGCAACTAAAGTACAGAGACACGATCATTTCTCTAAGTGTTAAGATAAAATTCAGACAGATTTCACTGCCTCCTGACAAAAAGTGGCTGGGAAAACATCTGTTCCCTGCTGCGCACGGCATCTCTGTCTCTCTGTCTCTTTTTTTCCTGCTTGGTCTGGGCATTGCGACGCATATGCATCCATTGAAAGAGCCTTCGCAAAACTTACATAGCAAATGGAACTCTTGCTAGCACCATAAATACTGCTTTTACAGGTCTTATAATTGGGCTCAGGTAGTTAAGGGAGGTTTAGAAAATTCCTGCCTGAATGTTCTCTTATATTTTGATACTTGAAGTAATACATAGCAAGGCAAATTTAAAAAACCTGACATGTATGTGTGTGTGTGTGCGCGCGTGCGTGCGTGTGTGTGTGTGTGTGTGTATATACACACACACACATAATTTTTTCATACAAGATAGACTTTAAATTGATAGTATCACACTGAGCATTGAAATAAAAGAGCTACCAGCACTTATCCTGAGAGGCTAATAGCTGCAAACGATTTTATGAATCATTAATCTGGAGATGTGGTCCTACCCATTTTTGAAACCCAGTATGAGATTAACATATTTTGTCTGTGATATGTTAATAGTTTCTGAGAAAAAAAGACACTCCAGTGAGGTAAAACTCTCCCAGTTTTGTTCCACTGGGTTTTTGATAATGTAATTAATATGGTTATGACTAATTAGAATTCTTGACTGTTAAAGAACAAAGATTGATAGGTTTACAGATCAATACTGGTTATTTAATGTCCTGAGATACACTGCTATTTGAATAATGACACATGTAATATAGAATTAAATTTTTAAACATCTTCTTATGTTGGTTCCTATTTATTTTACTAAAGCATCAGCACTAGAAATTAAGCAAAACTGTAGAGCATTCTTTTGGCTAAGGTTAAGTAATACTTACCCTGTTTTAGTTTAATGAATGTTCCTTTTCCTTTGGTAGACACAGTTGGGTAAGTGTTCTGAGTGTTTTGTAGTGATTTCACTGTGCAGCTACCATTAAAATAAACATGAGCTGCATGACTAAATTAGAGCATGCTGCTTTGAAAATGTACCCCACTATTTTCAGCATATTGAGCTGTCAGGACCTGATAAAATTGGGCTCAAACTCCTCATTTGAGAGTATGTTTTTAATGCATTTATATCTTTTTCATGCAAAGTTGGTATGAAATTTAAATGGTAGTATAACATGACTGTAAACCCATCTATAGTACATGAGGTCAATGTATATTTTAGAAATATTCCGGAAAGCGTCAAGGTTAAATACACCTAGACTGGTGAATTGGTTGCAAAATGTGGCCAGTAGACTTTGCTGTATTTCAAGAAAAAAATTGTGAACTTATTTCACCATTTTTGTCTTTATTAATGTGCATGGCAGTTTATTCTTACCTTTTTGCATTTGAAAGGATTTTTTGCCATCAGTCCATTGAGCAGCATGCTTACTAATCAATTAACAAATAATTACTGCTCAGGGACTGTGAAGCAAAGCAGTGTGCTGGCCTTCTCACTACACTTTGTGAAACTCTCTATTTGGCACTCTGACGCTCAGTAAATGTTTACTACTTTGCATTTTTCTTTTAAATTGAAGAACAGAATTGCTAACAAGTAGGCAACAGCCCTAATGCACATTGAGGATATGGAACTGTGTTTACACAGATGTATCTACCAGAGATGGCTGATGTAGTTAAAACCATGGCCATTGGAGCTAAACTAAATTTAGCTCCAGTTTTAATTTTCTCACTTAATATTTGGGTAATCTTTGGCTAGTTTTGTAACCTTTCTCTACCTCAATTCTGCAATGTAAAATAGGAATAATAATAGAATTACTACAAAGTCACCTTCTGATGGTTAAATGAATTAATGTAAAGAGCTTAATACTGTTCATAGATAAATGTAGGCACGATCAACATGTTTAGATGTTATTGGTAGTGACAACACCAGAGAGCCTGTTTGGGATACAGATCCTATTTTAATTCTCTCCTAATTATTAGCTTTGTCATATTGTGTGTATTAATCTAAGGCACTGAGTCTGATCCATAGTCATCTGATTCTTACTGCATTGGTTTTTATCATTTTTATTATTCTCTGGTAGTTCTTTGAAGTTTGGAGAGTGCGTAGTTTCTTTGAGATACTTACAGTAGTAACTACAGCGCTGTTATTGTGAGAAGTTAGTAGAAATATATGGCAAATCATTCAGGACCACATTGGCATAGAGTGGATCAGCTATTTGGGCAGAGACTAGGATATCCCCAGACCATGCCAACAGATGCCTTATATCAATGCCTGCAAGTTAAAGGTGATGATAACACTATTAAGGTGAGAAACAGGCTCACTGATGGGTCACCATGGCTAACAATGCCTTCAGGTCAACAATGCCACCATTCACTTTCACTTTTATTGCACAGATGCTATTTTCATGAAAATATGCTATTATATTAAGTAAATGTCCTTAAACCTTTACATTAATCCAGGGCCTTAAAGCTATGGCTAAGTTATTAAGTAGGTATGTTTATTATTATCACTATCTATTTTAAAATTCTTAAAATTTGTGTAGCCTGGTACATATAAATATGTGAATAGCATGTGTGTGTGTGTGAGTGCCCATCTGTATGTCCATAATTTCCAAAGTTTGAGAATTTCTGTAACCTTAATCTAGAATTTCTCACTGACTTAAACTAGACACAAGAAAGATTATTTTAATTTCTAAATTAAGGAAACTTTGAACAGATGACCTTAAACAGCTATTTCTAAATAAAATTTGAAAAAAAATTAGTCAATAGAAATAAAATGTGAGTAAAGCGTTCTCATATATGATTTTTAATGATTCTCTTAGCTAATAATTTTACATTAATTGAATATTATCTCTGCTTTAATGTAATAGGAAAAAATCTATTCATATTCAATCACACAGGTAAAAAGAAAATATTCAATAAAATTAAATAAAAGAATATGACATACTATTAACAATCTTATTAATTTTATATGGCTTTTTAAAATTTTTAAATCATAGTTGCTGTACAATATTATATTAGTTTCAGGCATAAAACATAGTGATTAGACACTTACATACTTTACGAAGTGTATACAGCTTTATCTTTAAAGCTACATATAGATCTTTATGTCTTTAACAAAACCCACTAAACCTAAATAAGTCACTGTGTTATTTTATAACATATAAAAAGTCCACAAACATTTATGAAATTATTTAATTTATGCCACCAATAATATGGGAGAAGTAATGGGTTACTTAAAAATTACATAAACTATTAAATATTTATAGAAATTATTCACATGAACATATATTCTTCAGAAAGTTAACTTTAAGTTCTTGCATCTTTTATGATTCTAAATCAACTGGAAGCCTTAAATTTATGATAATTTTAGAAAACTAACCTATAAAATATCAGATTAAAATATTACTAGGAGTGTAATATCAACAGAGCACATGACTCTAGGCCAAATTTTGTTTGATAATTGCAGCTCATTTTCACAAACTTTTAAAATTTAACTTGATTTCAACAAGTACATGGTGAGCCTCAGGTCCCTGAGTGCAACCAGCCGTATGGCCCCTGGTCTGACCCCCTGGCACTGACATGTGCAGAGAAAGGCTCTCTGTATTATCATCTCGAAGTTATATAGATGACAAACTATAAGTAGCCTGTATAATTTGACACACTGAATGTAGGTTTACTTCTCTTGCAAAGAGAAGACATTGTTTATTAGTCAAGGCAGCATGCAGCTAAAGAGCTGAATCCACTGGTGACTCACCTTTGTTTCTCTACATAGTTCATTAAATAGTAATTGGTTTTTAAAAATTCATATTTCAAAGCACTAGAAGGATTCACTATTTGAGAGGCTCTTTTTAGGAATTGTTTTCTTATTTTGTTTCACTAGTTTGTAGGGAAGAAAAAGAAAATTTAAATACAAGAAATATTTAAAAATTTAAATGTAAGTATAGCACACATGGTTTGAGTGGAAAATGGGACCGTCCTCTCACGCACCTTTCTTGCCATTTTAAACTTACAATTCTGCATTGCGTCCTGTACAGATGAGAATAATGCTCATTATAATAAATATTGGGAATTGCCACAGTTAATCAAGTATTTATAATGTCCCAGATTATTTTTCCCATGTTATCTTATTTAACCTAACTACTACCTTGCATAGTAAAAAATATTAACTTTATTGATGTGAAAACAAGTTCAGAGAGGTTAAGTGACCTTAGGGGAGGTCTGACTTTACAATAGGGAGGTTATCGAGGTGGACTCAATGTAATCACAAGAGCCCCTAAACAGAGAAGAGAGGAAGTGGAGTCAGGGTCAGGGAGATGTGACTGAGAGGCCACAGTGGTACCCAGGACTGAACGAGCCCTTCTTGGTTTTAGGTGGAGGGTGGTGGCCATGAGCAAAGGAACCGTGGGGAGCCTGTAGCATTTGAAAAACACAAGGAAACAAACTTGCCCCTAGACCTTCCGGAGGAACTAACCATGCAGCTACCTTGATTTTGACCAGTAAGGCCCATGTCAGACTTACGACTTAGCCAAATTATAAGGAAATACATTTTTGTTGTTTGAAGCCACTGTGTTTGTGGTGAATTTTTACAGCAGCAACAGAAAACTAATTCACTATTATTGTTATACAAATTATTATTTTTTATGCTTCCCCTAATTATAAAGTTGTAAGAAGTTTAAAACATATGGATTCCTAGAGACTTAGGTTTTGTCCCAATTCTATCACTAATTAGCTATGTTATTCTGGTCCACATGATTCTGTGCCTTAATGCTATATATAAATACATACTTATATATAAATTATAATGTATATATAATAATATCCTTCCAGTTGCCATAAGAGCATGATAAAGGCAACTTTGAAAGTCATGAAAACTTAATCTCCATCATTATGCATGAGGGCTAATTATTTTAAGTACTAATAATAAGATAGTAAGTGTAAGACAATCCAAATGTTAGGCTGAAAGAATTATAGAAGCCAAAGATAAAAGTGATATGTTACTTTTATATGTGGACAATTAATTATACTAGGTCATAATGTCCTACTGTAGGGTAACAGAGGGATGTGTCAAAGTTTCTTTGATAATATAATTAGATTTAGGGACACTAAAAATATTTTCTTTTCAATTTTCTTCTGCTCAGTATCTGATGCTCTCCACTGCACTTCCAACACATAAAAAAAATATATGATTTATGGTATCTATGTGTGTACATATATGTTATATACACATATACATATATGCACGCATATATGAATAGTTATTTAATATAAAGTCTAGATACTAGACAAAGAAATATTTTGTGTTATTCTATAAGCTCCTTTTAATAATCCACAAAGCACAGTAAACTTTTGTATATTTGCAAAAGAGGCTATGATTGTATTCATAAAAAGAAATAATTTATTTTTCTCAATTACGGAGCGATTTTTATTATGAAATGAATCATTCACAATACATATCAGGCCATTCACGGAATCAGCCTGTTGTTGCTACCTGGCCAATATTACAATGACATCCCAACTGCCTGGAGGGTACTTAGCCAACAAACACAACTCTGAAAAATAAAGAAACACAGAATAGACAAGAATGGTCTCTGAACAGGTGCACCCATACCCTTGGCTCATTGGAAAACCTCATACCCAAGGTTTCACTTACATTTCCTCTTTGTAAAATCCGACTTTAGGAAATTTGATTATCTTGGTTCCTAACACACGACAAGTCAATGCAAAAAAAATCTGAAGCAGTAAGGATATTATTAAATGGGTGTGCACTGAAAAGTGCACAGTTATTGTTGATTGCTTGTCAGCAAGTCAGAGAAAAAGGAAAACAGAGAACATTGACCTTAAAATTATAGCAGTACGGAATCATTAGCATTGGGACAAACATTCTTCTGCATTTCAAAAGTCATTGAAAGCAAAGGTCCCATGTAAACATTGACATTCTAAAGTCAACCTTGAGTCATTAAGAAAAAGTTAAATTAGATTGTGTCCTTTGTTTCAGAAGGCAAGAAATACAGTTTTTAGAAAGACCTTCACCTGTGGTACTGACATTTCTTATGTATCTATATAATGGGCAAAACACTGCCAAAAGCACTTTGTGAATATCATCTCAATGAATCAATGGTAAGAATAAAACAGAATTACAAGAAAAAATAAAATAAATGGTGCTGAGTCATTTCTTTTGCCTCTCAGTTTCATGTTTCCCTCCAAACTGGCAACTACTTTCCCCAGGATACTTTTCCTAGCCTCCTGATAGGCATTTTCAGTGGGAGCCACTGCTGGGGGGTTGGAAGATGAAAGAAAGATTTTCTTTTCATTTATTTATTTGTTTTGCTCCCTGTGGCAGCTCTAGCAGTAGCAGACAGTAAAGAGCATCTGGCTGTGGCTGTAGGCCTTGGTGAGGTCCGAGGTGGTCTGGGCCCACTCCTAGGGAACAGGGCCTTCTGGGTTCTTGTTCAGGGCCACCTGTCCTTCCAATAGCCAGAGGCAGCCGAGCTCCTGTAATTCCAGAGGTTGGCAGCAAACACTGGCATCTGGCCCAGGAGCAGGAGCACATTCCAAGCCCTTAGGTGACCTATCCTTGTTTACCTGTTGTCCTCTGGCCCCTCCATTTCTTCTTACTCTTTAAGCCTTTTGAACACCTTTTTAACAAATTACCTGTTAAAACTCCCTCTGCTTGAATTTCTAGCAGGTCTTCTGTTTTTCTGACAGAACACCAACAGATTAAAATACACATGCAGACACACACAAATACAAGTCTGTAATTTACAATGTTTTTTTCTTAAAATAAAAATATGATTAAAATATAAATAAAATAAAATTATAATATGATTTTTAAATGAAAAGGTTTGATGTGTTTGGAGTGCTAGCCCAGTAAAGCTTACTGTTCAAATTCACCATTATACTTGATGATATTAAAAGATTGATTTAAGAAATTGTGAGCAATAATTCTTCTTAGCAGTTAAAGCTGTTTTGAGTTTTCTGAGAACTATAGTGCCCTGAGCAGTGGGCCCAGTCATTTAATAATGTGGCCTGGAGGAAAAAGCAGCAGATACAGGTAAAACATCATTCTAGAATCTTCTGGAGCCACTAGCAGGTGACAGAATGGATTAATAGCTTCAACCCAATTAAGTCAGCATTTCAAAGACAACATTCATTCCCCATGTCAAGCAACATGCAGGTTTTTAGTGAGCAAATCCATGACCATAATGCTACACTAACATATGTGGAGCACCTAAGATTTTCTATATTGATGGTGTTTCTTTCCTTTCTTTATATATTCTTCTCAACAAACTGAAGCACTGGATTACAGAAGTGTAAATAAAAATTTATGTAAGAAGCTGCTGTATTTATTTTTTCTAAGAATAGCTTTCCCTGGGGAAGGAAAAGGCCTTTGGGAAAATGGTCCATTCCTATTGATGGGGAAACGTAAGACATGAATGTGCAGACGTGGTGCTTGGATAATTGCATTCTTCTTAGAGTTCTCATTTTCCCATCTGGTCAGTCCATAGTTCCCACTGAAAATATTCCTGTGAGAAGATGAAATAATAGCAAAGATGCACAGCATGTGCAACAGAGAGTTTTTCCTCAATTTCCTTAGAAATAATCCCTGAAGTCTGGGGTGAGCAGTACAAAAAGTTCAAATAACAGGGAGCAGGTGATGCTTGACTATCATGCAAAGAGAAGCCTAGTAAAGCTGAAAGGCATAGACTTTTCAGCAAGGTAAGCTGAGTTTGAATTTTCCTAAGATTCTTCCTACCTATGTGAGTTAGGTCAAGTAACGTAAGTGCTTTAAAGTGCTTCCTAAAATCTAGAGGAGCAGAATATTTATTGAAATGACTGAATAAAGCTGATGTATAGAGACTGCTAAGCATGTTTCCCTAACTCCATAAATAAACAGGGCGATTTTATATTATAAATATAGTAGTAAATTAGTAGTATATATGTGGATGTACTTATAAATGCATGGTTATGCATTGGGTATTAGTTTGAAATATTTGAACTTGCTTATATTGAAATGTTATAACCTAAAAAAATATATATCTTGCTCCATTAAGAAAATTTTAATCTCTTATTAAAAGATTTGCACAGGCAATAGGATTTTTACCAATTATTTATAGTAACTGGACTGTGCATGTTTTTTGTTAAAAATGGTCACAATATGCTAACCTTAAGTGTGTCATATTTGATGTTAAAGGATTTAAAACTATTTTTGTTAAAACACAAAGTAACTTTTTTTTCATATAATCATGGTTGATTGGAGAAAGTTAGAGAATAAATGTTTGTTACAAATATATTTTGATAGTGACCAAAAGGTCTAAACACTATGTGCGAGTAAAAGATTTCATTTGAAACTATTAAATGGAAGATGAAGTTAACTCCCCTAGAGTAATTGAAAACAAATGAACAAATAATTTGCAGCCTTCTTAATGATTTCATGGACATTTTAGAACATTCACCCTGAAAACTAAAATGCTGAAATAAAAGATAGGTAGGGACCAATGTGCCAAATACCCAAAGAACCACTACATCTGCAAGTGTTGGAAAGGTAATTTTGAAAGATCATATTGATTGACCTGGCTTTAAGTACAGGTAAACTGATTATAGAAAATTACAGCCTATCTTGGTCTTAAATGTGCTGTTATTAAATGAATTTTGAATAAATTGTTCTAGGAGTCTAAAAGAATGACAGTCAATTTAGTACCATAGCTAGTAAGCTTGCTAAAAATATTATGAATCCTTATACACACACACACACACACACCACTCTTAATTGTTGAAATGTGTGCATTTTAAAAAGCATTGCTTTTTAATTTGTTGGCTTAATTGCTGTCTTAACCAACACATAACTCCTGCTACATTTTTTGGAATAATAGCTCAGTGGGTTTAAGCTATTTTCTTTATTAAGAAGACTTGTCGTTTCATCCTTCCCTGATACTGAATTATTTCATGACTCCAACTTTTGAAGCCATCAGAGGGAAAAATATGGAACTTATTAACATACAAATATAAGTGAAGTTATTGTCTTTGTAACAAAAATATTACTAAGCTATCAATTATGCAAACCATTACCATTTGTAATTTACTGATTACATGGCCAATGTCAGCAAAACTGACATAAAATGAAAGAGCTAAGTGATACGTGTCCTACTTTCTTTTTAAACCGAATGCAAATAATATTCAGGGTGTGTTCAGAAAGAAGGGGGGTGAGCAAGATGCTTATATATACTGAAGTGGAGAAACAGGGTTTGCAAATTATTATTTTGAAGAAAATTCGTTTCTTAGTATAGGTATCAAAACATAGTCACTGCTAATGGGTGAAATCTGTTTTTTTTTAATGGGTGAAATTCTTAACAGAGATTTTTATACATATCCATTCAAGGATTCTAATAGAAGTGTGCATACAGTAGCCACTTATTCATGTTGGATAATTATAAAGCTGTTACATTAATAATGATATGAGAAAATGCCCCAAAGTGGGAGAACAGACTGGAGACAAATGAGAAGAGTCTCAGAATTTGAAAGCTCTTTTGTGATTGAGTAATTTTAAGAGGCTATCTTTTGTTAACATAGCTCAGTGAATTTACGTGATTATAACCAAGGGAAAATGGGCTGCTGTAGCCATGGAGCACCAATTGAGGAAGACCAGAGCCCATTGTGGGTACTATCAGCTTTACATTAGACTACCAGAGCCTTCCTGGGAGATAAGCGAAGGCTGTTTAGAAGTAAAGGAACTCTTATGCCAAGACATGAAATGATTCATGAGGGCATATAGAAAATCTGTGGCCAGATGAAAGCATAACCCAAAGCCAGCTACGTACATGTAAAACTAGAACTACTTTGACCATCTCTACAAACTCTAGTATCACCACAGAATATGCACATAAGGATGCTTTATATATATTACTCATATATAAATAGATTCTGGTTATTATAAGATGTAGAATTTAACATGTTATGAACTAACAGTCACTGCTAAATATAAGTTGCCAATTACTGCTTTTATCCACTGCACAGCCAGGGTCTTCAGGGATCTAATGAAGAGGAAAAGTGAGATGCACAAGGAACCAATAACACATTAACAAGCAGAGCAAAAGTTCTTGTCAGATATGGTCTATTTTTATATTTTAAATTCACCTTACATTTAATAACTATATTGTTCTTCATTTCTAACATTAGAGTTTGGCAGAACTGATATATTTTATCCAGCTCTTATTTTGTATAGTTAAATTTTAAGGGCAGGGTCTATAAAGTGATTTCTAGAGTGGGATATTGATTCTATACCTTTGAGCTTGTTTTTTAGATATAAGAATAATTGATCAGTGACATTTAACTGATTGACCCTGGGGCAGATGATCAACAAAGCAATAAGAAAGTTAAGGTCTGCAAACTAATAGCAATTCCTATGTATAGGCCTCTCACATAGGCACATATTTGATTAACTATGAAATCATTGCTTTGCATGCAAATCATTTTTTTTTCTGTTCATTAAGATTAGAAGAGTCTGACACAGAGGTATTCTGTTTACTTTGCCTGAAAATAATAGTAGTGTTGATTACACACTAACAGTGAATTTGGAAATCATAAGCATAATGTAAATAAAGTACTCAATTCAGAAAACAGAGAAATGATAAATATAATTTTTTCAAAGCTTTATGAAATTATAGGGAAAATAAATTCAATGGATTTGTGGTAGATTTTTTTAAAAGAATAAGAAATCCCTGCTAGCTGAAGTTCTTCCCAAACCCTAAACTCTACAGGCACAGAGAGAGAAAAAGAAAAAGAGACAAAAATGAAGCTTAAATCAGCCACTCCGGGTTTCAGTAAGGTTAATTAATTGTTGCTAATTGCAAGGTGCCTCAGCCAGAGACAGAAGCTTTGTTAGAGATAATGCAGGGAGAAAAGAGAAATGTCCCCGGAATTTGAAATTTTAGAAGTTACTCTCTACCCTACTGTGTTTAAGATGCATAAAAATGAAACAATATTAGAACACAAATCCTGAAACTAGATACAATTAAGTATATATTTTTTAACTCCCTGGTAATTTTATAACACACACACACACACACACACACTAACCAATTAAAACTTGTCAATTCTTTATTTATTTGATCAATGTAATAGCTAATTGTATAATTCAGTCTCCTGAATTCATTTTGAAGGTAACAGATATTAGATTTTTCACACTGGTGATGAGTAATAGTGAAAATAGCATTTATAAGAGCTAACGATGTGTCTGGCATTGTTCTAAGAGCTTTAACTCATTAAATCTCCACCAAAACCATTGAAGTAAGTAATACCATTATCCCCATTTTACAGGTGAAGAAACAGACACGGAAGAGTTACATAGTTACCTAGCATCAGATGATGACTGGTGGAGCAGAGATTTGAGCCACTGTACCAAGCTGTACCAGCAACTTTATTTCATGCGTTTCAAAAACAGACATTGGAAGAGATGTTTAGTGTCTCCATGAGAATCAGCTAAAATTGAAGAACTGTCACTAGTTTTCCAGTTTGAACAACATGATCGTTCAGGAAAATTTTTGAGAAGTAAATTTAGAAAGAAACTCACTTTTCTCTTATTTATATATTCATAATTTAAAAGGTATGCTGGTCCAGAAAGGGTCAGCATACATCCCTATTTAGACATATTCGTAACTCTTACAAGGCAAAACAAATGGCTCAGTTTTCCCATTTCCATTTATTGTCTCACCCCTAAGATTAGAATATATTTTGGAAGTAAACAGATTTATAACTTTATCAAATTTCAGAGATGTATTTAATAAGGATAATTATAAACTTGAGAAAAATGAGAAAAACCTAATGAAAAAGATTATTCATCCAGCCAGACTGTTAACTATTCTTACCTCTGATAGGTAGAGGTCTTGACAGAATACTTTAGAATAATTTGTGAAATAACAGATGACTGTATCTGCGGTGCTTATACCTCTATGATTAGATTTACATTTCTTAATTATTTTATGTAGGTGTAAGTGTAAAGAAACTAACATCTACTTTTAAAAAATATTGTGGTAAAATACACATAACAAAATTTACTATTAAATGAACATTCTGTCGCATTAAGTAAATCCACATTGTCCAACCACCACACTATCTCCAGACATGTTTTATTAACATATTCTTTTAAAGATGAAAGAATGTACTAGGAATTTAAGGCCTCGGGTGGTTAGCTTCAAATTTTTATATGTAAGCATTCATTTTCATTTCCCTGAGGAAGAAGAAACCCGAATTACTTATGTCTACATAATCCCCATTGTTTCTTAATATTCCTACTATGTGGCCATTTATTCTTTACAAACAAGAACTGAATCTACTTAGTGTTTTTCTATTTTCATAATTGTAAAATGCTTTTTGAGCTTCATATCAAAGCTATATTCATTTTAATGCAGAAGAAGCAATAGTAATTTTGTTAGAGTTTCAAACTATTTGGGGAATTTATTGAGGTGAAACATTTTTTGCATCCAAGAAATTATTGGTTTTACTGTGAATCATAATGTAATTCAAACGAAAGTTGATTTTTAAAAGTATTATGATTTTTAAAATATAAAATTATGATTTTAAAAAGCATAGGTTATGTATTTTAGAGAATACTAAACTCTAGATTCTTTTACCTGAACAGCTAAAAAATATTGGCAGTATCTAATGAATTGAATGGTAATCTCAACATTTTATATACGTAACTATGAACATATAGGAACCTGAAGTTCTCATTGAATTTTTACTGTCCTAGCCTATCAAAAAGAAAATTAATTTGAAGAATCCTACTAAAGCACAGATTTTCAACCTTTTTCATCTCATGGCACACACAAAGTAATTACTAAAATTCTGCTGCTCACCTCAAAAATATTTTTTGCCAATCTGACAAAAAAAAAATAGGTATCGTTTTGATTTATTCTCATTGGATGGCTATTATTGTATTGGCTGTTGTCACTTTTTTTATTTGACAATCTCAGGGAAAAGAGGTCAGTGCCCCTGACTATATAGTCTGGTATTGCATGTTTTAAAAATTCTTCAGCACACCAGTTGAAAATTGCTCCATTAGAGTCTCTTGCAGTTGTTCTTTGTAAAGTAATTTGAAGGCAGAAGGGTTGAAATCACATTACTGTTGCTAAACTAGAATATAAAATTGTGATGCCTTTGATTGTGACATCCTTGCACAAAATTGCAGAGTTTTTAATCTCCTCTGTATCTTTGGAATGAAAATAGGCTTTTTACTGATACTCATATTGCCAAAAATCAAACTGCTAACCTAATTTTCTATTTGTTGATACATTAAAAACTACTTTAAAGTCATTCAGTCATATGCCATCTTGGAAATTTTCAATAAAGAGCATTTTACTTCTCCGTCATGGCCCCCAGCCTCCTTCCAGGAAGTACCAAATCTATTATCTCAGATCTGAATCATATTCGAGCTTTTGGAGTAAATTTATATTTGCTCTGGCTCAAGACTAGACTATTCATTCATATTTAAAGTGATAATTTGTATTATTAATAGTAGATTCTATTTTTTAAATATTTTCCAAAGAGAATCTGTCAATAATTCTCAGAAAAACATCAATATGTCCAGAAACAATCACCCAACAGTATTTAGAAAATTTGTGTACCATATGTAATAAAGACAGTGTTCTTGGATCTCAACAGGTGGCCTGCTTTAGATTTATGGCCAACATTCCCATAGATGATGTATTTATAAATCCATAAATTAAATAATGTCATCTACTTTCTTGTGTAAGATGTGTACTGAAGTGAATACTCTAGATACATGTGGAGATGCTTTTAAAATTACACTCACCCAGCAGGGCCTGGCTCAGTGGTTGAGCATCGACCTAGGATCTAGGAGAC